>NC_044558.1:41686743-41989404 GCF_007565055.1 Rhinopithecus roxellana
CACCTGTACTCCCAGATAATTGGGAGGCTGAGGCAGGAGAATCGTTTGAACCTGGGAAGTGGAGTTTGCAGTGAGCTGAGATCTCGTTGCCACTGCACTCCAGCCTGGTGACAGAGAGAGACCCTGTCTCAAAATAAGTAAATAAATAAATAAATAAATAATAAAAAATAAAGTAAATAAATAAAAAGAGAGAGAGAGAGAGATAAAAGCTAGATATCACTGAAGATGATGGAAGGGTTGAAGACAGATCTCCAAGTAGAATATGAATGGGGCTGGCTTTCCAGGGGTGGGAGCTGTAGGAATTGAAAGAGGAATAAAGTGTCCATATCTGAATCCCTAGAAGCTGTACCTTAAAAAGGATTTAGCAGGCGTAATTAAATTAAGGATTTTTAGATGGGGAGATGATCCTGGATTCTCGGAGTGGGATCAGTGTAATCATGAGCATTCTTAAATGACAGAAAAGGGAGGCAAAAGAGCTAGAGGAGATGTAATGACAGCCAAAACAGAGGACTGAGTGAAGAGATGGCTGCCTTCAAAGATGGAGGAAGTGGTCATCAACCAAGAAATGCAAGTGGCCTCTAGATGCTGAAATAGGCAGGCAAACAGATTCTCCCCTAGAGCTTCCAGAAGGAACACAATCCTGCTGACACCTTGATTTTAGCCCAGTGATACCCACTTTGGATTTCTGACCTCTAGAACTATAAGATAATACATCTGTGATTATTATTATTATGTTTTTGAGATAGAGTCTCACTCTGTCACCCAGGCTGGAGTGCAGTGGCACGGTCTTGGCTCACTGCAACCTCCACCTCCCGGGTTCAAGCGATTCTCCTGCTTCAGCCTCCCGAGTAGCTGTGATTATAGGTGCCCGCCACCATGCCTAGCTAATTTTTGTATTTTTAGTAGAGACAGGGTTTCACCATGTTGACCAGGCTGGCCTCGAATGCCTGACCTTAGGTGATCCGCCCACCTCGGCCTCCCAAAGTACTGAGATTACAGGTGTGAGCCACCCAGCCTGGCCAAATCTGTGATGTTTTAAGTCACTTAGTTTAAGCCTATTTACAGCAGCAATAGGAAACTAATATAGATGGAAAGCTGATTGATATAAATTTTGTTTAAGAAAGGGGTTTTGAAAGGATGTGAAAGAGTGGTGCTCCGCAGGCAGAAGCCTAGAGCCAGAAGATGATACTTCTGGCCATCAGTGAGACCATGTGCGCAAGAGTGAGCTGGCTCCACTTGACAGGGTGGCAGGGACACAGAATTCTCCAGGGAAATCCAAGTTTCAATTAAAGCCAGGAAGTAGAGGACATAGTGAGTGAAAAGGTTAAGAGCATAGAGAACTGTTTTTAAATATTTGGCACTAGAACAAGAGTTTCAAAGGTACAGTGTAAATAGAAGCTAGGTTGGGAGAAGATGGAGTTGAGCAGGAACAAAAATGTGTAACAGGATCTGTGACTTCCAGGGGTGGCATGCTGGGTGCCATTACTGAGAATCACAGGAAAAAGGGAGGCTGGGCCTTGAGTGGGGGCTAAGAAGGACAGAAATGGATCTAAGTTTGCTCAGCAGTTGCCATCAAATGCCTTTTGGCTCTCTCTTCAATTCTGCTGGCTAGCTTTGATGTATGGTGCCTGTGCTGCTGGCCTAAGTCAAATTCTATAATAAAATTTTTACTTTTTAAAGGACTGAGACCTTACCACTGAGTTTAAGATAAAAAAAATTTTTAAAAAGGACTGAGTTTAATTTTATGCAGAACAGCATTCCAAATATAATGCTAGTGAATTAATAACTGTCATAAACAAGTCTAAATAAATTTGTTTCTTCACAGCTATAATAAAAATGTGCTTCTGATTAGAGAGTGAATTGCCCATATTAGGCTCATAAGTGCTCCCTGGATTTAACTGAATTGAGATGAGTCACAAAGTGTTGGAAATCTTGGATTTAGCTCCGTGTAAGAGCATGATGCTCCTAAGTCAGGCTTGCCTTATTACAAGAGAGAAAGAGATGAAACCCTGCCACGGAATCATGAGAGGACTGGGCAGAAAGGAATCTTCCATACCACTGCCAGGTTTATGACTATAAGGTCTCAAACTCTGTAAGGTAGGCTCAACCACGTGAGGTCAAGACCCTCCTTTTGTGCCTCTGTGATATGGTTTGGATGTTTGTTCCCTCCATATCTCATGTTGAATTGTAATCCCCAATGTTGGAGGTGGGACTTGGTGGGAGGTGTTTGTGTCACGGGGGTAGATCTCTCATGAATGGCTTAGTACCACCCCCTTGGTGATGAGTGAGCTCTCACACTGAGTTCACATGATATCTGGTTGTTTAAAAGGGTGTGGCACCTCTCTGCCCCTCTCTCTCCATGTGATGCGCTGGCTCCCCATCATCTTCCACTGTGATTGTAAGCTTCCTGAGGCCTCACCAGGAGCAGATCCTGGCCCCATGCTTCTTGTACAGCCTGCAGCATCCTGAGCCAAAATAAACTTCTTTTCCTTAAAAGTTACCCAGTCTTAGGAATTTCTCTGTAGCAATGCAAAAGTGGACTAATACACTTTGGTACAAGACCTAGAACAAAAGAAGGCACTTGGTTTCTTTCTATTTTTGTATTTTTAGAATTAAATACAAAATTCTAAAATTTGTATTTAATTTTTAGAATTAAATACAAAATTCAGGGTCTTGACTCTTGGCTTTTAAATATTATCAGTTTCATGGCAAGAAGAAGCAGGAAGGGCAGATCCAAAGAAAAGAAGAGTGGAAAGATAACATTTCTCTGAAGGAGACAGTGCAGAGCTGGCCTTAGCCACTCACCCTTTGGCCTTCCCAGGATGGGCATCCCTCTCAAGCAGCTGGTCACCCCACGTCTGCCTTACCATACTTATTGTACAGATAAGAAAAAGGATCCAATACAGGCAACAACAGAAAGAGACAGAAATTAAAATTTTTAAAAAACTAGTTATTGGCAAGGCAGGGCTTTAAACGTTTTTGTTAGTCATATCAAATGTTCCACCCCTCATACCATGGCCCCATTATGTCCTTGGCTTTCACTCACATCAAACACTCCCCTCCTTGGGGTGGAGTGGGCGGGTGGGGAGCACTGAGTCCCCAGCTAAGAACTATCGAATAAGTATTCTCTTTCAAACTGCAGGCTCATAAACTAAAAGTCATTGATGTGTATATTCACTGCGTAAATGTTCAACTGTTTGTCCCTTCCTGTGTACCAAGCTAATTACTTCTTTAATTAAGCACTCTTCACTTTTATTAGAGTTGTTAGCATCTTTAGGAACATTTGCTGCTCTTAGTTTCCCAGCGGACCAAGGCGTGCGTTTTCAGAAACCAGCTGGTGTTGTTTATTTGTGCGGTGTGTATCAGGTGTGAGAAGGATAATTTAGTGCTTTCTAATACCTAGTTGCTTCCCCTTCAAGTGGGCGCACCTGCGTCTGAACCCAGGGCGTCTGGCTACCCTCAAATATTGCTGAAGACTGATCTTGGCTAGCTAACAGTTTCCAAAGCCAGACATATTATTGGAACCACTTGTCTGTGAATCCTGAGTTGCTGCAGAGGGAGATGTGGTTTTGGGTACCCTGCCGAGTTCAGGGGCGGTGGAAGGTAGGACTGAGGCGCACAGAATCACAGCAGTGTCTGCATGTGGTGTCACCTTGAGGCTGTCTCATGATATTATAGTTACCCTTGGCACAGTAAAAGCAAAGGGAATATACTGAATTATCTGACCCACTTTTCCTTCTTAAATATTAAGCTGGGGATTCTCAGGGATGATCCTTATCCTTCTGGAGACCAGAGGCTCCCATAGGGCCAACTTCATAAGTGTACAACCTGTGTAGACACACAGCACCCTACTCTTAGAAGGGCCCCATGCTTGCTTGGTTTAATGCTCTATTGTTGCTATCTTGATATGCTTAATAACTTTTTTTTTTTTTTTTTTTGAGTCAGGGTCTTGATAAGTTACCCAGGCTGGAATGCAGTGGCTACTCACAGATGCGGTCATAGTATACTACAGCCTCAAACTCCTGGGCTCAAGCGATTATCCTACCTCAGCCTCCTGAGTGCCTTCTTAATAACTTTTTAATAAGGGCCCTGACATTTTCGGTCTGTACTGTGCTCCACAAATTATTTGGCCTGTCTTGGTCTACAATATGGTTGCTTTCATCAAGAGCTCTCTGATTTCAGAATTACTTCTATAATAGTCTATAATCTTCTTTTGCATCCATTTTTTTACACAACTCCATATATTTTCCAGACTGCAGGTTTCCTGAGACTATGGGCTTTCTTATTTCTTTTTCTCCAGGGCCTAGCAGAGTGCCTGACATATCATAAGTGCTCAGAAAATATTTGCTGAATGATTGAATGTTTGAAAGAGGCCTCAGGGATATTCCCATAGCCAAAGTAACAAGTAGACTAATGGGATAGTGCCACATTTAGTATCAAGTTCGCTATAAAAGGGGTCATTAATTCTGGATACTCCCTTCCTACCTCCTCCTTAACCACTTCTCTGTGTCTGAACTGTAAGCTGCTTTAATGCTTGGTTGCCCACAGTGATTCTCTGCCCACCTGATTCCTGATTCTGTAAGCTGAGCAGGGAGCTTTGTACTTCCCCAGACAACCATGTTTAGAGGACAGAGCTGAGCTGCTGTTATCAGGGTTCAGGGATACTGACCTTAGAGTTTTGATCTTGGGCCTCAGGAAGCTTTCACTCTGGCCCACTGAGCTTAGGAGTCTTAGAGAAGTAAATGTGAGAAAAAACCATCACAGATTCCAAGGCAGTTAAATAAAAAGGTGCTATCCTGCTCACTCTTGGGAGTTGGACAATGAACCCGGCACATGTCAGCACCAGCAGGTCTGTGCTGTGGGTCCTGGTGGAGGCACTGTTCTTGGAACATTTAAGGTGTTCCTGAGCCTAGTCCACAATTTTTATTGCATTTTAAATAAATTAGAGGAGAGCTAATTAAAAGAAATACCTAAATGTAGGAACCACAAATAGGATTCACTTTAAGTGGCTTAAGAGTGTGGTGATCAATCAGTAATGCCTGCATGGGGACCTAAGCTAGCATTTACTGAGAGTTTAGCACACTATCTAATACACTGTAAATACTCCAGGCATATTTGTTGACTGAATAAATAGATCAGTGAGGATTCTCTAAGTCTGTTCCCGGAACTACATAGGCAATTTTGAATAAATCCAGCTTCTTCAGCTTGAGCTTCAGTTTCCTTAGCTGTAAAAAGATTTGATGGTTAAAAATATCTTCTAGCTTTAATATTCTGTAATCCTGTCTATCTCTTTGTAAAATGAAGACTACCTGTGTTAAATAATACCCTGTCAAAACTCCAGTTTGTTAGTATATGCCTAAGGCTTCGTTTTTTAAAGACTTACTGTGGGGGCCTGTCTTAATTTCTAATGCAGTAACATGTATAAAATATGTTGCATGGAATGGCCAGAGTACATTTCTTTTGAATCTGAACTGTGGCAAACCTGGACTACGGCTAATGATGAGAACTAAGTCTTACAAGAACTACATCTGTGGTGTCTCATGCCTGTAATTCCAGCAGTTTAGGAGGCCAAAGCAGGAGAATTGCTTGAGCCGAGGAGTTTAAGACCAGCCTGAGCAACATAGTGAGACCCCATCTCTACAACAATAAAAAAAGTAGCCAGGTGTGATGGAGCATGCCCATAGTCCCAGCTAGTTGGGAAGCTGAGGTGGGAGGATCATTTGAGCCGAAAAGTTCAAGGCTGCAGCGAGCGGTGATTGTGCCACTGCACTCCAGCTTGAGCAACAGAGTGAGATGCTGTCTCAAAAGGAAAAAAAAGAAAAAAGAATTACATCTTGAAGTGACCACTGTGACTTAGGACCCAAACCTATGGCTTTGTTTCTTTAATTTTTTCTAAATTCAAGAGACATATGTCCTGTTCAGATGTTTGTGTTACTTTTATCAATTCTAAAACATAAATGATTCTTCATGGTAAAAACTGAAAATGGAGACATAGGTTTTGTTATGGCTTTTATGGAGGGGGCGAAGCCAGAATGTAGTCACTTGCTACATTTTTCTCTTTCATCTTCCAGCAGCTATTCCCCATCTCTCATCTCCCCCACCCCACCCTGCTTATTCTCTCCACCTCTTCACCTGTAGCAAGTAATAGCTTCTTTCTAACTTCAAGAGAGGCTGCCCAGGGAACTTCTTAGGAAGGTGGCCCACAGACACAGAGAACCAGACACAGTAATAGGGTATTTAAATGGGGGAGAACCAGGGCATGGTAAATTCACCATTATTACTATTTATTTTAATTTCTTCTTTTTTGAGACAGGGTTTTGCTCTATTACCCAGCTGGAGTGCGGTGGTGTGATCATAGCTTACTGCAGCCTCAAACTCCTGGGCTCAAGCAGTCCTCCTACCTCAGCCTCCCAAGTAGCTGGGACTATAGGCATGTTCCACCAGGCCTGGCTTTTGTTTTCTTTTAAATAAGAAAGAAATCAGAGAGTCACAGGGATCTTCTTGTGGAGCTTGTCTAGTGCTTCAGCATCAGAACAATCATCTAGTTTAATTTATGGAAAGCATGGCACATTAGGAAACCTTATTGACTCTGTAGGCATGCACATGGTCAGCACTAACAATTGCTCATATGGGACGACTTCAAGAACCCTGAGACTCCTTCTTGATCCACATGACTTCCTCTTTAACTTGCCTTGATCTCTGAACAGCTTTATTAGATATTCATTCTTTGCAGTTAAGGACTGACCCATAATAAAAACAAAGTGCTCATGGAAGGGGTAATACATTGAATAACTACCAGCCATTAACTGTTAGTCATTCAGTTTATTTTATTTATTTATTTTTGTTTTTGAGACAGAGTTTTGCTCTTGTTGCCCAGGCTAGAGTGCAAGGGTGCAATCTTGGCTCACTGCAACCTCCACCTCCCAGGTTCAAGCGATTCTCCTGCCTCAGCCTCCCAAGTAGCTGCGATTACAGGCATAGGCCACCATGCCTGGCTAATTTTTTGTACTTTTAGTAGAAATGGGGTTTCACCATGTTGGCTAGGCTGGTCTGGAACTCCTGATCTCAGGTGATCCACCCGCCTTGGCTTCCCAAAGTGTTGGGATTACAGGCGTGAGCCACTGCATCCAGCCTTATTAAGTTTATTTTTATTGCAAAAGTAATATGCTTTGCTTGTAAACAACAACAACAACAACAACAACAAACAACTAAACATTACAAAGTTAAAGCATCCCTTGAGCAGGACCACAGTGTCACACAAGTTGACAGAGATTACCTTGCCCAGTGAGTTATGCAATGTTGACCAGGAGACCCTGCCAGGGACCACCTGCTCCCCACCCCCAACCCTATCCTCTCACCAGCCAAAAACACTGCTGTCAGTTTAGTGTTAATCTTCCCAGGTATTTTCTGTGCATCTGCATACAAACATATGAGGGGACTTCATACAGTTTGCGGGAGAATTAAATTAAAAGATAAAAATAAAAAATATATAAACTTTATCTCTCAACATAAGCCCTATCAAGTTCACGACACTTTCGTAAGCAATGATACCACCCATTTAGTCCCTCCCTAAAGAACTGAGAATCCAGTCGGGCGCGGTGGCTCATGCCTGTAATCTCAGCACTTTGGGATCCGAGGAGGGCAGATCACGAAGTCAGGAGATCGAGACCATCCTGGCTAACACGGTGAAACCCCGTCTCTACTAAAAAATACAAAAAACTAGCCGGGCGACGAGGCGGGCGCCTGTAGTCCCAGCTACTCGGGAGGCTGAGACAGGAGAATGGCGTGAACCCGGGAGGCGGAGCTTGCAGTGAGCTGAGAGCCGGCCACTGCACTCCAGCCTGGGTGGCAGAGCAAGACTCCGTCTCAAAAAAAAAAAAAAAAAAAAAAAAAAAAAAAAAAAAAAAAAAAAAAAAAAAACTAGCCGGGCGATGAGGCGGGCGCCTGTAGTCCCAGCTACTTGGGAGGCGGAGGCAGGAGAATGGCGTAAACCTGGGAGGCGGAGCTTGCAGTGAGCTGAGATCCGGCCACCGCACTCCAGCCTGGGCGACAGAGCCAGACGCCGTCTCAAAAAAAAAAAAAAAAAAAAAAAAACACACACACACACACACACACACACACACACACAAATTAGCCGGGCATGATGGCGGTCGCCTGTAGTCCCAGTTACCCGAGAGACTGAGGCAGGAGAATGGCGTGAACCCGGGAGGCGGAGCTTGCAGTGAGCAGAGATTGCGCCACCTCACTCCAGCCTGGGTGACACAGCGAGACTCCGTCTCAAAAAAAAAAAAAAAAAAAAAAAAAAAGAAGAACTGAGAATTCTGGGAACTTAGCCATGTCTATGCAGTCTTTTTAACTTTATTAACTCAAGAAAAATAGGGGCCCTTTAAGGATGTTTTAAGATTAGGAAATAAAAGGAAACCAGAAGGAGCCAAATCAGACTGTAAGGTGGATACCTGATAATATCCCTTGGGAACTTGCAAAATTGCCCTTGTTTGACGAGAGGAATGAGCAGGAACATTGTGATGGTGGAGAAGGACTCTCCTTTGAAGCTTTCCTGGGCTTTTTTTCTGCTAAAGCTTTGGCTAACCTGAAAACATGATCATAGCAAGCAGAGGCTATTGTTCTTTGGCCCTCTGGAAAGTCAACAAACAAATGCCTTGGGCATCCCCCAAACCTGTTGCCATGACCATTGCTCTTGACCTTTGCTTTTGCTTTGACTGGACCACTTCCACTGGTAGCTGTTGTTCTGACTGTCTTTGCCTTCAGGATCATACCAGTAGAGCCGTGTTTCATCTCACGTTACGGTTCTTTGAGGAAATGCTTCAGGACCTTGATCCCACTTGTTTCCAGTTTCCATTGAAAGCTCAGCTCTCATCTGCAGCTGATCTGGTGCAATGGTTTTGGTGCCCATTGAAGGGAAATTTTGCTTAACTTTAAATTTTCAGTCAGAATTGTGTAAACTGAACCAATTGGGATGTCTATGGTGTTGGCCATTGTTTGTGCTGTTAATTGTTTATCCTCTTCAGTTAAGGGACAAACAAAATGAATTTTTTCCTTGCAAATTAATGTGGATGGTCTGCCACTGGAATGATGGGCTTCATTTTCAATACTTTCTCCTCCCTTCTTAAAACAAGTTAACCCTTTATGAACAGATGACTTCCTTGGGGGCATTGTCTCTATAAACTTTTTGTAAAGCATTAATGATTTCACCATTCTTCCACCCAAGCTTTATCATAAATTTGATGTTTGTTCTTGCTTCAATTTTAGCAGAATTCATTCTGGTAAAGGTAAGGGCTCTTTTCAAACTGATGTCTTATCCTTCTTAGTGCATTGGCTAGATCCTGTTTAGACATGTCATAACAAGTTAGTATGAGCTTATTTTGATGCAAAAAATTAAAATCCATGCATAGTTTTTTCATGTGTGCATTTTCCATGAATTTTTGAAGATCCCTTGGTATGTACCCACAGTACATAAGGAACCATTTTGTTTTGCATTCCTTTTTGTGTAAATGATATCATGATGTATCTATCTTTCTGCAACCTTTTTTTTTTTTTTTTGAGATAGAGTCTCATTCTGTTGCCCAGGCTGGAGTGCAGTGGTGCCATCTTGGCTCACTGCAACCTCTGCCTCCCAGGTTCAAACGATTCTCCTGCCTCAGCCTCCCAAATAGCTGGGATTACAGGTGCACACCACCATGCCCAGCTAATTTTTGTATTTTCAGTAGAGATGGGGCTTCACCTTATTGGTCAGGCTGGTCTCGAACTCCTGACCTCTGGTGATCCACCCGCCTTGGCCTCCCAAAGTGCTGGGATTACAGGCATGAGACATTGCAACTGGCTTGCAACGTGATTTTTAAAACTTAACATTACTTGGAGATATTCCTATATCAGTGTCTACTTTTTTTTTTTTTTTTTTTTGAGATGGAGTCTTGCTCTGTTGCCCAGGTTGGAGTGCAGTGCTACAATCTTGGCTCACTACAACCTCCGCCTCCTGAGTTCAAGCAATTATCCTGCCTCAGCCTCCTGAGTAGCTGGGACTACAGGCATGTGCCTACACCTGGCTAATTTTTTTATTTTTAGTAGAGACAGGGTTTCACCATGTTGGCCAGGCTGGTCTCAAACTCCTGACCTCATGATCCACCTGCTTTGGCCTCCCAAAGTGCTGGGATTACAGGCGTGAGCCACCACGCCCAGTCTCTACATTTTTATATATTAAAACACAACCAATTTTACACATGGTTAAAAAAGTCAAATAACAGAAAACATAAAAGCAGCCTTTCTCCTTCTTTTTTTTTTTTTTTTTTTTTTTTTTTGAGACGGAGTCTCGCTCTGTCGCCCAGGCTGGAGTGCAGTGGCCGGATCTCAGCTCACTGCAAGCTCCGCTTCCCGGGCTCACGCCATTCTCCTGCCTCAGCCTCCCGAGCAGCTGGGACTACAGGCGCCTGCCACCTCGCCTGGCTAGTTTTTTGTAGTTTTTTTTTTAGTAGAGACGGGGTTTCACCGTGTTAGCCAGGATGGTCTCGATCTCCTGACCTTGTGATCCGCCCGTCTCGGCCTCCCAAAGTGCTGGGATTACAGGCTTGAGCCACTGCACCCGGCCTTCCTTTCTCCTTCTTAATACTGCTTCCTCTTGGTCCCACAGCTCCAAGGGAGCTGCTTTTAACGACTGGTTCAAACGCTTCTAACAGTTACTTTTATGTCTATACATAATATTTATTGATTTATCTACTTGAAATATAGCCTTTTAACTTTCTGTTAGGATGAATGAGGGTTTAGCTTCATTTCACTGCCTCTGTGTGCCCGCTCTCCTCCTCCTGATACAGTTATAGGGCCACATTCACTTCCTCCACTGGGCTCACCTATACCTCCAGCCAACTCAACCTCCACTCCTTGTTTCATCTACAACTGTGCGTCTTGAATTACCTGTCACTTGAAAGTCAGTGATAAGGTCCTCTCTTCCATGGTAGAGCTCTATTAATTTTTTCTTGCCAAGACCGATAGTGCATTTTATTGTGACACCATAATTAATCTTCCATGATTGATCCATAGATTGGTTTTAGTAGCTGAAAAGCAACGGAATGCAAATGGAATTTGCACTGTAATGCCCAGGCAAGCAGTGCTCACTGCAGAGCCCAGCAGTGTTGGGATGACACTTCTCTCTATTCAGATCTGTGGTCAGAGCTCTCGTGCCACTCAAAGGACACAATTTAGAGCTTTAAGTAGAAATGAGTTAGTTCTTCTGTTCCTTCCCCTCCTCCTGCTCCTCTTCTCCATCTTCTTCTGTCTCTCCCCCGCCCCCTTCTTCTCTGCCTCACATTCTGTACTCGCACTTTCCTTTTCCACTGTGTGTCTTTTACTCACACTTCCCATCTCAGGCCCTCTCCTCACTCCCACACTCCTGCTTCCTGGCTTCACTCAGATGGGTGCCTCCTGTGGATTCAGGCTGGCTGCAATTCATTTTGGTTTCGTCTGCTTTGTCAACTCTCTTTTCTTCACTCTGTTTTCCAGAAGTATTTAAAAACTCTCCTATTCTGTGTTGTTGTAGATGTATACATTAAAAAAAAAAAAAAAAAAAAAAATTCTGGCTGGACGTGGTGGCTCATGCCTGTAATCCTAGCGCTTTGAGAGGCTAAGGCAAGAAGATCACTTGAGGCCACGAGTTTTGAGACCAGCCTGGGCAGCACAGGGAGACCCTGTCTCTAAAACATAAAAATAAAAAAAAACCAGGTATGTTGGTGCACATCTGTAGTCCCAACTACTTGGGAAGCTGAGGCGGCAGGATTGCTTGAGCCCAGGTTGTCGAGGCAGCCGTGAACCATGATTGCACCACTGCACTTCTGCCTGGGCAACTGAGCAAGACTCTGTCTCTTAAAAAATAAATAATTAAATTTTAAAAATTGTTTCATCATAACTTGGAAAAAAATTCTTTTGCTGCCATTTGAATGGTATCTTAGATGAGAAGGAACATAAACAAATGCTTGTGCTCAACTGCTCTCTTGAACCCAGATATTATTAATATCGTCATGTAAATTGGCCACCCTGATCTTTTCCAAAAGGAGAACAATCTGAGAGAGGATTTTTGAATGTGGAAGACAGAAAATAATCACTAAGGACAAATAGCATTTTCGGAATTTTCTTCATTTTTCTATAATATTTGACACCATGGGCCACTTCCTTTTTTGAAAGTTTCTCCTCCATTAACTTTTTTTTTGAGACGGAGTTTTGCTCTCGTTGCCCAGGCTGGAGTGCAATGACACGATCTTGGTTCACTGCAAACTCTGCCTCTTCAGTTCAAGCGATTCTCCTGCCTCAGCCTCCCGAGCATCTGGGATCTGGGATTACAGGTGCCCACCACCATAGCCAGCTAATTTTTGTATTTTTAGTAGAGATGGAGTTTCACCATGCTGGCCAGGCTGGTCTCGAACTCCTGACCTCAAGTGATCTGGCCACCTTGACCTCCAAAGTGGTGGAATTACAGACGTGGGCTACCGCACTTGGCCTCTCCCTTAACTTTTAAGATCCTGTTCTTCTTGCTCTCTTCTCAACTTAAAAACTCTTTTACCAGCTCCTTTTTCTATGCTTGTCTCGAATGAGTCATCCTCATTCTTCTCTTCTCTATTGTTATACTACCCACAGGCCTCCAGATTTTTATCTCCGATGCCAAAATCCTCCCCGAACTCCAGATTTTCCTCTCAGGCTGCTTACAGGACATCTTTGCCTGCATGTTCCACCAACACACCAGACTCTACCTGCTGAAAAGTGAGATTAGCATCTTTCTATCACATCTGCTTCTCCTACATGTGTCTTATCTTGCTTAACAGAAACACCATCCTAAATAGTCACTGAAGCTAGAAACGTTGATTCTACCTCTCTGTGGCAGATGCTGGCCACAAACTTATTTCCCATTCCTCTTGAGCATGGCTAGACGATGCTTCTTGGACTCTACCGCTGTTAGGTATGGCTGACAGAACAGGAGAAAGTGATGTATGTCACTTCCAGGTTTGGCCTCCACAGGCAGTCTTCCTTGAGGTCTTCCACTCTCTTCTTCTGTGCCTCTTTGCTGGCTGGAGGTTGGCAACAGGGCTGGTTTTCCCTTTGTGCATGGTGGAAAGAGCAGTATAAAGTTCTCCTTGACTGAGGAAGGGAAGTCACAGCTTCCAAAGGGATTGTTACTGAGAATGCACTTACCCAGTGTGGTGATGAATTTCATGTGCCAACTGAGCAAGGCTATGGTGCCTAGTTGTCAGGTCAAACACTAGTCTAGATGCTGCTGTGAATATTTTTTTTAAAGATGTGATTAACATTTACAATCAGTAAGCTTTAAATTAAGCAAATTATCCTCTATAATGTGGGTGGACTTCGTCCAATTTGTTGAAAGCCTTAAAAGCAAAGACAGGTTTCCTGAAGAAGAAGAAATCGTGCCTCAAGACTGCAACATAAAAACCCTGCCTGAGTTTCCAGCCTGCTGCCTACCCTGAAGACTTGGGATTTGCCAGCCACACAATTGTGTGAGCCAGTTCCTTAAAATAAATCTCTCTTAATCTTTCTTTCAATCTCTTAATCTCTGTCCCTCTATCTAAATCCTATTGGTTCTATTTCTCTGGAGAACCCTGACTAGTACACCAAGAAATGAACCAATTCCTCCCCATATGATCCTTTTAACATTCCTATTATGTCAGTGTGAGACTGGATTTAAGCTGTGTCTGTACACATACCAGATCCTGCCGAAGGAGACAGATAAACCGCAAAGTTTTTCTTAAGAGTTGAAGCATAATGGCCCTTTCCCCATCCTGTCTGTCCCCATAATAGAGTTTTGGCAAACAAGCCTACAAAACAGACACCCCAATCTTCCCCTTGCTCTCTTCTCAACTTAAAAACTCTTTTACCAGCTCCTTCTTCTATGCTTGCCTCTAATGAGTCGTCCTCATTCTTCTCTTCTCTCTCTATTGTTATACTGTACTACTTATTTCCCACTGCTCCTGTGCACGGGAGGAGTGGCCAGCGTCTGCTACAGAGAGGCAGAATCAAAGTTTCTAGGTTCAGGGAATAATTGGATGGTGTTTCTGTTAAGCAAGATAAGACACATGTAGGAGAAGCCGATATGATAGAAAGATGCTGATCTCACTTTTCAGCAAGTAGAGTCTGGTGTGTTTGTGGAACATATAGGCAAAGATATCCTGTAAGCAGCTTGAGAGGAAAATCTGGAGTTCAGGGAAGATTTTTGGCATTGGAGATAAAAATCTGGATCCTACTCAAGTTTTATTGGAAACCTAAGAGTGACTTAAAAAGCAATAGAGTTGCCTACTTAGAGGGTCACTGATAAAAAACAACATTTTTTTTCTCTGTCAATTGATACTGGGACAGGACCCCCCAAAAATGTGCACCTAGGAGATTGGAATATCCTCTCACAAACATTCTATTGAAAACATATCATCCCTCTCCCATCCCATACTTGCACAGAAACCCAGATTGAGGCTAGAGAGCAACAGGGATCCTAAAGTCACCTGCAGAAAGTCACTTCTATCTTGGCTAGGGCTGAAGGTTGCAGCTAAGACATAGTATTCACCCCCCAAGAAGCAGTCAAATACTGAACCAGAAAAAAAGAAAAAGAAAAAAGAAAGAAGCACAGAAAAGGTAATATGTTGCCAGAGGCATTGGTCAGACCTTAAGAAGAGTGGATGTGGAATTACCTGAATTCGTATCTCATCTAATTCTAAGGTCAAGATATCATGCAAAGCCTGGGCATAACTGGAAAGTTAGAGATCCCCTTGGCCTTCTGTTCACCAGGGGGAATTTCTCCCCTTTCTTTGTTGCCATTCTTTGTCTCCCATTGCCACAGCACCTGTGGAATCAGTTGTGGTCTAGACAGCATCCCTTGAGAGGCTCCAAGATTAGTCCTTGGTCTGCCCAACTGCTATCTGTTATTTTCTGCTCAAAAAACTCACTCGTTCTTATGACATCAGTGATCGCCTCCCTGCTGCTAATTTCCAGCCCCACTTCTTACTGCAATTCCAGTCCCTTCAATCCTGCTACTCAAAGGGCATCCACCTTTGGTCCATTCCAAGCTCCTTTCCATGGTCCTAGCTTGCCTCACTCACAATTTCAGGAGCTTGCAAAATGCCAGCTGTTGGACCAGCTCTAGAAGATTTTCACAAAGAACCTCCCGTTTCCTACCTCAAAAACACTGTTCTCTACTCTAACCTTCACTCATCTCTGACCCCTGTTTTGTTCCACTCTTCCATATCCTCCATCTGCTCTGTCTCTTTCTATTCTTTAGCCACAATCTCATTTTAGATGCATATCCCTTAAACTGAATTATGGCAATTGCTCCCCTGGCCTGACCAGCACATCTTCCATGAGAAATTCTCATCTTTCTCCCTGGACCACTTTGTTGGGGCTACTTCTTACCCAGCCTCTCTATGAAGGTACAATGTTCAGATACACCAATAGGTCTCACACCGTCATTTCCTGATGTCCAAAATTAAGGTCATCGGCTCCCTCCAAATCTGCTCCGGTTCCCAGCTTCTCTGCTTCTAACCACCAAGGTTTGAAACTTTGAAGACATTTTGAAATCAGATCTCTCCTTTATCCTCTAATTTCATTTAGCACCAAGCCCAGCACTTCTGTGTTTCTACTTCATCTCTCTAAACCAAGCCCTCATCACCACCCACCTGAATCACATTGTGGTTTCTACTAGGCCTCCTAACCTTGGTTTTCCTCCTCCCTGCATACCACTGCCATATTACTGCTTCTTGAATGCTCTTCCCTCCTATCATCCACCTACTCAATGACTTTCAGGACTCATTGTTTCCTAGAGCATCAAGGTGAGACTTGTGGTGGCACAGAATGAATACTGCTAAGCTGGGGCATAGCGCTATGCCATATATTAATTTTAGCCCTAAGACTTCTTTTTTCTTTCCTCACCAGCTTTGGACAGAGAAAGCCCTGGAACTTGGGCAAGTAATTAGCTTCCCTGAACCCTTTAAAAAAGTCTGTACCGGGGCCAGGTGCTGTGGCTCACGCCTGTAATCCCAGCATTTTGGGAGGCTGAGGCGGGCGGATCTCAAGGTCAGGAGATCGAGACTATCCTGGCTAACACGGTGAAACCCCGTCTCTACTAAAAGTATTAAAAAATTAGCTGGGCGTGGTGGCGGGCGCCTGTAGTCCCAGCTACTCAGGAGGCTGAGGCGGGAGAATGGCATGAACCCGGGAGGTGGAGCTTGCAGTGAGCCAAGATTGCCCACTGCACTCCATCCAACCTGGACGACACAGCGAGACTCTGTCTCAAAAAAAAAAATAAAACTAAAAAAAATATATCTGTACTGTAGTGATAACATGAAGGCACTTAAAAATTTTTAATTATAAGGCACTATATAAATATGAAGTATGATGGGGTATTGCCATTAACATACTTATTTTGTGGGGGGAGGTCATCCATACCTCAAGTATTTATCATTTCTTTGTATGAGGACCATTCCAATTCCACTATTTTAGTTATTTTAAAATATACAATAAATTATCTTTGACTTTAGTCACCCTGTTGTGCTATCAGATACTAGATCTTATTCCTTCTAACTATATTTTTCCATCCATTAACCATTTCTACTCCCCCCCACACCTTCCCAGCCTCTGGTAATCATCATTCTCCTCACTATCTCCATGAATTCAATTGTTTTAATTTTTGGCTCCCACACATGAGTGAGAATATGCATTTATATTTCTGTGCCTGGATTATTTCACTTAACAATGTTCTCCAGCTCCATCCATGTTGTTGCAAATGGCAGGATTTCATTCTATTTTAGGGATGAATAATATTACATTGTGTATATGTACTACATTTATTTCATCCGTTCATTCATTGATGGACACTTAGACTGATCCCAAATCTTGGCTGTTGTGAATAGTGTGCAATAAACATGGGGGTACAGCTATCTCTTTGATATACTGATTTCCTTCCTTTTTGGTGTATACCCAGCTGTGAGATTGCTGGATCATAAGGCAACTCTATTTTTAGTTTTTTGAGGAACCTCCGTCCTATTCTCCATAGTGGCTGTGCTAATTTACGTTTCTACCAACAACATACAAAAGTTTGCCTTTCTCCACATCCTTGCCAGCATTTTTTATTGCCTGTCTTTTGGTTATGAGCCATTTTAACTGCAGTGAGATGCTATCTCATTGCAGTTTTGATTTGCATTTCTCTGATTGATGTTGAGCATTTTTTCATATATCTGTTGGCCATTTGTATGTCTTCTTTTGAGAAAAGTCTATTCAGATCTTTTGCCCCCTTTTTTTCTCTGATCTGTCAGTGATGAATTTTGCCCATTTTAATTGGATATTACATTTTTTTCCCATTGAATTCTTTGAGCTTCTTATATATTCTGATTATTAATCTCTTGTCAGATGAGTAGTTTGCAAATGTTTTTTCCTATTCTTCACTTTGTTGATTGTTTCCTTTGCTGTGCAGACGCTTTTTAACTTGATGTGATCCTATTTGTCCATTTTTGCTTTGGTTGCCTGTGTTTTTGAGGTATCACTTGAAAAATCATTGTCCAGACCAAAGTCCTAGAGACTTTCTCCAGTGTTTTCTTTTAGTAGTTTCACAGTTCCAGGTGTTAAATCTAAGTCTTTAGTCCATTTTGATTTGATTCTTGTACATGGCAAGAGAGAAGGGTCTAGTTTCATTCTTCTGCATATGGATAGCCAGTGTTCTCAGCTAACATATGCATTTGTCTGGGCTTTAGGATTCCTCATAAACTAGTTCCCAGGCAAGAGTAGGGAGGTTTCCCCTAAACCCTGGTCTTAAAATTGCCAAGGAAAAGGCTCCCGGAACATAGCTGGAGTGCATCAAATTACTTTCAGCTATTAAGTTTCCCCAATTGTGACATTCCCTATTGGTCTGATTCTGGGTTAGTAAAGTGGCTATAATCTAGGTAGAAGTGTCTTTGTGATCAGAGATCAGATTTTTGTGATCCTTACATACAAAGGTGGTGACTAAAGCCACTGTGAAGAATGTGCTTGCCCAGAGAGAGTGAGGATCTGAGAAGAGGACTGAGGTTAATGCCTAGGGCACCACCCGCACAGGGATTGGTCATTTATTAGATTTCCTAGAGCTCAGCTCAGTGCCAACCATGCAGAGGGTAATAAATAAACATTTTTTTGAATTGCATTCCATTAAATAGTATAGTTTTCATTCATTGATTCATTCACTCAATAGATACTTGTTAAGTACCTAGAAACGGTTAGGTTATGGGCTGGGTACTGAGGATACAAATTGAAGTGATCAAACTAAGCACTGTGCTGGGAACTTAGAGTTGGGGAACAGGAGGTTGGAGGCAGATCTTCATCAAATAATCTCAGCAATACAATCACCAATGTGATAATATATAAGCTAGCCTGGAGTCTAGTGGAATGTATTTCTAATACAGTGACATTTAAACTAAGATCCAAAGCCTGACTGTATTTTGGAGTGGTCAATAAATTCTTATGAGCAGTGACTGATAGCCTCTGATACTTGACCCAGCAAAGAGACTCTGACACTGGGAATCTCTGGGAGAGAGAAGGTGAAGGCTGGGCCAGAGGAAGGATGCTGGGCAGCCATATCCTTTTCTGCAAATGAAGCCCAGTAGGGCTTCTCAAAAACCCTGTGCAGGTTGCTCCTCACTGCATGCATTAAGTTGCCTTACTTACGAAGAATAATATCAAAAACCTGAGCTTAAAACTTACTTGGAAAAATATTGCAAAGGCACAAGCAAAGTTTAACCCCCATTTGCATAATGACAAAGTTGTCCTCCTAAGTCACACATGTGGACATGTCTTTTGGACAATCTCACTGGAAACCGTTGTGCTCAGAACCTGTCTAACCCAGCATCTGGCTCCATCCTGTCTCAGGAAAATAACACAAACGTTTGGCATCAGGCAAGAGGCTTCCGCCTGTTACTAACTAATACCTCTTCTTTACATAGCGTAACTTTTTCAACTGATGGGTTTTCCCCCACTACAATGTGATTAATTCTTTTTGCCACTAGAAGGACACGTGGCTAAGTAGGTTAAGGATTAAAGGAGTGTATGAGAAAAGCAGTTTTCTTGTTTCACTTTTGTCATTTAAAAAGAAAATAATGCTTAGGAAGGTGGGATGGAATTTCCTTGCAGAAACCACAGGATTGGGTTGCAATGTAATTGAGTATCATGGAAAACAAAGATGATACACTTTAGTAGGTGCTTTCTGGGTCCAACCCTTTAAAGGCTTCCTCTCAGGGATGCTAGAGCTTCCCAAGGCCTTCCTCATGCTGTGAGGCTACACCCGTTAAGTATTTTTTTCCGTCTCCTCCTTTAACACCTTGCAGAAAAGAATGTTCTAAACACACAATAACATGTACATATGGCAGTTAAAAATGAATTAAAAATATGATACATATGAGAAAACAGACCATATTGTTTATGTTTGTCATCTCTATTTTCATCTTGCTTTCTTTTTGTCTGCCTTTGAGCACATCACAAACCTTTTGGGAAGCTGCCTCTTCATTCGTCTTTTAGGCTGTTTCTCAGAGCAGCTTCATAACTACTATTTTCATATTTTATAACATTGAAGGGGCAGTTGCAGTAAATATTAATTACTTCATATAATACAGAGCTGTAATGTCTTCTAAGTAAACATCTGGGTCACAGCTAGATTATAAAACTAGTTAAATCATTTGAAAGGGTACTTTTCTTAACATTTAAAGTTATTACTCTGCTTTTATTTTAATTACCAAATTCTTTCTTTTTTTTTTTTAAAGCAAAGACATTTGCTCCTTCTGTCTTTCTGTATTTGCAAGCCTGTGAAATCTCTATCAAGCTGAAACTCACACAGCTCTGAAGACTGGGCTGCATTCACACGGGACCTGGTTTGCTTCTTGATCTTTGCAGTTTATGAACCCTCATCCCAGGCACTGTTTTTCTTTAGTCAATAGGTTTTTTTTTGTGCCCCAAAGTCTCATAGGGACACATATGGAAACAAAAACACAGCACCCCAGGGTTTGGAGAATATCATCCTCACACCATTATGCTTTTGTTTTACGACCATCCTTATTCTCTGCAAACAGCATGTTTTTAAAAGGCAAGAGGCTTTTAAAGGAAGCAAAGGAACAAAAGAAGAGAAGTGGTAAGGGAAAAGAAGATAAAAGCGGCCATGATCAAAGAAGAAAGTAGGAAGAGGAAGAAGGCAGCTGAGGCTAAAATTTAGCAGAAGATCCCATGGTCTCATATTTTTTGCACTTTCCGGTTTTGATTCTATTTGCATTATTTGTTGGGTTTAGTATAGAAAATCTTAGCATTTTCAGGGTTAGCCTGGAAGGAGGGAGGCTTGGACGAGCAGATACAGGCCACATGGAGTTTAGTTTTCTCTCATCCACAGCCAAGAGGGAGATGGACAAGGATTATTTTACTCATGACTTTTATGGGCAACTAACAAAAATGTACTCGAACTAACTTCACCAAAAATGGGAAATTCACTCAAATCACTACTAAGACATCTCACAGAACCCAAGGCAGGAAGGCTGCTGAGCATCCACGGGGATGGAACCAGAAATCAAGCACGGTGGGAGTTAGTTTCTCTACTCTGTCTTGTCTCTGAATCTCTCTCTCTCTCTCACTCTCCCTCCAGCGTCTTGCTTAACAGGTGCATGCCACCACACCCTGCTAATTTTTTTTTTTTTTTTTAATTTTTTTGTAGAGACAGGGTCTTGCCATGTTGCTCAGGCTGGTCTCGAACTCCTGGGCTGAAGTGATTTTCCCACCTCAGCCTCCCAAAGTTCTGGGATTACAGACGTGCGCCACTGCGCCCGGTCTGCACATCTCCTCTTTATTGGTCTCTCTGTCTGTAGACTAGCTTTCTCTTCTTCTCTGTGCATTGGACTCCTCTCCACACCCTCTCAGTTCCGGGGTCCCTGGTAAACTGACTAGCATCTCAATACCCAAACCCCAAATACTCAGGATAGAAAAGGTTTTGGGCTCACGCCAACAAATGCCAACAAGTGAAGGCACCGTCCTCTAGATCAGGCGCCCCCTCTTATCCAATCAGTGGAAGAGGTGGGGTCACATGATACAAACATTCCTTTAGGGACCCACATCTGTGTAAGTGGACTAGTTCTCAGAGAAGGAAAGTCCGGTGAGGTGGAATTCCCCAAAGCTATCCACTACATTCCAGTGCCTTTATTGCCATTTATTTGTTTCCACTCTAAGGAGAACTAGAGAAGGGAGAGGGGAAGGGAGAAAGTCTTGGTTTGTCCACTGAAAGGAGTCAACATTCACAAGTATTTATTGAATGAAACAGAAAGGTGGCAATGTAGAAAAGAAAAAGCCGAGGGGAATAAGCATGAATGAAAGTACAGTATTTGATTTCACAGTCATTTTCTTCCAATGCTCCTTTTAAATTATTCCTACTCTCATTGGGAAATGATTCCAAAGTGATCACTGTATTTATACAGCTATACCCATACTCAACAGTAGACTTCAGGGGAAAGCACATTAAAACTATGCTGAATATCATTCACATTCAGCAGAATGACAAAAATTAAAAGGACTGACAATTCTAAGTGAGAGTAAGAATGTGAAGAAACTGGAACTCTCAGACATTGCTTCTGCAGAATGTACAAATTTAAAAAACTGTTTGGTTAAATACAAGCCTACCCTCTGATCCAGCAGTTTCACTCCTGGGTATATACTCAAGAAAAATGAGCACATATATCCACCAAAAGACATGTATAAGAATATTTACAGAAACTTTATTTTTAATAACTAAAAATTGTAGGCAACCCAACTGTTTAACCATAGTAGAATGAATAAACTCTAGAACATTCATAATAGAATATTACACATCAACAAAAAAATGAACACCTATATTTAACATTGGTGAGACTTGTAGATATAGTTTGGAGTGACAGAAGAGAAAAACAAAAGAGTATATGCTATAAGAACATATGGCAGGATTCCATCCACGTGACATTCAAGAATTGACAAAAAAAAATCTATACATGTAGACGTCAGGTTAATGGTTACTTTTGAGGAGTTATTGACTGGCTGGGGGCATGAGGGAATCTCATGAGGTGACAGAAATATTCTACATATTAGCCAGGCATGATGGCTCACATCCATAATCCCAGCACTTTAGGAGGCCAAGTCGTGAGAGGATCACTTGAGGCCAGGAGTTCAAGGTTGCAGTGAGCTATGATCACAACACTGCACTCCAGCCTGAGTGACAGAGCGAGACAAAAAAAAAAAAAAAAAAAAGAAAGAAATATTCTATTTATTGATCTGAGTGGTTGTTACACAGGGGTAGACTTATGTCAAATTTAATCAAGCTACACACTTAAGAAAATAAGTGCTTTTTACTGTATGTAAGTTATACCTAAATTTGAAAAAACATATACTCATTTGCTCTCTTTACAAAGAAAAATACCTTGGGAGGGTTTCTCCAGGGTCGTAGAGAATGCCATCAGAACCATTTCTGTTCTTTCCTTGGTGGTACTCAAACATACTGATCCGATGCCATGGCTTTCTCCTAAATGCTGCTTCTAAATGTTTGAATTTGATAAAACCACATGAATAAGCAATAGTGGGACTCTTCAGCATTGTCTGCATGATGGACTAAGCACGAAGTAAGTAATAGTTCAGTGTTTGGTAACAC
Organism: Rhinopithecus roxellana; assembly: GCF_007565055.1. Classification (NCBI taxonomy): domain Eukaryota; kingdom Metazoa; phylum Chordata; class Mammalia; order Primates; family Cercopithecidae; genus Rhinopithecus; species Rhinopithecus roxellana. The sequence continues at coordinate 41,709,410 of NC_044558.1, forward strand.
AGTATGCAGAAGGTGGGGCAGATAAAAATATAGCATACTTGGCATATGTTCTACTCTGTGTCTGGGGGACAATTAATGGGCAGAGAAATGGATATCCATTGGCATGTGAGTTAGTTAGCTCAGAGCCTGTCCTGGCTAGGAATACTGGCATCCTCTACATTTTCTTCCCGGTTTTGACAGAAGAATGCTTTGTGCGAGGAGGTAGTCAAGAGGTCCTGGAGGCCAGTGCAGGGGCTGTTCCTCATCTTCAGTGCCTTTCTTTAAGGAGACAAGTTCATAGCGTCCTTTGTGGTACAATAGCTAAGCACACTGGGAGGTCCATAACCCCTCCTCACATTGCCTCTATGCTGAGGCCTTCCTCAGCACCATGCCATGTCCTGGACAGGCACTTAATGAGTTTCCAGGCCCTGGCAAGATTTGGTCTTTCTTTGTGAACCTCAAGGTGGGCCCTTTTAATTAATCTCCAAAGTATCTGGATCCTGTTTCTTTACACAGGTCAAATAACTAAGCTTCTTGAGCCCGTTATCTAAGCTCCATGAGAATGAAAGCATGAACTACTTTCTGAGCGATTTGCCTCAATTCCATAATATCTTCCTTATATGAGTTGACAAGGTGCCGTGCCCCATTCCCAGGAGTGGATGTCACCGGAGAGTAGGCGATCATTTTAATTGCTGAAATGGGAACAGCACATTGTGGAGTCGAGCAGAAGCTCGTGTGAAATCTCTTTGAGAGGACTGAAAGGTTTTCTTCTATTTTGGATGGCTTTGTTTTTGCCACTCCTTGCATCCTTCCCTACTTTCTCTTTCATTTCCTTTGCGTCCTTTCTCTGCACCTTCCTATTCTTTCATCGAACTGCAAGAATTAGTCTCTCCCATCAGTTGTATTTCCAAATACCCTTTCCTGTGGCATCACTTTTTTTTTTTTTGTAGGAGAGCTAGAACAGACCACCCCACACTATGCACCTCTTTTATTCCCTCTCCTCTTCTAACCTGACTCCATTTTATAATTTGACTCAACAAAATATGGAAGATGTTGAGAACTATTTACACAGACACCTTCATTTATTTAAATGAAGGCAGGTTTTGCTACAAATATAGAATGCTTTTCATTTTAACTAAAATACACCACCAAGATTGATTAAATGAGCTTCTCTGTCTGACTTCTAGCTTGCTTAAGATTTGTTGTTGTTGCTTGTTTTGAAACAGGGTCTTGCTCTGTTAGCACGGGCTGAAGTGCAGTGGCGTGGTCATGGCTCACTGCAGTTTCAACTTCTGGGGCTCAAGTGTCCTCCTACCTCAGTCTCCTGAGTAGTTGGGACCACAGGTATGTGCCATCACAACCAACTGATTTTTTTTTTCTCTGTAGATATAGGGATCTCACTATATTGCCCAGGCTGGTTTCAAACTTCTGGCCTGAAGTAATCCTTCCACTTTAGCCTCCCAAAGTCCTGGAATTATAGGCATGAGCAACCACATCTAGCCTGTAATTCTTTATGACTGTGACTTGTAAAAAATTTTGTAAACACATTTAATTTCACACAAATACAAAAGCATGATGAGCTCCCATGTGCCTGTCATCCACCTTTCACAATTATCTACAATTTGTCAATCGTTTCATTTATCCACTATGCATATTTTTCTTTCCTTCGATGTTTTAAAGCAGATTTCAGATAGCATTGCATTGTTTGTACTTCATTGTATTCACTGACCTTTAATATTCCTAGGCAAACACAAAGATAGAAGGTATGAGAAAAATCTTCAAAACTTTTCGTAAAGCTGTTTGTTCATTTTCATTGGTAAATTCATTTGGAAATGTAAACAGCCAATGTATTTATAGCATAGAAAGTTCAATTGTGTTACATATTGTTCTAGAGCCTCAGAAACAGGAATTCGTGACAAAAGGCGTGTATTTTTCAACCAGCATTTATGCTTAAGTGTTTCCCAGATATATCCATTTACCACAGGGTTCCTACCCTTCTTGGGATCCATGGACTGGAACCAAAACATGACACTTCAAGTAGTAAGTGAGAGGGGAGATGGCCATCACTCATTGTACTTTGTGGTTTACAACCAGTAGGGCAACATATTTGGAAGTCTAAAATGTCTTAGTTTTCAAAGTGTTAAGCTCACTTAGTGCCAAATGGTTATTTGATGTTATGACATGCAAACAAACCAAGACAATGGAAGTCACCATGCATCAGTAGGCCAGAACCAAAGAACAGTGATGGTAGCTTTTCTTTTCTTTTTTTTTTTTTTTTTTTGGAGACAGAGTCTCTCTCTGTCACCCAGACTGGAGTGCAGTGGCGCGAGCTCAGCAAACTGCAACCTCACTTCCCAGGTTCAAGTGATTCTCATGCCTCAGCCTCCTGAGTAGCTGGGATTACAGACGTACACCACCACACCCTGCTAATTTTTGTATTTTTAGTAGAGATGGGGTTTCACCATGTTGGCCAGGCTGGTCTTGAACTCCCAGCCTCAGATGATCCACCCACCTCAGTCTCCCAAAGTGCTGGGATTACAGGCGTGAGCCACCGCGCCCAGACAGATGATAGCTCCTCTATTGGGTGTTATTGTTCTTAAGTTATTCTGTGCTTTTCCTCCTAATTGAGGTGAACTGTTTATTAAGCTTATCTGTGGTCTCTTACTGAAAGCCTTGTTAAACTTAGATTCTTAGTTTTATGAAGGCAGCCAAACAGGTCTCAAAGATTTCTACTGTAAAAATGTTTTACTCTATGTAAATTCTTGCATCCTGAAGTGACTTTATTAGCCTGAAGCTAGAAAGTTGGCCTTTAGTTTACCTCATACTGTAGATCTTCTTTTGAGGGCAGGGATAGTAGAGAATGGACGATCATAGGTCTTAGGCCAATTGTGGAGAGTTGAGGGTTCAGCTTTGAATTTATGACAGTGCCAGCTCCCAATATTTCTATATGGGAGGAGAATGAGAGATGAAACACTGAGGATTTGTCTTGCAGTTGCCTAGCACTTTATGTAAAATGTAGAAAATGTCAACTGTCCATATCAAAGACAAGGGGCATTGATGGATTAAGGGGTGTCCAAAGGCTCTTCCATTGCTTCATGTCTATCCCTGGTAGAATCTCATAGTCTCTTCTACGCTTCTGGGTTTCCTTCCTTCCTTCCTTCCTTCCTTCCTTCCTTCCTTCCTTCCTTCCTTCCTTCCTTTCTCTTTCTCTTTTTTTCCTCCTCTGTCTCTGTTTTTTTTTTTTTTTTTTTGACAGTGTCTCGCTCTGTCACCCAGGCTGGAGTGCAGTGGCACGATCTTGGCTCACTCCGATCTTTGCTTCCCAGCTTTAAATGACTCCCAAGTAGCTGGAATTATGAGTGTGCACCAACATGCCTGGCTAATTTTTGTATTTTTTGTAGAGACGAAGTTTAACCATGTGGTCCAGGATGGTCTCAAACTCCTGGGCTCAAGTGATCCACCCAACTCGGCCTCCCAAAGTGCTGGGGTTACAGGCATGAGCCATTGTGCCCAGCCACCCCTGGAGTTTTCATAGCAAACTTTCGCTTAGTTTATTTTCTTGTGGAAGTCCTAGGTGAACTTTGCCTATGAATGAACCCCTAGAAAGCTAGAAAACCATTATTATTACTACTGTATTTATAGTAACCATTATTATTACTACTGTATTTATATTCTACCCATTTCCAATAATTGTAGGCAGCCAAGAGTACACAGTTGTCCTCAACTTTTAAAATAATGATGCTCTTGACAGTGAATTGTAATGTGTGTGCATAGGTGAAATTGATAGAGCTGATTCTGGACCACACCATGCTCATAAGTTTATTTTCTTTGATTAGAGGCCTTTGAAACTATCAGAAGGGTCTATCTTCCTGGCTATCCTTCTTGGCAGATTCTCTGAGAGGAAGATCCTCATCCAAAAGCAGGGGTTTTCACCTGGGGATGGGGGCATGGACTTTAGGAGGAGCTGTGGATCTCCTGCAAATGTAGGCAGTTTACTGAGGAAGGAATTTTTCTGGAGAACCCACATTTTTCATTAGATTCTTAAATGATTCCTCCCCTCAAAAAGGTTCACTATCAAGGTTTCTAGGCAGATTTGGGGAAAATTCAGAAGAACTGGTACTTATCAGCCTTCAGTGCGAGTCTTCACTACTCAGTTGTCATTGCCCTGGTGACCTTGGGCAGCCTGAGAGGTGAGTACCCTGTGTTTAAACCCATTTGTCTATGCTTTCTATCTGTTGCTACAGCGACAGGAGTCATAAAAAGGATTTCTTGTAAACATTGTCAAAAGGACACATATCAGCCCAGAGAAGCTGGGATAATTTTCTCCCAAGGACTTGTCTAACACTCAAAAAATGGTGAGCCCTCTTTAGCAGGCACTGCACATGAATTTAGTAACAGAATATCTGCTTGATGTAGGTGAACTGCAAAAGGTTAATTCACTTTATCCCTTTCATGATCTGTGGATATCTAACACATTTAGTTATTTTTGGAACCACCTGTCATTTTCTATAAATGTTGAATTCTCTTTTACCAAATACAGGCATGGTGTGTATGTCAGTAATGTCCTTGACCTACTTGGGCAGATAATGGCATTTGAAAAATTATCCACAATAATGTTCACCTCCATAGATGTAAGTAATCAAGATGTAAGAATCATTAAGGATGACAGACTTTTAATTATAGGAAAGGCCTTTATAGGAAAAACTGAAATACAGGCATACACTATTAGAACCATAACATGGCTGCATAATTTGTCTTTATGCTAGGTATGGTAAAGTCTAGCTTTTGGATTTCCAATTCTGCCTTCATGTGTGTTTTAAAAATTTTGTCTGCTTCATATTTCTTGAGTTTCTATTGTTGTTTAGCTCTGAATATAAAAAGGACACTTGATCACCATCCCTCCTAGCATCTCTTCAAAAAATAATTTCAGAACCTGCAGTTAAAAACCTCTACATCAGGGCTTTCTAAACTGTGGCTCATAAACTTTTAGTCATGACATCATTTACAGCATTGCAACATGGATGTGTATTTTTAATGAGATAGAATATAAGATATCAGAGGGCATCACATATAGTAATATAGTAATAAATTAGTATATTAATAAAGTATTATTTTGTGAATTTTTTTATTTAAGTTGTTTATGCCTATGTGTGTTTTGATAGTGATGTGCTGAAAAATGTTTAACAACTGGCTCCCTGAGAGAAGAGGTATGTACATATGTAAATATGTGTATACATTTATTTTTTTTTAATTTTTTTTTTATTATACCTTAAGTTCTAGGGTACATGTGCATAACATGTAGGTTTGTTACATATGTATACTTGTGCCATGTTGGTGTGCTGGACCCATCAACTCGTCAGCATCCATCAATTAGTCATTTATATCAGGTATAAGTCCCAATGCAATCCCTCCCCACTGCCTCCTCCCCATGATAGGCCCCCGTGTGTGATGTTCCCCTTCCCAAGTCCAAATGATCTCATTGTTCAGTTCCCACCTATGAGTGAGAACATGCGGTGTTTGGTTTTCTGTTCTTGTGATAGTGTGCTAAGAATGATGGTTTCCAGCTGCATCCATGTCCCTACAAAGGACGCAAACTCATCCTTTTTTACGGCTGCATAGTATTCCATGGTGTATATGTGCCACATTTTCTTAATCCAGTCTGTCACAGATGGACATTTGGGTTGATTCCAAGTCTTTGCTATTGTGAATAGTGCCGCAATAAACAAACATGTGCATGTGTCTTTATAGCAGCATGATTTATAATCCTTTGGGTATATACCCAGTAGTGGGATGGCTGGGTCATATGGTACATCTAGTTCTAGATCCTTGAGGAATGGCCATACTGTTTTCCATAATGGTTGAACTAGTTTACAATCCCACCAACAGTGTAAAAGTGTTCCTATTTCTCCACATCCTCTCCAACACCTGTTGTTTCCTGACTTTTTAATGATTGCCATTCTAACTGGTGTGAGATGGTATCTCATTGTGGTTTTGATTTGCATTTCTCTGATGGCCAGTGATGCTGAGCATTTTTTCATGTGTCTGTTGGCTGTATGAATGTCTTCTTTTGAGAAATGTCTGTTCATATCCTTTGCCCACTTTTTGATGGGGTTGTTTGTTTTTTTCTTGTAAATTTGTTTGAGTTCTTTGTAGATTCTGGATATTAGCCCTTTGTCAGATGAGTAGATTGCAAAAATTTTCTCCCATTCTGTAGGTTGCCTGTTCACTCTGATGGTAGTTTCTTTTGTTGTGCAGAAGCTCTTTAGTTTAATTAGATCCCATTTGTCAATTTTTGCTTTTGCTGCTGTTGCTTTTGGTGTCTTAGACACGAAGTCCTTGCCCATGCCTATGTCCTGAATGGTACTACCTAGGTTTTCTTCTAGGGTTTTTACGGTATTAGGTCTAACATTTAAGTCTCTAATCCATCTTGAATTAATCTTCGTATAAGGAGTAAGGAAAGGATCCAGCTTCAGCTTTCTACTTATGGCTAGTCAATTTTCCCAGCACCATTTATTAAATAAGGAATCCTTTCCCCATTTCTTGTTTCTCTCAGGTTTGTCAAAGATCAGATGGCTGTAGATGTGTGGTATTATTTCTGAGGACTCTGTTCTGTTCCATTGGCCTATATCTCTGTTTTGGTACCAGTACCATGCTGTTTTGGTTACTGTAGCCTTGTAGTATAGTTTGAAGTCAGGTAGCGTGACGCCTCCAGCTTTGTCCTTTTGACTTAGGATTGTCTTGGCAATGCGGGCTCTTTTTTGGTTCCATATGAAATTGAAAGCAGTTTTTTCCAATTCTGTGAAGAAACTCATTGGTAGTTTGATGGGGATGGCATTGAATCTATAAATAACCTTGGGCAGTATGGCCATTTTCACAATATTGATTCTTCCTATCCATGAGCATGGTATGTTCTTCCATTTGTTTGTGTCCTCTTTGATTTCACTGAGCAGTGGTTTGTAGTTCTCCTTGAAGAGGTCCTTTACATCCCCTGTAAGTTGGATTCCTAGGTATTTTATTCTCTTTGAAGCAATTGTGAATGGAAGTTCATTCATGATTTGGCTCTCTGTTTGTCTGTTACTGGTGTATAAGAATGCTTGTGATTTTTGCACATTAATTTTGTATCCTGAGACTTTGCTGAAGTTGCTTATCAGCTTAAGGAGATTTTGGGCTGAGACAATGGGGTTTTCTAAATATACAATCATGTCATCTGCAAACAGGGACAATTTGACTTCTTCTTTTCCTAACTGGATACCCTTGATTTCTTTCTCTTGCCTGATGCCCTAGCCAGAACTTCCAACACTATGTTGAATAGGAGTGGTGAGAGAGGGCATCCCTGTCTTGTGCCAGTTTTCAAAGGGAATTTTTCCAGTTTTTGCCCATTCAGTATGATATTAGCTGTGGGTTTGTCATAAATAGCTCTTATTATTTTGAGGTACGTTCCATCAATACCAAATTTATTGACCGTTTTTAGCATGAAGGGCTGTTGAATTTTGTCAAAAGCCTTTTCTGCATCTATTGAGATAATCATGTGTTCTTGTCTTTGGTTCTGTTTATATGCTGGATTATGTTTATTGATTTGCGAATGTTGAACCAGCCTTGCATCCCAGGGATGAAGCCCACTTGATCATAGTGGATAAGCTTTTTGATGTGCTGCTGAATCCGGTTTGCCAGTATTTTATTGAGGATTTTTGCATCGATGTTCATCAGGGATATTGGTCTAAAATTCTCTTTTTTTGTTGTGTCTCTGCCAGGCTTTGGTATCAGGATGATGTTGGCCTCATAAAATGAGTTAGGGAGGATTCCCTCTTTTTCTATTGATTGGAATAGTTTCAGAAGGAATGGTACCAGCTCCTCCTTGTACCTCTGCTAGAATTCAGCTGTGAATCCATCTTGTCCTGGACTTTTTTTGGTTGGTAGGCTATTAATTATTGTCTCAATTTCAGAGCCTGCTATTAGTCTATTCAGGGATTCAACTTCTTCCTGGTTTAGTCTTGGAAGAGTGTAATTGTCCAGGAAATTATCCATTTCTTCTAGATTTTCTAGTTGATTTGCGTAGAGGTGTTTATAGTATTCTCTGATGGTAGTTTGTATTTCTGTGGGGTCGGTGGTGATATCCCCTTTATCATTTTTTATTGCGTCTATTTGATTCTTCTCTCTTTTCTTCTTTATTAGTCTTGCTAGTGGTCTGTCAATTTTGTTGATTTTTTTCAAAAAACCAACTCCTGGATTCATTGATTTTTTGGAGGGTTTTTTGTGTCTCTATCTCCTTCAGTTCTGCTCTGATCTTAGTTATTTCTTGCCTTCTGCTAGCTTTTGAATGTGTTTGCTCTTGCTTCTCCAGTTCTTTTAATTGTGATGTTAGAGCGTCAATTTTAGATCTTTCCAGCTTTCTCTTGTGGGAATTTAGTGCTATAAATTTCCCTCTACACACTGCTTTAAATGTGTCCCAGAGATTCTGGTATGTTGTATCTTTGTTCTCATTGATTTCAAAGAACATCTTTATTTCTGCCTTCATTTCGTTATGTACCCAGTAGTCATTCAGGAGCAGGTTGTTCAGTTTCCATGTAGTTGAGCGGTTTTGATTGAGTTTCTTAGTCCTGAGTTCTAGTCTGATTGCACTGTGGTCTGAGAGACAGTTTGTTATAATTTCTGTTCTTCTACTTTTGCTAAGGAGTGCTTTACTTCCAATTATGTGGTCAATTTTGGAAGAAGTGTGATGTGGTGCTGAGAAGAATGTATATTCTGTTGATTTGGGGTGGAGAGTTCTATAGATGTCTATTAGGTCCGCTTGGTGCAGAGATGAGTTCAATTCCTGGATATCCTTGTTAACTTTCTGTCTCGTTGATCTGTCTAATGTTGACAGTGGAGTGTTGAAGTCTCCCATTATTATTGTATGGGAGTCTAAGTCTCTTTGTAAGTCTCTAAGGACTTGCTTTATGAATTTGGGTGCTCCTGCATTGGGTGCATATATATTTAGGATAGTTAGCTCTTCCTGTTGAATTGATCCCTTTACCAGTATGTAATGGCCTTCTTTGTCTCTTTTGATCTTTGATGGTTTAAAGTCTATTTTATCAGAGACTAGGATTGCAACCCCTGCTTTTTTTTGGTCTCCATTTGCTTGGTAGATCTTCCTCCATCCCTTTATTTTGAGCCTATGTATGTCTCTGCATGTGAGATGGGTCTCCTGAATACAGCAGACTGATGGGTCTTGACTCTTTATCCAGTTTGCCAGTCTGTGTCTTTTAATTGGAGCATTTAGTCCATTAACATTTAAGGTTAATATTGTTATGTGTGAACTTGATCCTGCCATTATGATATTAACTGGTTATTTTGCTCATTAGTTGATGCAGTTTCTTCCTAGCCTCGATGGTCTTTACATTTTGGCATGTTTTTGCAATGGCTGGTACCGGTTGTTCCTTTCCATGTTTAGGGCTTCCTTCAGGGTCTCTTGTAAGGCAGGCATGGTGGTGACAAAATCTCTAAGCATTTGCTTATCTGTAAAGGATTTTATTTCTCCTTCACTGATGAAACTTAGTTTGGCTGGATATGAAATTCTGGGTTTAAAATTCTTTTCTTTAAGAACGTTGAATATTGGCCCCCACTCTCTTCTGGCTTGGAGAGTTTCTGCCGAGAGATCTGCTGTTAGTCTGATGGGCTTCCCTTTGTGGGTAACCCGACCTTTCTCTCTGGCTGCCCTTAAGATTTTTTCCTTCATTTCAACTTTGGTGAATCTGGCAATTATGTGTCTTGGAGTTGCTCTTCTGGAGGAGTATCTTTGTGGTGTTCTCTGTATTTCCTGAATTTGAATGTTGGCCTGCCCTACTAGGTTGGGGAAGTTCTCCTGGATGATATCCTGAAGAGTGTTTTCCAACTTGGTTCCATGTTCTCCCTCACTTTCAGGCACCCCAATCAGACGTAGATTTGGTCTTTTTACATAATCCCATACTTCTTGCAGGCTTTGTTCATTTCTTTTTCTTCTTTTTTCTTTTGATTTCTCTTCTCGCTTCATTTCATTCATTTGATCCTCAATCGCTGATACTCTTTCTTCCAGTTGATCGAGTCGGTTACTGAAGCTGTGGATTTGTCACGTATTTCTCGTGTCATGGTTTTCATCTCTGTCATTTCGTTTATGACCTTCTCTGCATTGATTATTCTAGCTATCAATTCTTCCACTCTTTTTTCAAGATTTTTAGTTTCTTTGCGCTGGGTACGTAATTCTTCCTTTAGCTCTGAGAAGTTTGATGGACTGAAGCCTTCTTCTCTCATCTCATCAAAGTCATTCTCTCACCAGCTTTGATCCATTGCTGGCGATGAGCTGCGCTCCTTTGCAGGGGGAGATGCGCTCTTATTTTTTGAGTTTCCAGCTTTTCTGCCCTGCTTCTTCCCCATCTTTGTGGTTTTATTTGCCTCTGATCTTTGATGATGGTGACGTACTGATGGGGTTTTGGTATAGGTGTTCTTCCTGTTTGATAGTTTTCCTTCTAATAGTCAGGACCCTCAGCTGTAGGTCTGTTGGAGATTGCTTGAGTTCCACTCCAGACCCTGTTTGCCTGGGTATCAGCAGCAGAGGTTGCGGAAGATAGAATATTGCTGAACAGCGAGTGTACCTGTCTGATTCTTACTTTGGAAGCTTCCTCTCAGGGGTGTACTCCACCCTGTGAGGTGTGGGGTGTCAGACTGCCCCTAGTGGGGGATGTCTCCCAGTTAGGCTACTCAGGGGTCAGGGACCCACTTGAGCAGGCAGTCTGTCCGTTCTCAGATCTCAACCTCCGTGTTGGGAGATCCACTGCTCTCTTCAAAGCTGTCAGACAGAGTCGTCTGCGTCTGCAGAGGTTCTGCTGCTTTTGTTGTTGTTGTTGTTTAGCTGTGCCCTGTCCCCAGAGGTGGAGTCTACAGAGACAGGCAGGTTTCCTTGGGCTGCTGTGAGCTCCACCCAGTTCGAGCTTCCCAGCGGCTTTGTTTACCTACTTAAGCCTCAGCAATGGCAGGCGCCCCTCCCCCAGCCTCGCTGCTGTCTTGCAGTTAGATAGCAGACTGCTGTGCTAGCAATGAGGGAGGCTCCGTGGCCGTGGGACCCTCCTGACCAGGTGTGGGTATAATATCCTGGTGTACCGTTTGCTTAAAGCGCAGTATTGGGGTGGGAGTTACCTGATTTTCCAGGTGTTGTGTGTCTCAGTTCCCCTGGCTAGGAAAAGGGATTCCCTTCCCCCTTGCGCTTCTCAAGTGAGATGATGCCTCGCCCTGCTTCATCTCTCGCTGGTCGGGCTGCAGCAGCTGACCAGCACCGATTGTCCGGCACTCCCTAGTGAGATGACCCCAGTACCTCAGTTGAAAATGCAGAAATCACCGGTCTTCTGTGTCGCTCGCGCTGGGAGTTGGAGACTGCAGCTGTTCCTATTCGGCCATCTTGCTCCGCCAGGAATCCCAAATTCTATTTAAAAGTGTCCTGGCCTATGCCTAGTAGTGGCAAAGAGGGAGAGCATGATAAAACTGTCTTATACTATTCTTGCAGTTTTGCTTATCTTGAAGGTCAGTTGCTACTTGGGATCTAGTGCCAATTTTCTCATTACAACATGAAAAGCAAATAACTCTGTTATTTCTCTTATACCCCAATGCCAGGATTATAACAGGGTAGTTTTGTGTTGTTGTTGTTTTTGGTTTTTTGCCTTGTTCTCATGCCTTTAACATCCTCGGAAATACTACAGTGTATCTTTTCACATTATCAGATTGGCAACCAATAAAAGCCTGACAATACTGAGTGTTGACAAGAATGCAGAACAATGAGAACATTCATACAATGCTGATGGGAATATATATCAGTTAATCCCCTTGGAAATCAGCTTGTCAGTGCTCAGAATAGTTGAAGATTCATATAACCTCAGACCTAACAATACTACTTCTAGGAATAAACTCTGTTTCTATAAAAAACGCTTATGATAGTGTTCATTATGGCTTTATTGGTAATTATAAAAACTGGAAATAGGATACATTTCCATTTAAAGTAGAATAGATAAATTGTAGTATATATTTGTTTCAGATCTTGTATTTGTGTTAAGGGAATATATACATATTTTTCTATATTTGAAACAAATATAGCAAAATGTTAAAATTTTATAAAATTGGGCTGTGGATACATTGATGATGGTCATATTATTCTCTATACTCTCATTTTTGAAATGTTAGGAAAAAGGCACTACTGCTATGGGTAGTTTATTTTCATTCAATAAATGGGTTGAGCATCTTCTATGAGTCAGGCATTATGCTACATGCTAGGAGCCAAAGAGTCCCTGTCTTCAGAAAACTTGGAATCATGTGGGGACTTTCTGAAACAATCTTCTCTGACCCCGTGGCAGTTAATTTGTACCTCTGTTATCATCTTCTGCCTTCTGTTAGGGCTTCAGGCTCATAACATTTTTCTCTCTATAGCAACGCTATCCCATATAACTTTCCACAGCAATTGAAATATTCTGTATATCTGTTGTTCAATATGGTAGCCACTAGCCACCATTTAGCCATTAAATACTTGAAATGTGACTAATTTAACTGAGGAACTGGATTTTTAATTCTAATTAATTTTGATTTAAATAGCCTCATGTCACTAGAAGCTACCGTACTGGACAGTACATCTGCAGAGTATCCATTCTTTGAGGGTAGGGACTGTGTCTTTCTCATTTTTGTAGCCCATGCCTGGAGTCCTAGTTGCATTCTCAGAGAGTACCTAGCAAGATGCTGTATCTCACAGAAGACTTTTTTTTTTCTTTTTTTTTTTTGAGACAGGGTCTCACTCTGTCACCCAGGCTGGAGTACACTGGTGTGATCCCAGCTCACCACAACCTCAAACTCCCAGGCTCAAGCAATCCTTCTGCCTCAGCCTCCTTAGTGGCTGGGACTAGAAGCATGCATCATCACGCCCAGCTAATTAAAAAAAAATTTTTTTTTGCTTTTTAGAGACGCGTTCTCACTATATTGCCCAGGCTGGTCTCGAACTTCTGAGCTTAATGGTCCTGCTGCCTCAGCCTCCCAAAGTGTTGGCATTACAGGCGTGAGCCACTGCACCTGGCTCACAGAAGATATTTGACAAATATCTGTTGAATTCTGGAATTAAATCCTAGTTGGTGTCATTACCTACCATGTACTCCAGGGAAATTCACTTAATCCTTGTTTATTCATTTATCAAACATGTACTGTACACCAGTTCTGTGCTGAGTCAAGGGAATATAAAAATAAATAAAACATAGCCACTTTCCTTGAGGAATTCATGATCTTGTCTGAGTAGTAGTTGTCTTAGAAATAAAACAAGAAGGTTAATCCTGATGATTTCTAAGATATCTTCCAGCCTTAACGTTCTATGAATACATTCATTGAATTGTTCATTTGTGCCTATGATCACTTTGAAAGTGTATGCAAATTGACAATAAATCAATAAAATAAAGGTATTTAAACTTGTCAAGTTTTGGTCTCATTCATTCATTTAACAAATATTTACAGAACACTTGTTATGGATGTTTTGATTGCCTCCTCTTTGGTGAGAGCAATTTTCACTCCAGGATTGTGGGGATAGCTAAACACACAACAGCTCACACTAGACAGTTGAGATTGATAGTAGTTTGTCAGTCACATGAAGTCACAGCCTGGGGGAGGAAGATACCCCATGCCATGCAGGGTCACACAGGGTTGCACTCAGGGTCAGAGTGAAGAGCCAAGTGCCATGGAGGCAGGATTTGGAGTATCAAGAGGGTGAGGTGGCCTAGTTCCTGTGGGAGGATGTGATTGACTTGTTTGAATAATTCCCTAAGCAGGGAGAGAACCCACTAGTCTGGGATAAACAGGAACTCTGGTTGATTTGATGAGGAGGGCTATTTGGCTAGGGGACCTTATTCATGGGAGCGGAACAGGAGAGAAGAAACTTGCAGTTAGGCCATTTGATACCCTCCTGATTTTACCATATATGTCAAAGCAACATGTAAAATTGAGGCTTAATAGGCAACACATAAAATTGAGCCTTAATTTTAGATTTTCCATCACAATGGGTCAGACATTATGCCAGGCACCCTCATGGGCAAGACAAGAGCAAGTGGATCCTGCCCTCATGGGTCTTACAGTTAAGTTTTAGGGCCATATTGGTGGAATCAGTGGATTATACTGTAGTTTACAACAGGAACTTTTGTTCCCACCTCTCTAACTCTGCCATGGGTCCCAGGGCCCAAGAGCATGGAGAATGGATGATGGCGTCCTTTGGCCACTAGAGGGCATTTCCTGCTTTCTGCATAGGCTCCTGGGTTCCTTGGTTTTTGCTAAAATTGCCAGTTCAGTGTACTGCTTGATTCTTTACTCTGGTACACATCAGAACCGACTGGGAAAATTTTAAAACAGCTTCACCTCCAGAGACTCCATTCGGTGGGAATAGGGTTGAGCTCAGGCCTCTATGATTTGCCGTTTCCCATGTGATTCTGATGGATAAGCAGAGCTGAACAGTGAAACCTTTCAGTAAGATAAACTACATTCCGATTTACAGGGATTCTCATTTTAGCGTAAGAAATAAAATGAGGATTCCTCACATGTTTACCTATGCAATTAGTCCATCACGGCATAAACAACCATCCTTTTTTTTCTTACAAAGCATGTCTGAAGGCCAGAACAACTATCCCTTTTGAGTTAAATTTTAAAGTAAAATTTGATCATTCTTGGGTTCAGGATTTTATTTTATTGATTTTTTTCAATTTTCAACTTCTTCTTAATTTTGTCTAGATTATCTGTGCTCCAAATGTAAAATCAAGAATGAGAACACTGGCAGAAGTAAGGAAAGATGAGACCTGTTTTGAAAACAAATTTTAGAGAAACTATGCGAACAGATTATGTTCTTCAGGGGCCTGGCACACGATGACATCTAACACCCATGGCCAATAGCATTCATAATCACCAGTGTGCAGCGCCATACTCTGCCTACTGGTAATTCCCAGCCATCCAGGAAATATGTAAAACACAGGCTAGAAAGTGTTCTTGTGACATGAAGAGGTACTCAGCAGGTGGCTGTAGGGTGCACTGGTCACCTGTTAAGTGCAGGTCTCCTGGAGGACCTGCTTCCCTGCCCCAGCTCAGCCCACACTAGCTCTGTCACCCTGAGACTTATAACCAGGCCAGGTGCAATGGCTTATGCCTATAATCTCAGCACGTTGGGAGGCCGAGGCAAGTGGATCATTTGAGGTCAGGAGTTCAAGACCAGCCTGGCCAACATGGGAAACCCCATCTCTACTAAAAATTACAAAAATTAGCCAGGCGTTGTGGCATGTGCCTGTAGTCCCAGTTACTTGGGAGACGGAGGCAGGAGAATCGCTTGAACCCAGGAGGTGGAGGTTGCAGTGAGCCGAGATCGCGCCACTGCACTCCAGTCTGAGTGACAGAGCAAGACCCCATCTCAAAAGAAAAGAAAAGAAAAGAAAAAGACTTATAGCCATTGAGGCCCTGTCTCCTCAGTAGTACTCTCCTCAAGGTCATTGGGAGGATTAAATTAGATAGTGTACATTAAAGTCATTTATAAATATTTCTAAATGATTTATAAATTATTTCTAAAACCAAAATAGCCCAGACCTCACCAGACTCAGCCTGTGAGTGGCAACAAGTCACATTGACATTCATGCTGAATTATAATGATGGGCTACTTAAGAAGGAAGGCTTGCGGCTGCCCTGAGTCTAAATACAAAAGCCGCCTTGCCTTTGGAAGCAAAGTAGAGGTGGGAAGGCTGGCCCTATCACCATCCCATGCTGTGCTTGTCATCTAGATTCCCAAAGCTGTAAGCTTGGAAACTAGGTGCTTTGGTTTGGGCTCTGGAGAAGCCCCTCTAGCCAGTGTGAACCTGTATAAGTGTTGGGGATGGGGAGGGGGAGCAAAAGAGACGGGACTTTATGCCTTCCCCTTCTATTTTTCTCATCCACCCTCCATCATTTCTCTCCCAGGACAGACACAAAATTCTTCTCCTTCTGCTCAAAAACCAAACTCTCTCAAGCATTCACTTCTGCAAGCAGTTACCTGAAGGAGTCACCATCTACGAACAGCTCCCATCTGAATGGCTTGAGACACAGTAGGGCACCCTGCCACAGAGATTTACAGGGTTATCATGCCCACTTCCTGACTCACTCCTTTCTCATTTGATCCTGAGAAACCGGAAGTAAAAGGCCACAATAATTGGAAATGACCTGACTTCCCATCCCTTTAACACTGAGTCACCGAGTCCTTAGGTGCTCACCTCTGTTAAAGTTTTACCGCGGTGAGTTTTGCTGTTGTTGCTGCTTTGTTTTGAAACGGCTCCCCCAAAACCTTAAGTGAGTTCTTGAGTGATGTATGTATGGTTGCTTGTTTTAAAATCAGTGTTATTATTTGATTATAAATTCTTGTATGAAAGAAGTTGAAAGGAAGACTCCAGGCAAGAGACTCACAGTTATTTAAGGATTATAGACTTATTTTCAAAGCAGTTATGCTAAATTATGGATGATGCACTCCCTGGAAGCCGATGTGAGCCTCTCTAGAAAAGGCGAATGTTTCTCTTTTAGGTAAGTTGACAATTTATGTCTGCCCTCCGGTGACTTTAAAATCACACAAAAGACTCTTCTATTTATTAATTGTCAGGAATCTTTTTAAAGCTCCCAGGGCTAAATTATATGTGTCCCCTTCCAACCAAGATAATTAAATAATAGAATATAGTATATTGGGTCCTGGCGGGGTGGATAGCAGAGCTGCCGACCAAACACGCTGGGACCTCACTTGGCCTGAGAACTACCAGAGAGCACATTTTTTTTCTTTTAAAACCCAGTTTAGGAGGCTCATTTATGAGCCTATGCAAATCAGACATTCCTTGGTGTTTGCTTCTGAATTATTCATTGTATCACTCATCCTACTATCACTCATCCTACTATAGGAAACAGAGCAAGAATTTACCAAATAATAACTTGAATGGAATTGTGTGTCCCAATGCCCAAGACATCCCACAAAATTTGAAGTTTTCTCCAGGGGCATGGGTGTGTCAGGGTGTGAACTTATAAATGACTCTTGAACTAAACATGTAATTAGAAATTCCATATCAGATATGCCTACTTCAGATGGCGCAACCAAAAAGAATCATCATAACCTTTATATTAAAACGATAACAAATAATCTATTATGAATCTTGCTTCCCTTTTTCATAATTGCCCACCGTTTACAAAATACATGTCTAGGCAAATCGAGCTGCTCAACAGAGTATTAAAAAGTATAGGCTTTACTTGTTTTATAAAGCCAAGCCATAACTGTAACAGCTAGTAATAACAGCTGCCATTTTATAGAACACTGGCTTACTACTCACAGGGCACCATTCTGGGTGTTTTATACTCACCATCTCATTTAACCTCCTGCCAACCCTTGAAGCAGGTCCTGTTATTTTGTCTGTTTTACAGATGGGGAAACCAAGGCTCAGAAAGGTCAAGCAGCCTGCTCAGGTCGGCCAATAGTAAAGTCTGGATAGGGCACTTACAGAGTTGCATAAGTCACTCACTGCTCCAAAGGCACTGGCAGCCAAACGAACAAATAGAGGCCAAAATCCAGCCTGTGTTTCACTTGCCCAGCCACATGCCGGCAGGGCTGCACCCACCAGGGGGACACCTTCCTCTAACATGAACAAAGGCACTAAATGGGCTAGCAGCAGCCCTGGGGATAGAACCCAGCATCAAAGCCACTGAGCTGATTCCACAGCCCCTGTGCTTCACACTAGACTGACTACCTTGCCAAGTACATTTTCCTACCTCAGAGGGGCCCATAAAGGTCACACGCTATTCCATTATTTTCTACTGGCTGGGCTTGGGGATGGGCATAGGCAGGAGGATATGTTTATCCCCGGAAGGAAGGGATAGATGTCCTGTAACTTTGGAGTAGCCGGTTTTCTGGTTTGTTGTGAAGGGTAGTGACTGGGAGCAGCAGCAAAGCATTGTCCCAGAAACTACCGGTGACCTGACCCCTGGAAGGTTTTTCTGGCCTGCTTTATGGAGCTCACCCAACTGTGAGAGTCAAAGTGGTGCTGATGAGTGGCTGCAAAGGTGCTCATGAGAGAAAACACTCCAACACAATAAGCCAACAGGCAGGAATCCTCATGTTGACTCCACCACTCACTGCCATTTGACCTCTGACTGGTCACTTAGCCTCCGTGACTTCTACTTTTCCATCTGAAAATGCAGACAATGATAACAGACGGCCCTAAAGTCTTCAAGGGAACAGTGCTCAGAAGTAACCCTAGGAAACATTTTGAAGCAGGCAACATTTATCTTTGGTACTTATGTCACCTGTCCACCTCTTTCTGCTTCATTTCTTCCCACCCTACCCCCAGCATTCCCCTCTTCCCTAATCTTTCTATGCGGAGAGAGGAGTCAACCGATGAAACCAATCAGCAATATAGATGTTAGGGATTAAAAATATTCACTTTCCCAAAATTATCTTTAACCCAAAGAGAAGGTAAGGAAGGCTTTGCCCAAAGATCCAATTGCAGTTGGGTGAATTTTTGTGGCAGATGAGGGTTTTGGTTATTTCCGGAGCCTGTAAATTGCATAAAGTAAGCAACGAAGGATTGGGCTGCCCTGGGACAACTTTGTAAAGTGGTTTTTTTAAAAAAGAAAATCACATATATATATATATATACACATCAGGTTGGTAGAATATTGCATAATTATTATAAATGGTCATTTACAAAGACTATGAGGCAACAGCAGGGACAACTCCCAAGCACAATGCCCAGAGTGCATGCCCTGAGCACCACTCTCAGGTGTAATGTGACACGATTTAAAGAAGCAGGAGCCCAAAACATGTGTCAGCTATGAGACACAGCTACATAAAAATTACATGCATAAATAAACAGAGAGAGCCTGGAACATACTATAGAAGAGTGAAAACAAATTATTGGTTGAAGTGATGGAACAGTGAGTGATTTTTAAATTTTTAGTCAATGTTACAACAGTGTAAAATACATTTAGAAATGCTAAAAAAGAAAAAAATCATTAAAAATTTATAGAAAATTGATAGCGTAAGTAAATGAATTCCCTATTGTCATAATTTCAGAATGGTAATACATATATATATTTTAACTTAGTATAAGATATCTTAGCTGCACATGGTGGTACACACCTGTAGTTTCAGCTGCTGAGGGAGGTTGAAATGGAAGGATCACTTGAGGCCAGGAGTTTGAGGCCAATCTGGACAACATAGCAAGGTTTCTTTCCAAAAAATAAAAAGTAAAAAAAGGAATTTTAAGATTTAATATTTCCATGAAGCTCAATATTGTTTTTGCCAATATAAACATACGATATCATCAGCCAAATACTTGAGAGTCTTTATATTAAAATGTTATGTTTATCTAAGAAAAATTTGTCAAGGTTCTTCTAAAAAGGGAAAGTAGTCAAAAATATATGACAACATTGTGGTGATTCTGAGGACAGAGACTAGCATGAGGCACCTTTATACCTCAGAACAAATCAGAGGTATGTGCTTTGTAAACGTTCACCAAATAGATGAGTGAGTCATTTTCCAGAAGTGTCCAGATGAATCTAAAATCTCCTTCCACCTAATCACCACCTTTGCAGGGGTTTCTGAATGAATACCCACAGACACCTGTTAGGTAGAGAGCTAAGGACCATGTCATTCCCATCTCCCAAATAACAGATACTATGTTTCCTGTTAATGTGACTTCTGTTCTTATCCAAATGAAAAATTAAAACAAATTTCATACACTGCAACTAGCTTTGCACTCCATCAGCTTTAAAGATTTTTTGCATGCATACCTTAGAGTCTGTGACCTTCTTAAGCTACCCTCCTGTTCTTCACCCTTAAAAAGCAAATCTGTTGAATCACAGACTGCCAAAGCTAGAAGGAACTTTACCAGTCATTTGGCTTATTTTACAGATGAGCAAAATGGAAGCTCAGAAGGTCCTGCTCTAAGATCTGCCCGTCCATGACATACATTTAAATTAATTAAATTAATGGACTCTTCCACTCCAACTACAAGGGTAATTTATGCTTGCTATATGAAATATTAAAATATAAAAATTATTCATAATTCTACCACCCAGAGATAACCACCATTAACATGTATGTGTCTTTCTGGGCCCTTAGTCACTGCTGCGGATGGACAGGAGCGTGGAATAACAAGTGTGTAGGGGGCTGGGGGACATGACCAGAGCTGAGCTCTGGTCAAGGCAGGATTCTTGCACCACATGTTTCTGCTCCTTTGGCTTCCCTCCTGGGACAGCCTTGGCACGTGAAACCCAGGGTAGTCTATGAGAGGGACTTACATCATGTCCACACCAGCCATATCCATCTTGGGTATACCTGTCTTCAGAACTACGAGGAAAGAAATTTTTGTTGTTTATGCTACCCACTGTATGGTATTCTATTATGGCCACCCAAGCTGACAAATGGATTTTGGTACCACAAAGAGGGGTGCTGCTATAACAAATACCTAAACACATAAAGTGGCTTTGTAGCTGGGTAATGGGTAGAAGCTGCAAGTCTGAGATGAGGACACCCACGTGATTGAGTCCTGGTGAGGGCTCTCTTCCGGGCCTGCGGTTGGCCGCCTTCTCACTGGGCTCTCACATGGCCTTTGCTTGGAGGGAGATCTCTCTCTTTTCCTCTCCTTATAAAGGCACTAATCCATCAGAAGGACCCCACTGTCATGATCTCATCTAAACTTAAGTACTTCCTAAAGACCCTATCTCCAAATACCATTGTATTGGCAGTTATGTTTTAACACATGAATTGTGGGGGTACACGAACATCAGTCCATAGCCCTAGGGGAGAATGCTTGAATTGTGAGAGTACCAAGTTGGGGACAGCTGGGAGAGTAGCAATATTTGGTAGGCACCAATTTCTTCTTTCCCTTTCCTGTCCACTCCACTACATCTAATAAATAGCTTTATTTTCTTTTCATTGTAAAAAGTTCCTCTGTCTATAAGATAAAATGCATGGATCGAGGAGGTTTAGTTATCCTTCGATTCTTCTACCCTATCATTGAGGTTTTCTGCAATATTTATTTGCCAATGAATTGTGAACATTTTCCTACATTAATAAACCTTCTTCTATAGTTGATTTTTTAGCCTCTTCATAAGAGTCTACAACATGCATGACTCATACTTTATTTAATTAGGATTATTTTTGGAAATCTAGATTTTTCCAATTTTTTACTATTAAAAACAAAACTGTAATGAATATCCTTGAATAGTAAACTATTTGTGCACATCTGCTGGGTTTTTTTTAGGATAAATACTTAGAATTGCTGGATGAAAGAGTATAAATATTTTAAAGGCATTTGATACACAAGGCCTAATTTGCTCCAGAAAGTTGTTTTAATGCTCAATTCTACCTATCTGAGTTGGGCCCTGTTTTATGTTGGCCAAAATTTGGAAATCATTCCCTTCTGCCATCTAGGCCTCCCTTTGATTACTTAAATCACAAGAAAGTAGAAAACTTAGGTCCCAGGAGACACAAGTTTCAGACAAGAAGAGACAGAACCCAGTCAAAGGGTTTTCCTTGTCCCTTTATTTCCTACCTAAGACAGAGCTAAGGAACATTCAGACATCCCCTCTGCTCTCTGCCAAAGTGACATAGCATTGAACATCTGAGAAGTCCAGGATTTCTGAACTGACTCAGCTCAGTTTGGACAAAAAGAAGGATAAAAAGGGTTTTGTTCACAAATCACAGCCAAGTCAGTGGGGTGACAGTTTCTGGGCCCTTTGGTTTCCTCACCTGGGTCAGAAATGGTAGATCAAGGCAGCCTCTAGTCACAGTCCTTTTCCTCTTTTATTGCAGCCTCAATACCAATTGTCCTTCCTCATTTGAGACACTGTTGCTTATGAAAACATTAAACAACATTGTTGCAAGCAAACTTTTTGGTTGAGAAGGAACTTCTCAGAAGAATTCTGCAAACATTGCATGTTCCTTTTTTTTTATTCTCTTTGTTCCAAATATTTAAATATTTTGTCTGCCTTCAGGGAAAAGGATTCACCCATCCTAGTAGAAACTGCTTACTTCTACCTTCTGAAAACAGGAAATAATAAGGACTAGCACATATACAGTACCTACCATGTGCTAGCAGTGTAGTAAACACTTTATGCCAATTTATTCACTTTATCTTTGTAATAGCCTGCTCTTGTAGTTTTATTATTGACATTTTTATCTCTATTATTTATTTGAAGAAATAGAGGCACAGGAAGATAAATAATTTACAACTAGTACATGGCAAAGCTGAAAGCACAGCCTGGCTTACGGATCAAGTTCAACAGCATTACACCCTTGGGCTCCTGCCTCCCTCTGTGATCCTGGCTGAGATCTTGCCTCATAGGCCCTTTATTTTTCATTCACAGCAAAACAGACAGACATCACTGCAAACAGTCACTTTCAGTTATTGTAGTGTCTCCTGGAATATCTTCCTACCTCTATCCATATCTTTCCTTCCTAATCCCTATTCCCTTTTCTTCTTCGTCCAATTTTATCTATTTAAGACCATTTCTCTTCTGTCCATGTCTGGCTGTGGTTTTTGGTTCTCTCACCTGTGCTTAAAACCTATGAAATCAGTGTGACTCAGAGTGGTTCAGTCCCTTTCCCTGCCTCTCAGCCCAGTTTTCAGACTGACAATGGTTACTCTGTATTTTAATTGCAGTAACATTTAATTATAACTGTGACAGCAGCAGGTATGACATGCAGAAGATAATACATAGAATTGATTTAGTAAATACATGTATACACCCATGAAAGGTATTTCCATTAGTCAAGTAGACAAAAGCAAGACTTTTACTTGGAAGCTTAAGGGCAGCAGGGAACAGAACCATAGCTTCTGTAGTCGGCATGTTTGTATCAAGGTTGTTTATGAGAATTTGTCATATGCTTGCTTGCCCTTCCTCCAAGGCACACAGTATAAGCTCTTTTTTGCAAATGGGACTCTTGAGACTGAAGAGGTAAGGTAAGCTGATTCCAGTGGGTCTGAGGCAAGGCCAGATGTGCACCAGTGCTCCATCCTGCTGGTTCAGACGCTGACCCAGAGGCCTGTGCTCTCTGGTTCCTTTGCTATTGATGTCATACGATATAATAAACCAGAAAATCTAGGCCTGAAGATTAACATCTTCCTCTTTGGAAAGAAATCTTCCTCTTTGCCAATGACAATGCCAAGATATGAGTTATAAATTCCTATAAGAGAGAAACATCAGCTGGCTTAAAAGGAAAAATCACCCACCCCACCTACATTTATCAGTGATAGCTGATAGGATTATCACATACTGAAGAAATGAAAAGACAGGTCTCACCCACATGCTATGCGGTGACTCTTTGTAATCTTTTAAATGTGCTGGTGGTTTCACACAAGGTATCCAATCTGCCCCTAATGCCCTTCAGTTTGTATTTCATTTTCTTTTCTTATAAAACACTCTCTCTCTTTTTTCTCTCCACACCCCCAATACTCTATATATACATATACATGTACATATATTGTACACATGTATGCACATACACACATGCATAGATGAATTCATGCTGTTTAAGCTATATTTTTACCATTTTTTCTTGAATCACTCTTTCTTCTTTCTTCCCCTTCTTCTCACATGAGCCACTCTCCAAAGGAAACCATGTTGTTTACATGACTGTTTCTTCCATAGTTTTACCGATGCTCATCTAATCCTATTTAAATAAATACGTAAACACACAAACACACAAATGCATTTTCATACATACATTTTATACAGGTGCATGCCAATTTTTTTTTTTCCAAAATGAGATCATATTATATGTACTTTTTTTTTTTTTTTTTTAAGACTGAGTGTTGCCCTGTCTGTCATCCAAGCTGGAGTGTAGTGGTGCAATCTTAGCTCACTGCAACTTCCACCTCCCAGATTCAAGTGATTCTCCTGCCTCAGCCTCCCGAGTAGCTGGGACTACAGGTGCTTGCCACCATGCCCAGCTAATTTTTATATTTTTAGTAGAGATGAGGTTTCACCACGTTGACCAGGCTGGTCTCGAACTCCTGACCTCAAGCAATCTGCCCGCCTGGGCCTCCCAAAATATTGGGATTGCAGCATGAGCCACCGCGCCCAGACTGTATGTACTTTTACTAGCCAGTTTAAAATAAATCTTTATATAAAATGATGTTGATACTAATTTTTCAGCATTATTTGAATTAAAATATTTTTTCTAGGTAAGTAAATTCTGGTATCAACAATATTGTACCTTGTACCTGTTCTGTCCAAAACTTCTTGTATGATATGAGGTTTTTGGGGTTTTGTGAGTTTTGTTCGTTTGTTTTGCTTTGTTTTGAGGGAGGGTCTCCCTCTGTCACTCAGGCTGGAGTGCAGTGGCGCAATCTCAGCTCACTGCAACCTCCACCTTCTGGGCTCAAGTCATCCTCCCATCTCAGCCTCCTGAGTAGCTGGGACTGCAGGCACACGCCACTATGCCTGGCTAATTTTTTTTTTTTTTTAAATTATACTTTAAGTTCTAGGGTACATGTGCATAACGTGCAGGTTTTTTACATATGTATACTTGTGCCATGTTGGTGTGCTGCACCCATCAACTCGTCAGCACCCATCAATTCGTCATTTATATCAGGTATAACTCCCAATGCAATCTCTCCCCCCTCCCCCCTCCCCCCTCCACATGATAGGCCCCGATGTGTGATGCTCCTCTTCCCGAGTCCAAGTGATCTCATTGTTCAGTTCCCACCTATGAGTGAGAACATGTGGTGTTTGGTTTTCTGCTCTTGTGATAGTTTGCTAAGAATGATGGTTTCCAGCTGCATCCATGTCCCTACAAAGGACGCAAACTCATCCTTTTTTATGGCTGCATAATATTCCATGGTGTATATGTGCCACATTTTCTTAATCCAGTCTGTCACAGATGGACATTTGGGTTGATTCCAAGTCTTTGCTATTGTGAATAGTGCCGCAATAAACAAACATGTGCGTGTGTCTTTATAGCAGCATGATTTATAATCCTTTGGGTGTATACCCAGTAGTGGGATGGCTGGATCATATGGTACATCTAGTTCTAGATCCTTGAGGAATTGCCATACTCTTTTCCATAATGGTTGAACTAGTTTACAATCCCACCAACAGTGTAAAAGTGTTCCTATTTCTCCACATCCTCTCCAGCACCTGTTGTTTCCTGACTTTTTAATGATTGCCATTCTAACTGGTGTGAGATGGTATCTCATTGTGGTTTTGATTTGCATTTCTCTGATGGCGAGTGATGATGAGCATTTTTTCATGTGTCTGTTGGCTGTATGAATGTCTTCTTTTGAGAAATGTCTGTTCATATCCTTTGCCCACTTTTTGATGGGGTTGTTTGTTTTTTTCTTGTAAATTTGTTTGAGTTCTTTGTAGATTCTGGATATTAGCCCTTTGTCAGATGAGTAGATTGCAAAAATTTTCTCCCATTCTGTAGGTTGCCTGTTCACTCTGAAGTTAGTTTCTTTTGCTGTGCAGAAGCTCTTTAGTTTAATTAGATCCCATTTGTCAATTTTGGCTTTTGCTGCCGTTGCTTTTGGTGCTTTAGACATGAAGTCCTTGCCCATGCCTATGTCTTGAATGGTACTACCTAGGTTTTCTTCTAGGGTTTTTATGGTATTAGGTCTGACATTTAAGTCTCTAATCCATCTTGAATTAATTTTCGTATTAGGAGTAAGGAAAGGATCCAGTTTCAGCTTTCTACTTATGGCTAGTCAATTTTCCCAGCACCATTTATTAAATAGGGAATCCTTTCCCCATTTCTTGTTTCTCTCAGGTTTGTCAAAGATCAGATGGCTGTAGATGTGTGGTATTCTTTCTGAAGACTCCGTTCTGTTCCATTGGTCTATATCTCTGTTTTGGTACCAGTACCATGCTGTTTTGGTTACTGTAGCCTTGTAGTATAGTTTGAAGTCAGGTAGCGTGATGCCTCCAGCTTTGTTCTTTTGACTTAGGATTGTCTTGGCAATGCGGGCTCTTTTTTGGTTCCATATGAACTTTAAAGCAGTTTTTTCCAATTCTGTGAAGAAACTCATTGGTAGCTTGATGGGGATGGCATTGAATCTATAAATAACCTTGGGCAGTGTGGCCATTTTCACAATATTGATTCTTCCTATCCATGAGCATGGTATGTTTTTCCATTTGTTTGTGTCCTCTTTGATTTCACTGAGCAGTGGTTTGTAGTTCTCCTTGAAGAGGTCCTTCACATCCCTTGTAAGTTGGATTCCTAGGTATTTTATTCTCTTTGAAGCAATTGTGAATGGAAGTTCATTCATGATTTGGCTCTCTGTTTGTCTGTTACTGGTGTATAAGAATGCTTGTGATTTTTGCACATTAATTTTGTATCCTGAGACTTTGCTGAAGTTCCTTATCAGCTTAAGGAGATTTTGGGCTGAGACAATGGAGTTTTCTAAATATACAATCATGTCATCTGCAAACAGGGACAATTTGACTTCTTCTTTTCCTAACTGGATACCCTTGATTTCTTTCTCTTGCCTGATTGCCCTAGCCAGAACTTCCAACACTATGTTGAATAGGAGTGGTGAGAGAGGGCATCCCTGTCTTGTGCCAGTTTTCAAAGGGAATTTTTCCAGTTTTTGCCCATTCAGTATGATATTAGCTGTGGGTTTGTCATAAATAGCTCTTATTATTTTGAGGTACATTCCATCAATACCAAATTTGTTGAGTGTTTTTAGCATGAAGGGCTGTTGAATTTTGTCAAAAGCCTTTTCTGCATCTATTGAGATAATCATGTGTTCTTGTCTTTGGTTCTGTTTATATGCTGGATTACGTTTATTGATTTGCGAATGTTGAACCAGCCTTGCATCCCAAGGATGAAGCCCACTTGATCATGGTGGATAAGCTTTTTGATGTGCTGCTGGATCCGGTTTGCCAGTATTTTATTGAGGATTTTTGCATCGATGTTCATCAGGGATATTGGTCTAAAATTCTCTTTTTTTGTTGTGTCTCTGCCAGGCTTTGGTATCAGGGTGATGTTGGCCTCATAAAATGAGTTAGGGAGGATTCCCTCTTTTTCTATTGATTGGAATAGTTTCAGAAGGAATGGTACCAGCTCCTCCTTGTACCTCTGGTAGAATTCAGCTGTGAATCCATCTGGTCCTGGACTTTTTTTGGTTGGTAGGCTATTAATTATTGCTTCAATTTCAGAGCCTGCTATTGGTCTATTCAGGGATTCAACTTCTTCCTGGTTTAGTCTTGTAAGAGTGTAAGTGTCCAGGAAATTATCCATTTCTTCTAGATTTTCTAGTTGATTTGCGTAGAAGTGTCTATCGTATTCTCTGATGGTAGTTTGTATTTCTGTGGGGTCAGTGGTGATATCCCCTTTATCATTTTTTATTGTGTCTATTTGATTCTTCTCTCTTTTATTCTTTATTAGTCTTGCTAGCGGTCTGTCAATTTTGTTGATTTTTTTCAAAAAACCAACTCCTGGATTCATTGATTTTTTGGAGGGTTTTTTGTGTCTCTATCTCCTTCAGTTCTGCTCTGATCTTAGTTATTTCTTGCCTTCTGCTAGCTTTTGAATGTGTTTGCTCTTGCTTCTCCAGTTCTTTTAATTGTGATGTTAGAGCATCAATTTTAGATCTTTCCAGCTTTCTCTTGTGGGAATTTAGTGCTATAAATTTCCCTCTACACACTGCTTTAAATGTGTCCCAGAGATTCTGGTATGTTGTATCTTTGTTCTCATTGATTTCAAAGAACATCTTTATTTCTGCCTTCATTTCGTTATGTACCCAGTAGTCATTCAGGAGCAGGTTGTTCAGTTTCCATGTAGTTGAGCGGTTTTGATTGAGTTTCTTAGTCCTGAGTTCTAGTCTGATTGCACTGTGGTCTGAGAGACAGTTTGTTATAATTTCTGTTCTTCTACTTTTGCTAAGGAGTGCTTTATTTCCAATTATGTGGTCAATTTTGGAAGAAGTGTGATGTGGTGCTGAGAAGAATGTATATTCTGTTGATTTGGGGTGGAGAGTTCTATAGATGTCTATGAGGTCCGCTTGGTGCAGAGATGAGTTCAATTCCTGGATATCCTTGTTAACTTTCTGTCTCGTTGATCTGTCTAATGTTGACAGTGGAGTGTTGAAGTCTCCCATTATTATTGTATGGGAGTCTAAGTCTCTTTGTAAGTCTCTAAGGACTTGCTTTATGAATCTGGGTGCTCCAGCATTGGGTGCATATGTATTGAGGATAGTTAGCTCTTCTTGTTGAATTGATCCCTTTACCATTATGTAATGGCCTTCTTTGTCTCTTTTGATCTTTGATGGTTTAAAGTCTATTTTATCAGAGACTAGGATTGCAAACCCTGCTTTTTTTGTTCTCCATTTGCTTGGTAGATCTTCCTCCATCCTTTTATTTTGAGCCTATGTATGTCTCTGCATGTGAGATGGGTCTCCTGAATACAGCAGACTGATGGGTCTTGACTCTTTATCCAGTTTGCCAGTCTGTGTCTTTTAATTGGAGCATTTAGTCCATTTACATTTAAGGTTAATATTGTTATGTGTGAACTTGATCCCGCCATTATGATATTAACTAGTTATTTTGCTCATTAGTTGATGCAGTTTCTTCCTAGCCTCGATGGTCTTTACATTTTGGCATGTTTTTGCAATGGCTGGTACCGGTTGTTCCTTTCCATGTTTAGGGCTTCCTTCAGGGTCTCTTGTAAGGCAGGCCTGGTAGTGACAAAATCTCAAAGCATTTGCTCATCTGTAAAGGATTTTATTTCTCCTTCACTGATGAAACTTAGTTTGGCTGGATATGAAATTCTGGGTTTAAAATTCTTTTCTTTAAGAACGTTGAATATTGGCCCCCACTCTCTTCTGGCTTGGAGAGTTTCTGCCGAGAGATCTGCTGTTAGTCTGATGGGCTTCCCTTTGTGGGTAACCCGACCTTTCTCTCTGGCTGCCCTTAAGATTTTTTCCTTCATTTCAACTTTGGTGAATCTGGCAATTATGTGTCTTGGAGTTGCTCTTCTGGAGGAGTATCTTTGTGGTGTTCTCTGTATTTCCTGAATTTGAATGTTGGCCTGCCCTACTAGGTTGGGGAAGTTCTCCTGGATGATATCCTGAAGAGTGTTTTCCAACTTGGTTCCATCTTCCCCCTCACTTTCAGGCACCCCAATCAGACATAGATTTGGGCTTTTTACATAATCCCATACTTCTTGCAGGCTTTGTTCATTTCTTTTTCTTCTTTTCTCTTTTGATTTCTCTTCTCGCTTCATTTCATTCATTTGATCCTCAATCGCTGATACTCTTTCTTCCAGTTGATCGAGTTGGTTACTGAAGCTGTGGATTTGTCACGTATTTCTCGTGTCATGGTTTTGATCTCTGTCATTTCGTTTATGACCTTCTCTGCATTGATTATTCTAGCTATCAATTCTTCCACTCTTTTTTCAAGATTTTTAGTTTCTTTGGGCTGGGTACGTAATTCCTCCTTTAGCTCTGAGAAGTTTGATGGACGGAAGCCTTCTTCTCTCATCTCGTCAAAGTCATTCTCTCACCAGCTTTGATCCATTGCTGGCAATGAGCTGCGCTCCTTTGCAGGGGGAGATGCGCTCTTATTTTTTGAGTTTCCAGCTTTTCTGCCCTGCTTCTTCCCCATCTTTGTGGTTTTATCTGCCTCTGATCTTTGATGATGGTGACGTACTGATGGGGTTTTGGTATAGGTGTTCTTCCTGTTTGATAGTTTTCCTTCTAATAGTCAGGACCCTCAGCTGTAGGTCTGTTGGAGATTGCTTGAGTTCCACTCCAGACCCTGTTTGCCTGGGTATCAGCAGCAGAGGTTGCGGAAGATAGAATATTGCTGAACAGCGAGTGTACCTGTCTGATTCTTACTTTGGAAGCTTCCTCTCAGGGGTGTACTCCACCCTGTGAGGTGTGGGGTGTCAGACTGCCCCTAGTGGGGAATGTCTCCCAGTTAGGCTACTCAGGGGTCAGGGACCCGCTTGAGCAGGCAGTCTGTCCGTTCTCAGATCTCACCCTCCATGTTGGGAGATCCACTGCTCTCTTCAAAGCTGTCAGACAGAGTCGTTTGCGTCTGCAGAGGTTTCTGCTGCTTTTGTTGTTGTTGTTGTTTAGCTGTGCCCTGTCCCCAGAGGTGGAGTCTACAGAGACAGGCAGGTTTCCTTGGGCTGCTGTGAACTCCACCCAGTTCGAGCTTCCCAGCGGCTTTGTTTACCTACTTAAGCCTCAGCAATGGCAGGCGCCCCTCCCCCAGCCTCGCTGCTGCCTTGAGGTTAGATGGCAGACTGCTGTGCTAGCAATGAGGGAGGCTCTGTGGCTGTGGGACCCTCCCGACCAGGTGTGGGTGTAATCTCCTGGTGTACTGTTTGCTTAAAGCGCAGAATTGGGGTGGGAGTTACCCGATTTTCCAGGTGTTGTGTGTCTCAGTTCCCCTGGCTAGGAAAAGGGATTCCCTTCCCCCTTGCGCTTCCCAGGTGAGGCGATGCCTCGCCCTGCTTCAGCTCTCGCTGGTCGGGCTGCAGCAGCTGACCAGCACCGATTGTCTGGCACTCCCTAGTGAGATGACCCCAGTACCTCAGTTGAAAATGCACAAATCACTGGTCTTCTGTGTCACTCACGCTGCCTGGCTAATTTTTAAGCTTTTTGTAGACACAGGGTCTTGCTATGTTGCCCAGGCTGGTCTGGAATTCCTGGACTCAAGTGATCTTCCCACCTTGGCCTCCCAAAGCTGGGGTTACAGGTGTGAGCCACTGTGCCTGGCGTGATATGAGTTTTTAATATTATATAAACACATGTCTTTATTTATTTATTTATTTATTCATTTATTTATTTATTGAGACCGGGTTTCACTCATGTCACCCAGGCTGGAGTGCAGTGGCATACTCTTGGCTCACTACAACCTCTGCTTCAAGGGCTCAAGCAATCCTCCTTCCTCAGCCTCCCAAGTAACTGAAATAGGCAGGCATCACCAGCCTGGCTAATTTTTGTAGTTTTAGTAGAGATGGTGTTTCACCATGTTGCCCAGTCTGGTCTCGAACTCCTGACCTCAAGTAATCCATCTGCCTCTGCCTCCGCCTCCCAAAGGGTTGGAATTACAGGTATGAGCCACCGTGCCCGGCCTATCTTCTCTATTATAGCTTCTTGAGTTTCCTCTTTATCTCCTTCTCTCACCTAATCCTTCTGACTAACACTTACTCAACTTCCCAGAATCAACTCAAACTCAGAATTCACCTCTTATGTATCAGATTCCCTGACTCACCCTTCCTTCCATCCCAGGCGGAGTTAATTCTCTTTCTTCTGTACAAACCTCTTTAGCACATTGAATTTTTCTTGTCTGAGTTCATCAGCCCTACTGATTACAAGATTCTGGAAGGCAGACTCAGTATCCTATTCACCTTTACCAAATCCAGCAGCAAACACAATGCTTTAAATGCCACTACTCGATATTTCTGTGACAAATTACATATTTAAATGTTTTAATATAAATTTTAATTTTATACCTAGTGTAAATTATTTAATCAGTGCTTCCAAAAAACAAAGTGAAAGCAAAAGATTAGGTTAGCTTGATATTCCTGAACGAGATGACAAGAATGCATATATGCGATGCTTAATGGATCTTTCAGGGGGGAAAAAGAGCATTTATTCATTTTACTGTAGACTCTGAGTTACTACACAGAGGGAGATAAGTCAAGAACCAGTGCAATATTTGTCCTGTGCCTGACTTGTTTCACTTAACACATTGTCCTCCAGATTTATCCATATTCTCACAAATGACAGGACTTTGTTTTTTATGACCAAACAGTATTCCATCATATGTATATAACACATTTAAAAAATCCATTCATTTGTTGATGAACACTTAGGTTGATTCCTTCTTGGCTATTGTGAATAGTGCTGTAATAAATAGGAGAGTACAGATATCTCTTTGACATACTGATTTCATTTCCTTTGTATATATACCCAGCAGTGGTATTGCTGAATCACGTGGTACTTCTATTTTTAATTCTTGGAAACTCCATACTGTTTTCCATATTGGCCGTACTAATTTACTTTTCCACCAACAGTGTATAAGAATTCCCCTTTCTCCACACATAAGGACAAATACTGCATGATCTCACTCATAGGTGGAATATAAAAAAACGGATCTCATAGAAGTAGAGAGTAGAATGGTGGTTATCAGAGGCTGGGGAGAGTAAGGAGGAGAGGGGGATAGGGACAGGCTGTCAACAGGTACAACGTTACAGGTCCATTGGATGGATAGTGCTGGTGTTCCCGGGTACAGTAGGGTGACTGTAGTCAGCAATAGTGTATTGTATACTTCCAAGTTGCTAGAAGAGAGAATTTTGAATGTTCTTACCACAAAGGAATAAAAAGTGTTTGAGGTGATGGCTATGCTCATTATCCTGATTTGATCATTACACAATGTATAACATATGTATCAAAACATGACATTGTACCCCATAAATGTATACAGGTATTATGTGTCAATTAGAAATAAAATAATCCTTTTTAAAATGAATTAATGTGTGTTTTTGTAGACATTAAGTCTTTATCAAAAAATTAAATGCCTGAATGTATGATGTGCATATTTCCAACAATATAAAGTGATTGATACTGATACTCGCCGTCCTAAGATGGCCACCATTATGTAGATACTCTGTTGCTTTAGAATTTTAATTTGCTATCAGAAAGTATTCTGTTGAGTAAAATTTCCTATAGAGTTATCAGATCTTCTTACTTTATTATTTTCGTCTTTTGTCTACTTCAAATGATTATTGAGGAGAAAAGCTTAGGAATGCAGATATTTAAAATGAAAGCCTTGACTTTGCCTAATTCTTTTTTTTTTTTTTTTTTTTTTTTAATTTTGAGACAGCCTCTTGCTCTGTCACTCAGGCTGGAGTGCAGTGATGCAATCACTGCTCACTGCAGCTTCCATCTCCCAGGTTCAAGCCATGCTCCTACCTCAGCTGTCGGAGTAGCTAGGAGTACAGGCTCAGACCACCACACTTGGCAAATTTTTTTTTTCTTAATTTTTAGTAGATATGAGGTCTCCCTGTTTTGCCTGGGCTCAAGTGATCCTCCTGCCCCAGTCTCCCAACGTGCTGGGATTACAGGCGTGAGCCACGGTGCCTGGTCTACTTCTTTATCAAAAGTTGTTGTTTCCCGCCCCCCTCCTCTCTTAACAGAGCCAGTCACCTTGAAAACTATTAGAATAAAATTATTGTGATTATCTTAAAACCTAGTGTTTGTTCCTGTTTCTGTAACATGTACTATTTGGAAGGCAATAGTATAAACTCCAATTTATCTTAAAGTTAAATTTGGCTTAAACCAACATGTAGTTCCTGGAAGATGATAGATGCTCAATAAATATTTATTGGATGAAGAACTGATGAATTGTGGTAACTGACAACCTCATTTCTAACTCTGTTAACTCATATATTTGCAGTTGTTTTAAAATACACTCAATATTTTCTAACTGGTTGCTTTAAAAAAAGTCAATCCCCAAAAAGGGCATTTGGCAGAAAGTAATATTGCTCAAGGACCCCAACAGGAAACCTATGTTTGGACTCTTTCCTCCTCGGCAATTTAGGACCAAAAGCAGCTTCTAGTAACAAGCTTATGGCAGCACTTTTTTGAGCGTTGGCTCATGCAAATATTTTGTGGTTTTGGTGTCAAGTATAAACAAACTAAAAAACTAAAAATAAATCTAAAAGTAGACTTTTCTTCAGAATTTGACTTGGGAATATGGATCTTACTCTATATGTTATTGGGCAAATAATAAGTATACTAAGGAAGGTATGAAATTTGATGTGGGCTGCAATGCTGAAAAACACAAAATGACTTAAGTCTTCCATCACCACTCAAGGCATTTGGAAGGTAAATCAGAGAATAGAATTTTCTTAAAGAACCTGTTAAACAATGTATCAATTCTTTAGCAATAAATAAAAAATAAAAAGCATTGCACAATCTTCCCTTCAGCCAACATTCCACTCTCCCAACATCTGGGAAACTGGGCAGGGAGGAAGCAGACCGCTTCTAATTGCCCTGTGGCAGCCAAAGATGGCTTCAACTTTTAAGGTATGAGATGAAGCAAGGGAGAATATTAAAAATAGTAAATGTTTTTTACAAACCTCTCACAGCTATTTAGCTTGAAAAATAAATAAAAACATTCAGCTCTAGTTTTCTTATTTTGCCCTTGGCATCACTTCCCAAATATTTGATCCTGATAGAAAATTATGATTTTATTGATGTCCCCCATCAGGATTCTGTAGCTCTTCCTTGGGTACTGCAGAAAGAAACAGGTCCTACTGGTGGACCTCACAGTCCAGTGGCTCAATCACAGACGAGGCATGCGGAGGAAGAACAATCTGGCTCTCAGAGGCACCAAAGGTAAGGGACATTCAGTACAACTAACGTGCAGGTAGTAAGACTGCAAAGATGAATCCAAGGCAGAGACAACCTTCCAGAACTCTCTTCCCTTCCAGAGTCTGGTCTGCATTCTCCTGGACCAGGGACTTGCTTCTAGTAAAATAAGTATTGTAATTTCCAGAACAATGAATTCAGACCATGTCAAATTTGATTCTTTTTTAAGCTAGGGAACTCTAATGAGCCTTCCCCAAGATTTCCTAGGTCTGAGGAAACTGTGCCTCCTTCAGGGTCTCCAGAAGGAGCACTTCTTACTTAAAATTAGCAGGCAGAACCATTGGAAATGGTACAAGAGGCAACCGGAGCAGCCATTTCTCTGATATGTGACCACTGTGGCCCATAGCAGGGACAGCCTCAACTCCAGAATCCTTTAATCTATATCTGTCCTAAGAAGGTAAACCTAATGTGATCAGACTCCAGGGGCCCAGCCTCATGTTCAAAGGGCTCCCACGTAGAGTCAGAACATATTTATTGAGCACCTACTTAGTGCCAGGCATTGTGCCAGGCTCTGGAAACACAGTCCCATGCAAGATGGGTTTTTGTCCTCAGAGATCTCACAGTCTAAGAAAAGGAAGCAGGTTCTTACAACAGTGATTGTGAAAGTGCTAAGTGCCTCAGGACCACGTGAGAGGGAGCACCCAGGAATAGAGCTGCACCCTACCCTTTTCTTATCCTTTCAGAGAAGTTGCCCTTTGATTGGGCAATATTGGTATCCTGGCCTGTGGACATAGGAAGCCGCCAAATAGGAAATGATGGTCAATTATATTCAATGTCATCCACATGCATTTCACTCCTCAGTGCTGCCTTTGCTGCAGTAACAGACTTTTTCACTTTGAGAAAGTAGGCAGAGTCCAATGTCACTCAATAAACCAGTGACCTGCACTCTCCCTGGTGCCAGGCCTTCTCAAACACCCTTCATATCTGAGGATGTTAACAGTCAAAAGGCTAGGGGATGTGACCAAATGTAATATTGTGTTAATGTCAGACTTACAAAGCCTCAGTCCTCATGTGTGCCATTATTTGGACTGTGTATTTTGAACTCTGGATGCTTCTGAATGTGAGCCAAAAACAGCCACCTAGGAATGTCAACTGTCCATAGAGGGGACTTTCCAATTGATTTTGGTCTTTGTGAGCAATGATTAAGTCTTGCTCCATCTTCCATTGTCTTCCACACAACACAGCCTTAGTTCAGGTTCTTCCAACGCAGACCTTAAGATGCGGATTCATGGGCAAGGGATGTATAGAGAAAGTGGCCCATGAAGAGGGTGGGGTGGGGCAGGGGATAGTTGGAGAAGCAGGATAGGTAGGAGAAGGATCCGAGTGAAGGTGCAATTTCAGGCAAAGTCCCAGTTCCCGCCTGCTCCTGCAGGAAAGCAGCTCAGGAGAATGAGTTATGCCTTAGAGTTTGTCCCAACTGGAGGCCAGGCAGTTGGTCTTTCATACATCCATAGCAGTCACTTATTGACTAAGAGCCACCCCAAGGAAACATAAATTGCTAGGTATGTAGACAGTTTTCTGTGTGTGGGAAAAATGGCTCTGGTACCCTAGGGCAGGGCTCAAAGTGAGTCACCGTTGCAGGCCATTTAGAAGTTGAGGCACACAGAAGTCCAACAGGAGCACAGACTCCTACAGGGGACCCAAGGAGATCTGGGCAGAACACAGACAGGGTTGCTGCATCCACCAGCATGCTGCACGCTCTCTCTGCCTGGTAAGCACATTTCTCATTGGCAACTGGGAGGGCTACTTAGAGCCAGAAAGAAGTGATAAATAATATATTAAAAGATTTTTTATGATATATGCCATACATGTCATACTTTTTAAGCCATACATGTAAGTTTTAGAAGAAAAGAGGATTCCAGTTTATTTTACTGAGACACTATCAGATTAGGTGTCAGGAAATGTGATTGCTACTTCTGTTGCTATCCCTAACCAGCTGTGTGACCTTTGACAATACAATTTGGTGCAATTCAATAACCGTTTACAGATCTCCTGTGCTTCTAGACTGCAACTCACAGTACCTACAATGATGTCTTTCAGTTACAGGCTAGAAACGGATGAGGCTCCAGTACATAAGTGCATAAAGAGCAGTGGAAACATGCAAGAGAAAAGTAAACCAGAGAAGGAAACCTTGGTGGGAGGGATTTAAGAGACGAGTTTTGGAGGAAGTTACATATGAGCTGGGTCTCAGAGGGTGAGCAGGGTGTTGATACGTAGAAAGAGGGAGAGTGTTCCCAACCGAGCAAAGGCAAGGAGGTGAGAAAGGAGCACATCAGGCTATTCAGGTCGACCGACCACAGCAACCTTGTCGGGGTCATTTGGGAAAACAACCTGGGAAAATAACTTCAGGGTCAGATCTGGGGGCCTTGAACATCCAGATGGGATGTTTATATTTAATACGATGTTAAGTCAAAAACTAAAAGTTTTCGATAAAGAGAACTATATGGCTTAAACACACTCTTGGTCATTTCCTCAAGGCCACCCACGTTGTACAGTGTCTAGGAGGGTCAGAGAGGAGGGTCTCCCACATCAGCCCATGTCAAACCATCTGCCATGACAACCCAGGCCCTGGGAAGAAACTGAACTCTTGTGCCACATTGTTCTCTCCAGAGGTGAGCTTCTCCTTGGGGTCATAGTGCTGTCTGCCTGGTGGCCTTGTACTGTGGCCAGTTTAATCCAGTATAGATGTTTTATTAACATCTCAAAGAAGGAAGGGGCTTAACTTCCCTATCTCTCTCCTTTGAATCTCCTTGGATTTTGTGCCAGTTTGCCATTTATTTGCAGCAACATCTGGGCCCCTTTGCTAAAAGAGGCCAGGCAGGTGGATCTTCTTAAGACAAAGATCTGTCTGTGCAGGGTAACTGGATATCTCCACAGCAAGAAAGAGGAACAATACTGATTACAATATGGTTCAATGTCTACTTTCCATGGCAGTTTCACTTAAAAGGAATGGGAAAGAAAAATTAACGTTCCCCCACATTGGGCACCATGTGCTGCATATGGGTGAGCCAACTAGAAATTTCCAGTGTGCAGTCATTTATGTAAATATTGGGAAAATTTAAACTCCAAGACAGACTTACCACAACTAACTAGGAGTTAGACACCTAAGAAGCTAGCAGGAAAGCAAGTCCTCCAGGCCATCCATGCTGAATGAGCTGGAAAACATTAAAGCTGCTTCACATTAAAGGTGGCCTAGCCTCGAAACAGACCTGGAAGGACCTCACACAGCACACATCACATGCAGTGATTTGGTGGCAGTTCCTACACAGTACCTATTATGGTGGCAACCCCTCTGCCATCGGTTGAAATTCCTGACCCAGATGCCAGACATACTGAGTCACCTGGAATCCCCTGCCCACCACTCCTCCCACTGCTGGCTGCATGAATATATATGTGTGGTTATGAGAGTTGATTTAAGTAATTTGCCTCTAGGGGGTGGTTTGTACCACATGTAGGGGAAAAAAATCCACCAACATGTATAACATTAACCTTTTAAATTCTTCTGTCTGGGGACAAAAAGGATTTTGTCTATCTGTTGATCTGTTCTTTACTTGGAAATGAATGACATAACAGAGAAACTGGTAAAACTGTACTGTTTGCCTTTCAGATTATTTCTGGCAGGTAACCTTGTCTTCACTGGATGGAGCATAGCAGCAATGAGGAATTTTAAACTTTTTGAAAAACACAAGATCATAAACATAGGAGTAAGTCTGAAATTTCCAGTTGGAGTCTGGCTCCAAGAGAGGTTTACAAAATATTAAAGATGACAAAGCTCTGAGTCGCAGGGCATTCTTGGCCTCACTGATTAAAAACAGCTCTTACATGTTTTGCTCTCTCATATTTGCCACATTTTCTACTCTTTTGCATCCTTGACTATTTATAAGTAAAACCCTCAAACTTAGCCTAAAATACAAAGACCTTGAAAATCCAACCCAAATCCATTTTCTAGCTTTCACTTCCACCTCACTCTCCTTAAAATCAACACCCCAATTTCATAGAATTATCCATTGTTCTTTGTGTATAACGTAGTCTTGGACCTCAATATTGTTCACGGGATGTTTTCTATATTCAAGAGGCTCTTGCTATCTTCTTAACCTGACAAAATCCTGCTCGAAAGTCATCTTTTACCAAAGGCTTTAAAACAGGTCACTCCCTTTTTTGTGCACCTATAACACTTAGCACTTAATTTAAAAAAAATTTTTTTGACTGGGCGCGGTGGCTCACGCCTGTAATCCCAGCATTTCTGGAGGCCGAGGCGGGCGGATCACGAATTCAGGAGATTGAGACCATCCTGGCTAACACAGTGAAACCCCGTCTCTACTAAAACAAAAAAGTACAAAAAATTAGCCAGGCGTGGTGGTGGGCGCCCATAGTCCCAGCTACTCGGAAGGCTGAGGCAGGAGAATGGCGTGAATCCAGGAGGCGGAGCTTGCAGTGAGCCCAAATCACGCCACTGCACTCCAGCCTGGGCAACAGAGTGAGACTCTGTCTCCAGAAAAAAAAAAAAAAAAAAAAAAAAAAAAAAAAATATATATATATATATATATATATATATATTTCCTAGGTTTTAGGGAACAGGTGGTATTTGGTTACACGAGTAAGTTTATTGGTGGTGATTTGTGAAATTTTGGTGCACCCATCACCTGAGCAGTACACTGAACCCTATTTGTAGTCTTTTATTCCTCAATCCTTTTCCACCCTTTTCCCACTGAGTCTCCAAAGTCTCTTGTGTCATTCTTATGCCTTTGCATCCTCACAGCTTAGCTGCCACTTATGAGTGAGAACATACAATGTTTGGTTTTCCATTCTTGAACTATTTCACTTAGAATAATAGTTTCCAATCCCATCCAGGTTGCTGTGAATGCCATTAATTCATTCCTTTTTATGACTGAGTAGTATTCCATTGTGTATATATATATGCCACAGTTTTTTTTATCACTCATTGATTGATGGACATTTGGATTGGTTCCGTGATTTTGCAACTGCAAATTGTGCTGCTATAAACATGTGTGCACAAGAATCTTTTTCACATTATGACTTCTTTTCCTCTGGGTAGATACACAGTAGTGGGATTGCTGGGTCAAATGGTAGTTCTACTTTTAGTTCTTTAAGGAATGTTCACACTATTTTCCATAGTGGTTGTGCTAGTTTATATTCCCAACCACAATGTAGAAATGTACCCTCTTTACTGTGTCCATGTCAATATCTATTATTTTTTGATTATGACCATTGTATGGTACCACATTGTGGTTTTGATTTGCATTTCCCTGATTATTAGTGATGTTGAGCATTTTTTCATGTTTGTTGGCCATTTGTGTATCTTCTTTTAAGAATTGCCTATTCATGTCCTTAGCCCACTTTTTGATGGGGCTGTTTGTTTTTTTCTTGCTAATTTGTTTAAGTTCATTGTAGATTCTGGATATTAGTCCTTTGTCAGATGTATAGATTGTGAAGATGGTCTCCCACTCTGTGGGTTGTCTGTTTACTCTCCTGACTGTTCCTTTTGCTGTGCAAAAGCTCTTCGGTTTAATTAAGTCCCAGACATTTATCTTTGTTTTTATTGCATTTGTTTTTGGGTTCTTGGTCATGAAATCCTTGCCTAAGCCAGTGTCTAGAAGGTTTTTTCCAATGTTATCTTCTAGAATTTTTATAGTTTCAGGTCTTAGATTTAAGTCCTTGATCCATACTGAGTGGATTTTTGTATAAGCTGAGAGGTGAGGATCCAGTTTCGTTCTCCTACATGTGGTTTGCCAGTGACCCCAGGACCGTTTGTTGAATAGGGTGTTCTTTCCCCTCTTTATGTTTTTGTTTGCTTTGTTGAAGATCAATTGGCTGTAAGTATTTGGGTTTATTTCTGGGTTCCCTATTCTGTTACATTGGTCTATATGCCTATTTTTATGCCATTACTATGCTGTTTTGGTGACTATGGCCTTGTAGTATAGTTTGAAATCAGGTAATGTGATGCCTTCAGATTTGTCCCTTTTGCTTAGTCTTGCTTAGTCTTGCCTTGTGGGCTCTTTTTTTGGTTCCATATGAATTTTAGAATTTTTTTTTCTAGTTCTGTGAAGAATGATGGTGGTATTTTAATGGGAATTGCATTGAATTTATAGATTGCTTTTGGCAGTATGGTCATTTTCACAGTATTGATTCTACCCATCTATGAGTATGGGATGTGTTTCCATTTGTTTGTGTCACCTATGATTTCTTTCAGCAGTGTTTGTAGTTTTCCTTGTAGAGGTCTTTCACCTCCTCAGTAAGGTATATTCCTAAGTATTTTATTTTTTGCAGCTATTGTAAAAGGAGTTTGATTTGATTCTCAGCTTGGTTGCTGTTGGTGTACAGGAGAGCTACTGATTTATGTACATTAATTTTGTATCTGGAAACTTTGCTGAATTCTTTTATCAGTTCTAGGAGCTTTTTAGAGGAGTCTTTAGAGTTTTCTGTGTATACAATCATAGGATCAGCAAACAGTGACATTTAACTTCCTCTTTACCAATTTGGATGCCCTTTATTTCTTTCTCTTGTGTGATTGCTCTGGCTAGGACTTCCAGTACTATGTTCAAGTAGAAGTGGTGAAAGTGGACATCCTTGCCTTGTTCCAGTTCTCAGAGGAAATGCTTTCAACTTTTCCCCATGCAGTGTTATGTTGGCCGTGGGTTTGTCATGGAAGGCTTTTATTACATTGAAGTATCTCCTTTGTACGCCGATTTTGCTGAGAGTTTTAATCTTAAAGGATACCGGATTTTGTCAAATGCTTCTTCTGCATCTATTGAGATGATCAGGCATACTATTTTATCACATGGTATTGTGATTATTTGCTCCCTCATCTATCTCTATCTCCTCTATGAGATTTGAACTCCTTCAGGGAAAGACACTATCTGTTTCTCTACATCTGCCCTGAAACTAATAATGCCTGAAACATAGGATCTACTCAACAAACATATGTTGGTCTGTGCTATTGAGGATCAATAACCTGCTGAGCAGCACATTCTTCTCTGACCCAGAAGCAAAGCACCCAATACCAGGCTTAGCCTGTCTCGGTTCCAAGACCAACCATGCAGTTACCCAGGAGGATATGAAAATAATGACACAGAATCAAGTGAATTTTGATGTGCAATCTGCTATGATCTTATGCCTTAGTTGGAGAACCTGGGTTTTGGCCTTGATCCTGGAATCATTCTCTCAAGTCATCACTAGACCCACATTTTACTCTTTTGTGTCCAAGTTTCTATTTTGGTAATATGCTGGTCCAAGGATTACCAAAAGTAAGGTTTCTCCTTTTCTAGGCAAGACTATATTTTGATTCCTTTTCTGGCAATGTAATGGAAATTTCAAAACATCAGGAAGCTAGTCAAAAAGTTTCACCCTTAGGAGGCGGAGCTTGCAGTGAGCAGAGATCGCACCACTGCACTCTAGCCTGGGCGACACAGCAAGACTCTGTCTCAAAAAAAAAAAAAGTTTCACCCTTAATTCTCTACTAAACAAATGTTAGGAGTAGCAGTGCCTGTATTGTGTCTAGCCCTTGACCCGAAGGTGAGATTCTTCAAGTATCTAAACCATTCCAGGTGGAGGCTTTGACTAAAGCCACAGGGTAAGTGGAATGATGGGGCATGGAATTTGTGGAGGGAGTTGTGCTGGCTCTAAATCATTGCTGCAAATTTTTTGACACTCCTCCCATCTAGAAGTGGCATCTAAATCCCCACTCCTTGAATCTAGGTGGACATAGAGAGTATGGTGGAAGTGATGTCATGTGATTTCTAGGGGGCTAGATCATAAAAGATCATGCAGCTTCTTCCTTATTTACTGGAAAACTACTCTTGGAACCCTGAGCTTCACATAAGAATCTAGGTTGAACCATGCTATGGACTGAATGTTTGTGTTGTCCCCCAAATTCATATGTTGAAGCCCAATCCCTAATGGAATGGTATTTGGAGATGGGGTCTTTGGAAGGTGATTAGGTCCTGAGGGCAGAGCCCTCATGAATGGGATTAGTGCCCTTATGAAAGAGACCCTAGAGAGATCCTTTGCCCCCCTCTACCACATGAGGTTACACTGAAAATATGGCTATATGTGAACCAGGAAGCAGACCTCTATTCGACACTGAATCTGCTGGTAGTTGATCTTCGACTTCCTAGTCTCCAGATCTGTGAGAAATACCATTTATGAGACACCTGAGTCTAGGGTAGTTTGTTATAACAGCCTGAATGGACTAAGACACACCATCAGCAGAGCCACGTCATCAACAGAGCTGCTCTTGCCTCCATGATCTAAAAAGCCACTGGCTCTTCAATCATGTCACCACTGCCACAATTGGGAGTCCACCATAATCAGAAAGTCACTGTGATCTGGTGACTGTCCCAGTCTCAGCATTATATTACCTTGCTGCAATCTGCACCAGCAGAGTGAACGCCCTGGACCCCACCTCTGATCACCTGCAACCAACAGCTCCATGGCCATGGTTGTGAGCAGAAAGAGAAGGAGGGGAAGATGTTACGGCCCCTGGTTTGCTTTCATTTTTGTTTGTTTGTTTTTTTTTTAGCATTCCAGGCTTTGTAGCATAAAAAAGCACACCTAAAGTGGGATGGATGTTGAGTGCAAACCTGCAATACCATCATGATGTTTTTTTCTTCTATAGGACTATAAGCAATTTACATAAGCACCTGAATATCCAATACCCCAAAATATCCAGCAATTTTCAAGCCATTATTGAGATAAGGAGGGGGTGTTCATGAGGGGGAAGAAAAAGAGGGAAGAATCCTGAAGTCCTATATGCCTCTTGCAAGTCTGCCAGGAAATAGAGCCCTCAAGGGTAGGACAATATGGTCTTAGTCTTGAAAAAGTTTCTGTTCTAGATATTCTCCATTTGCCCACCCTACTCCAGACCCACTCTTCACTCATCTCCACTACACCTTGTGCCCTGGGAGGCTGACCTCCACAGATGGCATCGCCTGGGTTCCTGTGCCCCCGGTTTCTGGTTGGGCTTAGCCAGTGAGAGGCACCAGCAAAAGGTCAGATAGCAAGGAGAGAGTGGTCAGTTTGTTTACTCCCTGGCTCCTTCTGTACCAGCTATCATTTGGCTGTAGCTACTTTTCTCTACCTAATACTGCCACCCAAGTCAGAGCACTTGTCAGGTTAGCCCCAGTCCACCAGCAACAGCTCTCGCTGGTAACCACCTTCCCTTACCCTTTCAGGGCCAGTGGTATTAATGACTTCCCATGGATTCTAGTCATGGAATATAATTACCATCCTCCACCTTTGCAAGAATACTGGTTACTGAGTGTGCTGTTTGTTTACTGCTTGAACACAGACTTCGGAATGATTGCTGGAGTCTCCGGGGACCATTTGCCTGTGCATTCTACCACCTCTTGCACAGCACCGTGCTTTACAGATCCCATGTTCCACCTAACTAGTCAGACTTTCTTCCTTGCATCGAAGCTGAGTCGGCTTCTTCAGGAGTGGTGCTCCCAATACATGAGGCAGCTGTGGCTCCACATAAAGTGTCTTGAGAACAAGTGAGCTGGCTTTAAGAGGACAATGACTGCCGTTGACTGGATATGTGGTTCCAGGCCTTCAACTGTTCAATTTCAGTTCCTCACCTGTACAGGGGAGAATAGCAACCACCTGTCAGCATTGAATAAGGTTAAGTATGTAAAACAGAGGGGTTAACAGCAGACAGTTTTATAGTACTAGCCATCACCTTTTGGAAGCTTGGCACTCTTTCCATTTATCTCCACTATTACATTTTTCCTTCTGCTAATTAAATTTCTTATTGGTAACAAACTGATGTCTTAATTGGTACTACAATCCTGGTGGTCTAAATCTTTGTTCCAGGAAGAAAGGAACGAGAAAAGAAAAAAAAAAGGCAAGGCTGGGGTGGCTAATAAAAAGTCATTTCCACTCCTGAAAAGAGAACACTGTGCCAGGGGCCCTAAACTTTCTCACTTATTAACTTGCGGTAGAGATTTGGCAAAAGAAGTTTTACTGTGGTTTGTGACTTTGGTCAGTCAACAGAGCCTTTGGCCTTGGGCTGAAATAGATAGTTTAGAGTCATTGTGACAGAATGAAACCAGAGTAAAGTGTGGCCAATCTGCTGATTTCCATGGCACTTTGTGTCCCAGTTGTTCCAGATCTCTTCCAGATCTCAGACAGCTTTTAGGATTTCAGCTAAAAGAGTGGCCGAGACAGCTGGACAATCTGGCAGAGTTTTAATAGGTTTTGAATCCTGACTTTCCATTTTATTAAAGAAGCATTTAAAATATTTAGGGGGCTCTAATTACAACCGATAATAAAAGACATCTTAAAGAAGGCAAGCTTCATATAATTATAAAAGATTAAGGTTTTTAAAGAATTCACAGGCCTAGAGAGAATAGTGTAATTGTATGGGAAAAGTGAAGATTTGCTTA
Source organism: Rhinopithecus roxellana (assembly GCF_007565055.1). Taxonomy (NCBI): domain Eukaryota; kingdom Metazoa; phylum Chordata; class Mammalia; order Primates; family Cercopithecidae; genus Rhinopithecus; species Rhinopithecus roxellana. Next base: position 41,754,189 of record NC_044558.1, read on the forward strand.
CAAGATGTAGGCAAAATTTACCAAAATTCTTCAGGATATTATTTAAAAAGAGAAGGTCTACATGATGAATTATTCTAATATCATCAAATATCCCAAATCTAAACTGAGTCACAGCCAGGCACGGTAGCTCACATCTGTAATCCCAGTGCTTCGGGAGAACGAGGCAGGAAGATCACTTGAGTCCAGGAGGTCGAGACCAACCTGGGCAACACAGTAAGACTCTGTCTCTACAGAACATTTAAAATATTAGCTGGGCATGGTGGTGCGCACATATAGTTCTAGCTACTCTGGAGGCTGAGGCAGGAGGATCACTTGAGTCTAGGAGTTTGAGATTATAGTGAGCTACGATTGCACCACTGCACTCCAGCCTGGCTGACAGAGAGAGACCATGTCTCTATAGACAAACAAACACAGTCACATTTAAGCCCCAAAGTAGGGCGGGTCTGAACTAAAACCTAGGGCATTTACTCTTGATTATGGTAAGAATTTACACCTCTGTGGCTAAACATAAACAGGCTTAAAAGAACAATGAAAAAGGTACCTGTCTGCTGACACAGCTATTTAAGGTACACATGCCTATAGGGAAGATGGTCCAAGCATTTAATAATTGGCATTGGTTGGCACAAGCACCAACCGGGTAGAGCAGACTTTACCATGATCTGCTATTTGGCTGAACCAGGGCATGCCACCTGAACACCATCTCTGCCTACGTTCCATGCAACCGCTCTCTGCCCATCACCTGCAGCGGCTCCCCAGTGTATGACAAAACCATCCACCATTCACAGCATTCCATGTTTCCCAAAAATGCAGCCTTTTTTTTTCCAAAAAAAGTCCAAATTCTTTAGCATTATTTTATTCTTCACTGTCTGTCTTCTCCATCCACTACCAAAGCCAACTTTGTAACTTCTTGGCAACTTGCAAGCAGATAGTTCTCCCAAGCCAGCAGAGAATGCTGTCCTGAATTAAGAGATGCCTCCTTGAAGGGGGCAGCTGGCCTCCGTGAGTCATCGCTCCTGTATCTTGAGGATGCGGCTCTCCTCACCTTTGAGAAGGTGATGAGGGCGTGGGCAGCTGAGCAGAATCAGGCCTGTTGAGACGTCTCTTACCACTCAAGCCTGGTTACACTGAACTTCATCCTGATCAGCCCCGTGAAAAATCAAAAACAAAGAGTTCCAGTCACGAAGGAGTTGGCAAGCTCAGCAGCAAGTAGGTTAGGTGGATTTATTTATTTATTTACTATTTATTTATTTATTTATTTATTTATTTATTTATTTATTTATTTATTTTACTTGAGTGGCTTTTCTGGGCTTTCATAACCCGCTGCAGTTAGTTTTCGCTGTTCCTGCGATGAATGGAAATCATTTCCTTAGACTTCTGTCTTTGCTGCTGCTACTCCTTAAGGGCAGGAGCTTTGTCTCATTCTTTGCTATATTTCCAGAGCCTAATCCAGTGCCAGGCATACCTGCCATGTACTCAGAAAAGATTTGTTGAGCAAAACAGGATTGGACTTAGAGTAAAAAAAAATTGCACTGTACTAAAACAGCAATCTCTCTGGATCTACTTTGTGGTTAATCCAATATAAGAAAATGATAATTAGATTACATTTAATGTTTTATAATTATATATTTCTAGCCTAAGAATTTTAGTAGCTGATGAGAATAAACGTGACGCCCACGGACTGAAGCTCTCAAAGCATACTTTTAGTGTTATACACATAAACATGAATCAAAAGTAAACCAGTATTAAGAAAATATATTTTAAATTGCTTAGCATTCTCTTTTTAGAAATTATCAGCCAAGCGTGGTGGCTCACGCCTGTAATCTAAACACTTTGGGAGGCTAAGGTGGGTGGATTACTTGAGATCAGGAGTTCAAGACCAGCCTGGCCAACCCCATCTCTACTAAAAATACAAAAATTAGCCAGGCATGGTGACAGACGCCTGTAATCCCGGGTGGCTGCTACTCGGGAGGCTGAGACAGGAGAATTGCTCGAACCTGGGAGGCGGAGGTTGCAGTGAGCCGAGATTGCATCCACTGCACTCCAGCCTGGGGGACAGCGAGATTCCATCTCCAACAAAACAAAACAAAACAAAAAACAAAAAAACCCACAAAATTATCTATAAAATCATTTTCTTTACAAACAGTAAAATAATCAGTTTAGTAAAAAAAGCCATTTTTTTAGTGATCCTGGAATAAAGTTTCCCACAAATGAAAGTTATAACTTACTAGGGAGATAAATAGAGATGTGAATTGTAGGAAACAGGTCATGTCCTTTCTATTAAAAACAAAAAACAGCAACTAGCTTTTACTGATTTCCTTTTTATTTTAAAAGGAACAACTTTTCATTGATAAAACTTGGAAAAATATGGATGAGGGATTTAAAAAATCATCCTAATCTACATTGCATAAATAGTCAGTGCAGAGAGTTTGAGTATTTCTTTGTAGTCTTATTTCTATACATCCACATAATTATTACATGGTTGAGGTTGTATTGTTTACATGGTTTTACATCCGGTTCCTTTTTTACTTAATGTCATAGCTTGAGCCTCATTAAAAAATAAAACGGTGACACTGATACACTTTTGGTCAAGACCATGTTTGGCCTTGCCTTTTTCATGTTGGTGAGTGACAAACTGAACATTTGACCCTTGTCCCAGTACCATTCCTGGGGTAGAGATGGACTGAGGTTAGCAGTAAAGTCTCTGGCTTTACGCACAACTGGGTCTTATTTTTAATGTATCTGGTTATGTCTCAAAACACCTGACCAAATATTGCACCTTAGGAGGCGCAGGAGGAAAAGTAGCACCCAGAGGAAAGCAACAAATGTGGTGAAAGGGTCATCTAAGGAAGGAAAGAACTGGGTTGCTTTCACTGAACACAGAGGAGAATAGTAATAGTGAGTGGCCTGGCTCACTGGGAGTCATGTCTGATTTGCTTTGGCTACTCTGCTGGGTGTCTCCCTGGGCTCCTCCCACCCTCTCCACCTTCTCGGTGCCCTGGGAGGCTGACCTGCAGGAGCGGCTCCACAGGCTCTCTTGCCCTGTGACTTCAAGCTGGGTTGGCCACTGGGGAGCCCTGATGGGCTTAAGGAGAATGACACTGGCATATTCACTCTCCAGCTCCCTTTTGATGGAGTCACTGCAGACTGGCTGTATCTCCTCACCGAAGGCCACACCTGCCCTGTCATGTGCTCTCTCCATGGGGCCCTCTCTGATTCTGCCTTCTGGTAAGCACTCTCTCCTCTTGCCCTGTCAGGTCTGGGCATGGGTGGGGAACACAGGAGTGGTAGCAGTGCTTGTCATTGCTAATTCTGGGGACGGCACTACTCTTTTCCCTACACTTTGCTGATCTTTTAAATAACCTTCTTTTAAACTCTTCAAGTTATCCAATATGAGGGCACCCTCTATTTCCTGCCAAGACTGTGATAGAAATATTGAAACCACATGTCCCTCCTCCAAGGCTAGCATATTTCATTTAATATTCAGAATCCAACTATTACCTGAGTTTCCTCAGCAGGGTCATTTGAGGCTAATAAATGTGTAAATAACCCATCTCCAGTTCTAGCAAGTGGCTGTTTCTAATGGCGGTGCTGCTGCTGGCAATGAGGAACAGTAATGCCAGCTGCCGTCATGTGCCCATTCAATGCCTGGGCCACATACTCTTCACAAGTGGGCTTGATCCTCAGAACAAGTCATTAACAAGGTGGCTTTTGTTCCCACTTTAGAGTTGAGTAAATCAAGTATCTAGAAATATAGGTAACTTTTACCTAATATCACACAACTAATGTGTGCACATCCATTGCCTCACCTCCTTTAAACCTTGACTCAAATGACATTTTCTGTTAGGCCTTTCCTGGCCACTCCAATTTTAACATTTCCTATCCCCCTTCCCTGCTTTATTTTTCTCCTCAGCATATCATTGGCTTATACACCTTGTTCTCCTCATTTGTCTTGATTAATGTCTATCTCACTCCCCTTGAGTGTAAGCTCCATGAGGACAGTGGTTTTTTTTGTTTGTTTGTTTTTGATATAGTCTTGCTCTGTTGCCCATGCTGCAGTGCAGTGGCTCAATCACAGCTCACTGCAGCCTCGAACTGCTGGGCTCAAGTGATCCTCCCGCCTCAGCCTCCCGAGTAGCTGGGTAGCTGGGACTGTAAGCATGTGCCACCATGCCCAACTAATTTTAAAAAAGTTTTTCTTAGAGATGGGGGCTTTGCTGTGTTGCCCTGGCTGGTCCTGAACTCCTAGCCTCAAGTCATCCTCCTGTCTCAGCCTCCCAAAGCACTGGGATTAGAGGTATGAGCAACCATGTCTGGTGTTTTATTCACTGCTTTATCCCAGCATTTAAAATGATCCCTGGCACATAGTAGGTCCTGAATAAATATGTGTATATATGTATGAATATATGTATGTATATATACATATATGTGAATAAATATGTATGTATGTCCTGAATAAATATGTGTATATATGTATGAATACATGTATGTATATATACATATATGTGAATAAATATGTATGTATGTCCTGAATAAATATGTGTATATATGTATGAATATATGTATGTATATATACATATATGTGAATAAATATGTATGTATGTCCTGAATAAATATGTGTATATATGTATGAATATATGTATGTATATATACATATATGTGAATAAATATGTATGTATGTCCTGAATAAATATGTATATATAAATATGTATATTTATTATATATAACAAATATACATATTTAAATATACATATTTATTCATATATATTTATATACATATATACATTTATTCATATGCATGTATGAATATGTCCTGAATAAATATGTGTATACACATATATACACATATTTATTCAGGACCTACTATGTGCCAGGGATAAAAAAATCAATTTTTTAATATATAAAATATATCAGGGATCAAAAAAATATATATATAGCAATTCTTCTGCCTCAACCTCCTGAGTAGCTGAGATTACAGGCGTGTGCCACCATGCCTAGTGAATTTTTTGTATTTTTTGGTATAGATGTGGTTTCACCATGTTGGCCAGGCTGGTCTTGAACTCCTGACCTCAGGTGATCCACCTGCCTTGGCTTCCCAAAGTGCTGGGACTACAGCTATGAGCCGCTGTGCCTGGCCTTGAATAAATATTTTTAAATGAATGGATGATAAAGCCAGAATTCAGAGTCAGGTCTGTCTAACTTGAAGGTCTTTGTTTTTCTACAATGTCCTCCTTCGCTAGTCACAAGCAACGTAACCAGATAATAGCCTCAAAGAGAAAAGACAATAGCATATTTTGTACTAGATGTAACCATTATGCAACCTGTTATGACTATAACATGAGACCACTAATGAAGGAAAACAAAATGATGCTGACATATTTGTTTTTAAAAATGTGTTTACTACCAAGGCAACCAGACATATGGTAAGACCATGTGGGCTTTCACAGAAGTGAGGAACCATTTGGAATGGGGAAGAAAGAATATTGAGCAATAGATTTTGGTGCAGACAGCAGCCATTCACTGTTGACTCAGTGCAGGTGCAGGTGCTCATGGAGTGAATAGAAGTTTTCTTCAGGGTCAGGAGAGACAGATGACATAGGCATGCAAGCTGAGAATACATGGCCAACTAGTGGGAGCATGGGTCTGGAAGAGGCAGACATTCTGGAACTGAATCCTGAATGTTGCCTTTTCCTTGGTCTTTGGGTGCTTTATGCTTCATTTCCCATGGTGCTTAGGAAAGGGGGAAGGAATAGTATGACTGAGCAGATTGGTGGTAAGAAATACATTCGGGGCGGCTGGGCGCGGTGACTCATGACTGTAATCCCAGCACTTTGGGAGGCCAAGGTGGGTGATCATGAGGTCAAGAGATTGAGACCATCCTGGCCAACATGGTGAAACCCCGTTTCTACCAAAAACACAAAAATTAGCTGGGTATGTTGGTGCAGTGCCTGTAGCCCCAGCTACTTGGGAGGCTGAGGCAGGAGAATCGCTTGAACCTGGGAGGTGGAGGTTGCAATGAGCCGAGATCGCGCCACTGCACTCCAGCCTGGTGACAGAGCAAGACTCAGTCTCAAAAAAGAAAAGAAAAGAAATACATTCAACGGCAAGTTGCAAAGTCCTTGCTTTCCAACTGTGGATATTCCAGAGAGATCAATGATTACCTGGTGACTAGAGCATAGGCTGTGGCCTCAGACACACATGGGTTTACCTGCTTGCTCTACCACTCACCTTGACCTTGAGCAAGCTACTTAACCTTGCTAAGCATCAGTTTCCTTGGTTACATGATTGGGCAATAATAGTATTGATTTCATTGTTATAAAGATTACAGGAGATAACCCTTGCGCCTAGCACAGAAGAGGTGCCCAATAAATAAGTGTTCAAAATCACAGTTATGTTGGACTAATAACTGGATTTGGATGGAGTCAAATTGCTGACCAGAGGGAGTTACGATTTTCTCCAGCATGAGGTCTCTTGTCATTACAGAGAAGGATAATAGCGCTAGAGAAACTCAGGAACTTCTGCCGCCCAGGCTCTGGGACCTCTGACATCACTAGGTAAGAGTTTTTCCTTCTCATAGAAAGTGGGTAGAATTAAAAGACTGGACTATTGGTTCAAAGTTCTCTGGGTGCCCCTTCCCAGAGAAAGGCTCTATTTTGCCCAGAGTCTTCTTAAAGATTGTGCCTGTTTGCTGTTTAACATTTCTATTAGAAATATGTAGAAGCTTGCCCCTTAGCATCCCAAACGGCATAGGAAAATTATGAGTGATTGTCAAAAAGGGCCTATAATTTATTCCTTGAAAATACAATAAAATGACCGAGAAGATGCCCCCCACCTGAGGAAAGGCAGCCCACCAGGACTGCTGGACTTATCAGCAATGCATGAGCATGCCCTCTCTTTTCCACCCCCAATAATGTAGACATTACCTGCCAGCCACGTGAGGGTGCTTAAATTTAAATTGATTTAAAAATATTAAAAATTCAGCTCTCTAGTTGCATTGACCACATTTCTAGTACTCCATAGCCATATGTGGCTAGTAGATACCATATTGGATTCTGCAGGTATGGAATATTTCTTTCATCATGGAAGGATCTGCTGGATTGTGCTGCTAGTGAGTAATGCCAGCTCAAGGCTCAGAATCATTCAGACGAAGTAAAAGGCTCCATTTTCAGACCATCATTGAAAGTGATAAGGGCAAATTGAATATTGCTTAGCATGGAACTTCATGGAGAAAATAAGAGACCATAAAACCATTTCAACTGGACTCTTAGTGTCCTCAAACTTCCATGTCATTGTGATTTTTTTTTAAAGTGTGATCCAATCTAGAGAGAGCATTGTGCCTGCATTTTGCCATGTCTTAAAATAATGGTTCAAATCTTCTCTAAAATATAATTTTATTGTGGAGCTGTAAGACAAGCACACACTTAGAATCCTGAAGAACCCTCACTCAAGTCCTTACTGAAGGCTCAAACCCTGTGTTTCAACTAAGGCAAACAAGGTTTTGGAGATTTTTAATGAAACAGGGTCCTGGCTCTAGAGGCCTGGGTACCTCCCATGACTCAGATCACCACCTACTACCCAAACACCCCTCTCCCTTATGTCTTCTTCCCCCCAAACACATTCCCTCGGCCATCTCTAACCCTTTCTATTCCACTTTCTGTGTTGCCTCCCAACCTCTGGCTCCGTCATTGGTCATTGGTATTGGTCATTCTCAGCCAATTCAAGCTCCTCTGATGGATGAGGGATGGGTCAAGTAGGGTGGAAGGTCCTTAAAACCTTGAAAAGCGGGCTGGGCACAGTGGCTCACACCTGTAATCCCAGCACTTTGGGAGGCTGAGGTGGGTGGATCACCTGAGGTCAGGAGTTCGAGACCAGCCTGGCCAACATGGTGAAACCCCATCTCTACTAAAAATACAAAAAAAAAAAAAAAAAAAAAAAAAAAATTAGCCAGGCGTGGTGGCGGGCACCTGTAATCCCAGCTACTCAGGAGGCTGAGGCAGGAGAATCACTTGAATCCAGGAGGTGGAGGTTGCAGTGAGCCAAAATCATGCCATTGCACTCCAGCCTGGGTGACAAGAGCAAGACTCTGTCAAAAAAAAAAAAAAAAATCTTGAAATGTGAATGGAACAAGAAAGTCGCAGAGGCCACTGTGGCAGTCTGATTGCAGGGCCACAGAACAAAGCATCTAAAAAGCAACCCGAGCTTTTGCACACAGTAAAAAACACAAACGCAAAAAACCTCCTGCTAGGATTTTCATATTATGCTAAGAGTCGTTGTCTCCTTGGCTTCGAGTTAAATTTTAAACAGCTCTCTCTTATTACTTTAGCCTCAGTAGTTGTTGAGCACTAGGAAGGAAGGCATAAAAAGACTTGTTCTGCCACACTGGCAACCTTGAATAGCCCGCAGGCTCACATGGCTAGGCTACATCGTCAGTACCAAATAAAATGAGAGAAGTTTCTGAATATAAGCAAGAAGAGTCTTCAAATATCCAAGCAAACAAGAACGATCTTATTTCCAAAAGAAATAATTTAGGGTGGTTACCCCCACAGTTTATTTAAAGGGCTAGTAAATTCCCCTAAGTCAGTGTTTGTGAGTTCTTTACATTTCTTAAAAAAAAAACAGCCCAGTGGTCCCTAAGTTATTATCATCCCATTGTGCAGTTTACATTCCTCGCACAGTGTTCCCACTGCTCTGGAAAAAGCCTACTGTGGCCCAGTGGTTTTCAGAACCTGCAAAGCTATGAAAGCTGCTCTTAAATGAAATCTGACAAGAAGCCTGGTATGTAAAAGAGACAGAAGTGAAGCTACCCTGGTTGAAGTAGGAAGGAGGCCCAGGCCGTCGCCTCAGAGTCCCTATGGTACCTGGAGGGCTTGTGGAGCACCATTTGAGCTTCACTACCCCATACGGACTGATTAGAAACCTCACATTGCACATTTCAATGTCAAAGATGCTCGGGTTGGGGAAGATTATCATCTGTCACTTTCAAAAGAATTTTGTAAAGTGATGCTGGAAGCGATTACTTCAAGGACCAAGAAAATTCAAGGATGCCGAGACTAAAAATAATTATTCATCCATATTTATTATTCCTCTGCCACACTCATGCAAAAGAGTGAATTCTTTGCAGCTTTAGTGTTATTTTAACAGGTTATTGCTATCGCTTTTACCTTTACGGCATGAGAGGGCTTCTGTACCTATACAGACCGATGTCCAGAAGTCCAGTAAGTGACCACATGAAAGACAGAACAAAGCAAACATTTCATTAAAACTATTTTTCTTTTTCCTTTTTTTATTGAGGTAAAATATACATACGGAATTTACTATCTTTACCATTTTTTTTTTTTTTTAATTTTTCTTTTTGAGACGGAGTCTCGCTCTGTCGCGCAGGCTGGAGTGCAGTGGTGAGATCTCAGCTCACTGCAACCTCTACCTCCCGGGTTCAAGGATTCCCCAGCCTCAACCTCCCGAGTAGCTGGGATTATAGGCGCCTGCCACCACACCCAGCTAATTTTTGTGTTTTTAGTAGAGACAGGATTTCGCCATGTTGGCCAAGCTGGTCTCAAACTCCTGACCTCAGGTGATGCACCCACCTCGGCCTCCCAAAGTACTGGGATTACAGGCATAAGCAACCCAAGCTGGCCTCATCTTTACCATTTTTAAGTATTCAGTTCTGAGGTAATAAATCCACTGAGAATCTTTTCCCCTTTATTTTCCTTTCCTGCAAATGTCTCACTTTCAATTTACAAAACATTTTACAAATATTGCTTAAAGATTATCACATTTAAACTTTTTATTTTACAAGCATAGCATTTTGGCGCTAGGGGAAGAAAAAGAAGATATTGGTGTCAGGGGTGGCTACAGGACAATGGGGAAAAAAGAAAGAAGAAAATTTTCAGGGGAGATTTTTGGTGTTCCTGAAGGTGGCTTTCATGCCCTGTAAGATTGCTCAGATCTTTTCTATATTCCTTTACATTTTAAATGACAACTGAAAAAGTTTTGTTCTTTCTTAAGATGTCAACTTATGAATCTTATTGTTGCATTTATTAATACAAATCTAGAAGAGTTCAATAATCACATTTTAGCTTTTACAGCATAATCTTTTAAGCATTTAAAATTGTACTTTTAATTTTATATTTATATTAAATACATTTTTTGCCTTAGTTGGTTATCAAATGAACTGTATTGTATATTTATATAATTCTTGTACATCTAATTAAATTTACAAAGATGGTTAAACTTAAGTTTTTAAATCATTCCATTATTGCTTATAATCCAAGTAAAATTATCTTATTCCTCTGAAGTCTAAATTAACCCAATTAACTCTTTCTAATCTGGAATCACAACTTGCTAGATACCTTAAAATGCCAAATTCTTAAATACTGCAAGCACTTAAAATACCAGAAAAACACAGATTACCCTAAACTTAACATAAAAGTATAAATAATTTGAGTGTTATTTATTTCATCATTTTTCTATTTAATAATAAATCTTTTCAATGAGAAAATAATGTCAGCCCAAACCGTAGTTGATGTTTTTGACCCAGTGCACTGAGCTTCTTAATTGTACACAGAAAGCTCCTGTCCAGACCACAGGATTCCGTCCTTTTACTTAATTCAAATGGGTCACATGAAGCCCGAGTCCTATTAATAGTGACCATAACGAGGTTCTATAATTTTCAAAAAGGGTGGGGGTCCTAGACCATGTCCTTGGGTTTAAATCATATTATTACCTAATTGTCTTTATTATTGGAAATCTGTAACTCCATTAAAATTGTAACTAACTCTTGTACTTCTTTGGGTCTCCTAAGATAGAAATGTCATTTTATTTAATTCTTCTTGCCTTGAGGATTAGTCTAATTAGTCACAAATAAAATCATGCTGATAATAAATAATAAAGAAAAGGACTGTGGAATTGAATACAATTTTATAGAAAAGGTTGGAGCCCAAATAGACAAAACACAATTGCAGATGAAGGAAATAACTAAAAAGTTAGTTAAGTGGGCATTATTTAAGACCTTTTTTGTTTTTGTTTTTTGATGTTGTTGTTGTTTTTGGAGACAGGGTCTTGCTCTGCTACCCAAGCTGGAGTGCAGTGGGCAATCTCGAAATCTCAGCTCACTGCAACCTCCTCCTCCCAGGCTCAAGCGATTCTCCTGCCTCAGCCTCCTGAATAGCTGGGATTACAGGCGCATGCTACCCCGCCCGGCTAATTTTTGTATTTTTAGTAAAGACGGAGTTTCACCATGTTGGTCAGCCTGGTCTGGAACTTCTGACCTCAGGTGATCCGCCTGCCTCAGCCTCCCAAAGTGCTAGGATTACAGGTGTGAGCCACTGCGCCCAGCCTCTATTTAAGACCATTTAAACTAGGTGTATCATCTGCTGGGATTGTAAACATAGAATAAAGGATAAGGAAAAAGAGAGTTTAATTCCAGATGTGCCATTAATTACTAGAAACAGTTTTGTCAACACTGCTAAATATTTAGCTACATAAATTTATAGCTCTGTCACCTGAGTCTGAAAAAATCCAAACAGGAAAGTCCTCTGGGTTGCTATTAGAAACTCCAGGTCACTATTTAGAGTTTTGCCACAGACAGATTTCATGAGAAAGTAAACATTTTGACCAGCCTGGCCAACATGGTGAAACCTCGTCTCTACTAAAAGTGCAAAAATTAGCCTGGCATGGTGGTGGGTGCCTGTAGTCCCAGCTACTGGGGAGACTGAGGCAGAAGAATCGCTTGAACCCAGGGAGGCAGAGGTTGCAGTGAGCCAAGATTGCACCACTGCACTCCAGCCTGGGTGACAAGAGTGAGACTCCATCTCAAAACAAAACAAAAACAAAAAAGTAAACATTTTATGCATTTAATGTATCCATTTTATTCATCTACTTATTTATGTATTATTAGTTACTGCTCTTACCCCAAACAATCAGTGGTTGAACACAGCATAAGTTTAATGCACAATCATTTCATGAAACAGTTCAGTGTAGGTTGGAGAGGGGTTAGACTGTCCTCCCCACTGTCATTCAAGGACCCAGACTTCTTATATTCAAAGTCCTCTGTTGAATCTCTGAGTTCTGCCCAGCAGATGGGAGTAGGGAAATCACATGGCGAACTCTGGGAGAGGTTTTATGGGTCACCTTCCTGACTTCTAACTGCCTCCTTTTGGTCAGAACTCAACCACGTGGCCCCACCTGCCTGGAAGAATATCTACTGGATCCAGGAGGAAAATAGAAACAGCATGGTGAACAACTAGCCAGTCTGCCACATTATAGCATAGCTGTAGACTAATAGTTAGGGTTTCATTCTGTAATTAAATCAAATAGACAAAAATTATCATCAGCATATAAACTGATGCGGTAAAGGAAAAGCGAGTATAATTTTATCATGCATGAAAGTCATGACACAGCCGGAGAAGTAATGATGTTCACATTCCTGTATCACTTAACTTCTGATGCACCACATTTTCACAACTGCTTGCAAGTTGAAACTAACTACAACATTGAAATAGATGCTGTGAAAGTGAACTCTTTTTTTTTTTAAAGAAGACAGTTATCATCAAATTTTCAAATACAAAATTTTTAGTAGAGCACCATGATTACTTGATAAGAGTTCATCTCCCTATAATGCTTTACTTTATGAAGTATGGGTTTATAATAAGGGAAATAGTTTACTATGCCTCATGTTTAGTGTGAAGAATGGAGGAGGGAGAGATGGATGACATGAAGGCTACTACCTGATATTTCTTGGTCTGAATCAGGCCTGGAAATGATGACAGGAAGGATATGGGAGGTTGGTAGAGGCACTCTGAGGCGGTGACAGAGCCATTGTGAGGTTTCTAGGTTTCTGCTATAAGACACGAGGAGGACAACAACATCATTAGTTGTGATGGGGAGCTCTGGAGAACTGGGTAGAAAAAACAAGGTTTAGTTTTTTAAAACAAGATTTTAAGATTTCACAACATAGATAAGTGATGAAAAGCATGAGTTTATGGCCAGTAAGACCTAGTTTTGAGTCTCTGATGCACCACTTGCTAGCTCTGAGACCTTGGACATATTAACCTCTATAACTATCTGTAAAATGTGGATAACAAGACCTATCTCAAAGAGATGTCATAGTAATTAAAATACCTATTTTTCTCACTAGAATTTAAGGTTTGTAGAGCTGGAAACCTCTTTCTTACTCATTGTTATATTCCTGGCACATGCTAAACTCCCAGTATCAGATAGTTTTATGATTTTAATAACAGTTCACTATTATTATTATCCATGGAAATGTATGTAGCAGGTAGCCAATAATTAAAGTTTATAATTCAGGAGCAGTGCTCCCTGAGACACACGAAAGAGGGGCCCTTGCCTTGGGCCTGGGTTTCAGAGCAGTGCAATTCATGAGGTGGTCTAGGGACCAGTCAGTTCACAGATGGTTTGTTACTAGACCACATGAAATAAGCACAGAAATTGAGAGTAAGCATTTAGAAACTTTTGTACCAATCTGACATTGGTTCATTGTCTCATTAAATAGGGTATAGACCAACTACGGTCTGGTCAAATAGAATACTGAATCACATATGATGTAGATTTCATACTATTATGGACAATATAACTGCTTTCCAACATGTGATATATTCAGGTTAGTCACCTATAACCTAAAAGTTAGTAAAATATAAATAGATGAAAGCATTTCAAGTTTTTTTAAATTTATTTTTAAATTTACAAATAAAAATTACGTATATTTGATTGAAAGTATTTATTTTTGTGACTTATTATTTATATCATTTTCATATTAATCAAGCTAGTTAAAAATATATATATATATAGTTGGCTGAGCGTGATGGCTCATGCCTAAAATCCCAGCACTTTGGGAGGCCGAGGCAGGCAGATCAATTGGGTCAGGAGCTCAAGACCAGTCCGGCCAACATGGCGAAAGCTTGTCTCTACTAAAAACACAAAAATTAGCTGGGTGTGGTGGCACATGCCTGTAGCTCCAGCTGCTCTGGAGGATAAGGCAGGAGAATCTCTTGAACCCAGGAGGTGGAGGCTACAGTGAACCGAGATCAAGCCCCTGCACTCCAGCCTGGGCGACAAAGTAAGATTCCATCTCAAAAAAACAAACAAACAAAAAATGTATATAGTTTAACCTAATAGCTAAAGTAAGAATATAAACTTTATAAAATTTATTTTTAACCCTAATTGGCTAATTGGGAAATAAGTTTTACAAGATTTCTTTTTCAAGAATCAGCACACATTGCAAATGTTGTAGTTGTAGTAAACCAAATGACAATGGAAGTTGATTCTGAAGAAATAGAGACCAAAAAAGTTCATACTCGTTTTACTTGGATATACAATTCTCATGTGTTGGGTTCACTTTGTAGTCATCATTGATGATAAAATGCTAAAACTATAGTGTATTATTCATAGCACTGTACTGACTAATGAAGCAATGAAACCATTAAAATTTAAGTGGCATTTGCATACCATATGTAAAAAATAAGAGCAAAATCAAAAGAATTCTTTGAAAGAAGGAGTATTGAATTTAAAACCTGACAGAAGCAGATGTGAACTATTTCACATGAAAGAAACTTTGCAGGCTTCTTATAAAGCAGTATTTGGGATTGCTAAGATCAAACATATATACATTTGCCAAGACATGAATGCCAGATTGCATCAAAGATACTGGCTTAAAAATGTTGGGTGATACTGCGCAAGAGGAGTAGCTCAAATGCCATTTCCTAGTGAAACTATAGCTCAGCATATTTGGGAATTGGCTAGTGATATGGAAGGTTAACTCACAGGGAAAAAAAATGAAATTAGCAGAGTATTTCTCATTGCAACTAGATGAATGAATAGCTATTGTTACGGCCATTTGGTTATTATATGTATGATTTCAATGTGATTGCTATTGGAAGAAATAGTTCTTTTATTTTTTTAGCCTCACAGCCAATAAATACAACTGTGAATTGTGTAAAACTATAAAGGATTCCATTGTTCCTAAATGTGTCTGGAGTTTAGGATTTTGTGTAGGATTATATTCTGATGGCACAGCTGCCATGACTGGAAAACATTCTGGATTAGTTACCCAGTTTAAGGAAATTGTGCCAGAATGTAAATCAACATTCTGCTTCCTTCATCAAGAAAGAAGTCAGCTGAACATAGGAAATTCATGAGCCTGAAATGCCTTTCATAGAAAGATAATTTAAATTTCATAATAGTTTTAGAAGGTAAGTTGTTGCAACTGACTACCGGTGAAGGATTGAAGATGAATTTTGCTCCATTTTGCATAAAAATAAAAAATGAATGACCTGAGCTTGCTGAAATTACTCTGAAATATCTTATTCCATCCATCCATCAAAATACCCCTGTGAGACCGGTTTTGTTACAAAGCATGAAAACAGTTTAGATGTATGTTATTCCCTATAAGCGGTGTTTTATCAACTCAACCAAGATTGAACAGGTAATAGGCAAACTCATTTGTCACATTAAAACTCTTAAATATTGACATGAATGGTGCTGTTCAGTGTGCTATAGACATCTAATACTTGGGAATCCTATTGTATTCATAAAGTTTTGTTTAGTTATGACCATGAGCGATCAAAGTTATGGAGGCAGTAGTGATTGCCCATGTTAATTATCTGTACACAACAACAACGTTGATTTTATAATTTGTTCTCTTTTTTAAATTATATTTATGGTATGTTATTTTATGCCTAACAATAAGAAACACGGATTTGCATTTTGTATGTCTTTGTTTTTATTTCACTTTTTTAGCAATTCTTTTTTTCTTTTTCTTTGTTTTTGAGAAGGAGTCTTCCTCTGTTGCCCAGGCTGGAATGCAGTGGTGTGATCTTTGCTCACTGCAGCTTTGACCTCCCAGACTCAGTCATCCTCTCACCTCAGCCTCCAGAATAGCTGGAACCACAGGTATGTGCCACCAGCTGCCTAATTAAAAAAAAATTTTTTTGTAGAGACGAGGTCTTCCTATGTTGCCCAGGCTGATCTCAAACTCCTGGGCTCAAGCAATCCTCCTGCCTCAGCCTCCCAAAGTTTTGGGATTACAAGTGTGAGTCACCATGCCTGGCTATGATTCATTGTGTTGCAGTAAAAAAAAGTGTTGATCTGTAACAGATAGGAAGTCAAAAAAAAAAAAAAATCGGTGGGGGGAATATCTTTCATGACAAATTGAAAAACGCTGCTTTAGTGGGTCAGTCTAGTGCAAGGGATCTGTGGGGCCAACAGAGCATGCTTACCCAGAGCCCATGGTCAGAGTTCCCAAAGATTCCCAGCCCCAGAGGCTGCCAGTCTTTCTGGGAGGCCCATGCAAGTTTCTTCCCTGGGAGCACATGCTGGGGGTGAATGGTGCCACCCGTGTGCAAAGCCCAGAGCCTACAGTGTTTGTGGGGTGTGTGAGTAGAGCTGGGAAGTGCAAGCTGTGTGTGCACAAGGCCCTTCACAGTGTGCAGGGAAAGGAGGGGGCAGTCCAGGGGCAAGAGCCAGCTTGTTCCATGCCACTGTGTTCCAGCATGAACTCCACAGAGTCCAAGAAGTCTAAATTTAATCCGTATTGTTAAGAAGATATATTTGTCAAGCAGGATAATAGAATGTACTTAACAGTTGATAGTTTCACTTACAACTTTAAAAGTTTCAGACATTTAGAATGTGAGCCTCCATTTTGGTTTTTGTATGAGCCCCATGAATGTTAGGAAAGAACCTGTCCAGGAGTTAGGTCAAAACTACAGCCATATGTCAGGGGTGGTGGCTGACACCTGTAATTCCAGCACTTTGGAAGGCCAAGGTGGGAGGACTGCTTGAGGCCAGGAGTTTGAGATCAGCCTGGGCAACATAGTGAGACCCCATCTTTACTAAAAGTAAAAAAAGTCATCCAGACCTCATAGCATGTCCCTGTAGCCCTAGCTACTCAAAAGGCTGAAGTGGTAGGATCCTTGAGCCCGGGAGTTCGAGGTTGCAATGAGCTATGACCACACCACTGCATTTCAGCCTGGGTTACCAAGGGAGACCTCATTCCAAAGATAAAAACAAAGCAAAGCAAAACAAAACAAAACAAAAATGACTGAAGTCATAAATGGAGCAGTCAGCATGAAGGAGATATTTGAAGCTGAGGGAGAGGCAGTAGAGTGTAAAGAGGGCAAGTTCTACATTCAGACTGCCTGGTTCTAATCCCAGATCAGCCACCTACTAGCTGTAGTACTTAGGGCTACCTTCTGTACCTTGATTTTCTCATTTGTGAAATGGAGATATTAATAGCACCTCATGGGAATGTTTCAAATGTCCAGTGAGTTCATCCATGTGAAGCACTTAGGGCGCCATAGAGTAAGCTCTCAATACCAAGCAAGTGGCTAAATAACCTGCAGAAGGAGCACAGAGCAAGAACAGAAGATGCTCAGGGAAGCCTTAGAAAGAAAACCTAGAGATGCATGGAGGGCAGACAGTGTCCCCAGCACCCAATGCAGTGCTGGACAGGTGACAAGTGCTTGGTAACTGTGGATAGATTTGTAAAGGATCCTGGAAAGGAGACAGAGAAGGAGCACTTAACATACCAAATGAAGCAGAAAGGTCAAATGATGGGAGCCCGTTAGATTCCTAATCAGGAAATACCTTTAAAAGGACATTTCAATTCACAGAAAGTCAGATGGCAATAGATTAAAGAATAAGTGGGTAGATACTTCTCTTTTTAGTTTAGCTTAGTAACTCTAGTAGAAGCTACTCTTTTTAAAGAGTTGACAATGAAGGGAATGAGAGGGATAAAGTAGTAGCTGGAGGGGGATATAAGGTTGAGAGAACTTCCTTCTATGTTAGAGGAAATATGGGCAGACATGTTGCTAAGAGAAAGAAACCAGTGGAGAGGAAGGAGCAAGAATCTAGGGGAAGAATGGGAGGGAACGGAATCAAGAGAAAAAAACATAGGAGTCAGTCTTATAAAAGAATGCCATGCCTGAGGTGAAAGGAAGCAGGATGATCAATAAGGATATAGAGAAATATTGAGGTATAATAAGTTGAAGAAGTTCTTTCAGTTAATACAGGGGAACTTGCATTACTGGAAGAGCAAATACACATAGCTGACTAATAGGGAGCATATTCCTTTACCCATTGTGGTGAGACTCTAAAGCGGCTCACGCACTGTAGCCTCTGCCTAACTTGTGTCCCTATTCCACAGAGCGGTAGTTGGCAAACTACAGCCTGTGGGCCAGATTTAGCCTGCTGCCTGTTTGTGCATAGCCCCTGAGCTAGGAGTAGTTTTTGCTTTTTTTTTAAATTGTGATAAAATATACATAACATAACATTTACTATTTTACCCAATTTTAAGTGTATAATTCAGTGGAATTAAGTAAATTCACAATATTATATGACTATCACCACTGTCCATTTGCAGAATATCATCCCAGACAGAAACTCTGTATCTATTAAACATGAACTCTCCATTCCCCTCTCCTCCCAGCCCCTGGAAACATCTATTGTACTTTCTATCTCTGTGAATCTGCCTATTCTAGGTACCTCATGTAAGTGGAATGATACAGCATTTGTCCTTCTGTGTCTGCCTTGTTTCACTTAGTATAATGCTTTCAAGGTTCATCCATGTTGTAGCATGTATCAAGATTTCATTTTTTTTATGGCTGAATAATATTCTATTGAGTGTATATACTATACTTTATTCATTCATCTGTTGATGAACATTTGGGTTGTTTCCACATTTTGGCTACTTGTGAATAATGCTGCTGTGAACATTGAGATATAACTATCTAATTGAGTTCCTGCTTTAAATTCTTTGGGTTACATACTGTATTAGTCCATTCTCACACTACTGTAAAGAACTACCTGAGACTGGGTAATTTATGAAGAAAAGAGGTTTAATTGGCTCACAGTTCCTCAGGCTGTTCAGGAAGCATGGTTCAGGAGGCCTCAGGAAACTTACAATCATGGCGGAAGGGCAAAGGGGAAGCAAGCACCTTCTACACATGGCAGAGTGGGAGAGAGAGCGAGCCAAGGGGGAAGTACTACACACTGTTAAACAACCAGACCTCAAGAGAACACATTCACTATCATGAGAACAGCAAGAGGGAAGTATGCCTCCACGATCCAATCACTTCCCACCAGGCCTCTCCTCCAACATATGGGGATTACAATTCAACAAGAGATTTGGGTGGAGACACAGAGCCAAACCATATCACATACCTAGGAGTGGAATTGTCAGATCACACAGTCATTCTTGAGAAACAGCTAAACTGCTTTCCATAGCAGTTGCATCATTTTACATTCCCACTAGCAAGACGCAAAGGATTTGATTTCCCCACATCTTCACAGTACTTGTTATTTTCTGGATTTTTAAAAATTAGGATGGCTGCTAATGAGTAGTCATGCTAACAGATAGGAGGTGAGATCTCCTTGTAGTTTTGATTTGCATTTCCCCAGTGGCTAGAGAGGTTGAGCATCTTTTCTTGTGCTTATTGACCATTTGTATGTTTTCTTTAGATAAATGTTTATTCAAGTCCTTTGCCCATTTTTAAAGCAGATTGTTTTGTTGTTGTCATTGTTGTTGAGTTTTAGGGGTTCTTTATACATTTTGTATATTAATCTCTTATCCGATATGTGATTTGCAAATATTTTTCCCATTCTGTGGGTTGCCTTTTCACTCTTTTGACTGTATATGTGAGGGTTTGAATTATCATAAAAACTCATATGTGAGTTTATGTGTATTAGATGTGAGCTACCGAATACTCCTTCGATAAATCTCTTCCTGCCTCAACATTTGGGGTGGCCTCTGTTGTCTGCAATCAAGAACTCTGATTGATACATTCAGTAAAGACAATTATATTACACTCGGCAATATTTCCTTAAAAGGTAGTGTTTTATGAGAAACACTTAATTCCAGTTGGGACTTTTGTACCAATGTTTATTGCTTCCTAACCTTCCAATGTCTGTAAAACTGATTTAATAGAATTTATATGTCACAAAGGGGGTACAATGAAGATTATAAAACTAATAGATGAAATTTAGACACAAAAAAGTAAAACTCTGAGTGAGAAACTATAACTGAAATAGCACATTTAATTGTAGGAGTTTAACTCCGCATACACTCGATTTTGCTGCAACTGAACAAGAAAGAGATACATCTCTGAGAAAAAAAGCAAAGAAAATCAAGTTCCAGGAGTCTATGTTTTTAGAGCAGAAATCCTAAGAGTATCTCAAAAGAAGCGAGACTGTTGATCATGGAAGTGATTGATTATCATGAGGTTAACACACCTTAGAGGAGATGGAGATAAGCAGGTAGAGAAGTAGGTAAATGCTCCAAGGTAACAATTCAGGATTCTAATCTCAGTTATTTCACTTACATGCTGAGTAAGTTACTTCATTCAGAGCTGCTCCTATTAATTCCAGCCAATGATTATATTCTTTAAAAAACAAGGTGCACAAATTAGAATGCTTGCTTTCTTGTTATTTATGCATGTTCTCTATCTCTCCCACACAGCCATGTGTGTAATAGTGACCTCATCACAAAAAAAAAAAAAAAAAAAAAAAAAAAAAACTCCTCGCATGAAATCTGCTACAGGAATGCACTTGGTTTTCAGACCCGGACTTTTTTTTTCCCATTTGATTTATCTCTCTATTATTAGAGATTTTACTTTTCCTTCCTGGTTTGCACATGCTGGTCTTATCAAAAGAGAAATACTTCTGTCCCATGTTGACCACTCCCATAGAAACAATTCAATCTTTCTAATATGAGAAAAGCTGGAAGACAGAAATGAAGAAAACAATTTAAATTGGAATAAAGTTTTTTGGTTTTTTTAAAGTACACATCTACTTCAGCTGACAAGATGATTCCTGAAGAAATCAGAACAGATGAAGAAGCAAGGCAGAGGGAGTAGGTGAGCTAGTACTAAGTGAAAGGTTGACAGAGAAGTCAGTTCTCTTTGGAGCAAAGCACACCCTGGCAGAGGCGAGCAGGCATTTAACTCTTCAAGTCCACACCCAGTGGAGTGCGTCACCCAGGCCCTTACCTTTCGTAGCTGAAGAAC
This sequence comes from Rhinopithecus roxellana, assembly GCF_007565055.1. Lineage (NCBI taxonomy): Eukaryota > Metazoa > Chordata > Mammalia > Primates > Cercopithecidae > Rhinopithecus > Rhinopithecus roxellana. Next base: position 41,775,200 of record NC_044558.1, read on the forward strand.
GCCCTGTGCAATGGCCTGTGCCACAGCCAGCTAATGACATGCAGCATCAGGCATCTGAGAAATAATTAACTGCCTGCCCTTCATTTTCAGCCTACAATTAGACAACTGTGGCTGCAATTATTTGTGTGTGCAGTTTTCCAACAACAAATAATTGTGGCTAAAGAAATACTTGCATTGTGAAAGGGAGACATAATTGGGATCCCCTTTTAATAAGTTAGTACTTAAAAGGTAAGCAAGCATATAATTTGGCTAGTGGAAAGACAACCCTGACTTTTTTTTCATTACATTTTTATATTTTAACAACTGCTTTCCCTAGCCCATTTGTGGACATCACTGCAGCGTTGTTGGCGTAGAACAATCATAATTAAACTATGAGTAAGAAATGCCACATCACAGATGAACCAACGATGACTCCTAGCAGACTGTAGAGTACCCTGTATTCAATGCAGAAGAGGCACCAATAAAAGACCCCAAAAGCAAAGGATGCAAATTATTTCACTCTACTTGAAATATTAACAAAGTCAACTGCAGGGCACCCAGCACAGTGCCCAACATGTGGAAGACACACAGGGAGTATGTCTCTAATTGATGCTGTGTTGAGTCCCCTTCCTTGTGCTCCCACAGCATTTAACAGGTGGCTTTACTTTAGCCCTTAGTGCTTCCTGTCTTCTTTCCATTTGCGTGTTCGTCTATCTGTCTCCCCTACTGTCTTATGAGCTATTGGAAGGAAACACCCATGTCTTTTTCATCCTTTATTTTCCTGAGCATATTTCTGTCTCCGGTGTCAGAAAGCCACATTTGCCTCTGTCAAACAAAACAAAACAAAATGATAGGAAAACAGGGCGAGCTCTTAGCAGGATTCCCTTTCTTTCCTCCATCTCATGGGGCTGCCTCCTTTAGGGAGCCGACCTCATTCTCTCTGCTGCAGGTGGGTGTTCTCTATGTGGGTGGTAATATAAGCAGATGGCTCTTCAGTCAGACTCCCTAAGCTCGAATCTGGTTCCACCACTTACTTAGAATAAATTACTTAAGCTCTTTGAGTCTCAGTTTCCTCATCTGTAAAATAGAGACAACAACAATAATAATACCTACCTACCCTATAAGGTGGTTGTAAAGATTAAATGAGATGATAATATACAAGCAGAGCCAGGCATGGTGGCTCATGCCTGTAATCCCAGCACTTTTGGAGGCCGAGGCAGGAGGATCACCTAAGCCCAGGAATTCAAGACCAGCCTGGGCAACATACTAAGATCTTGTTCTACTAAAAATAATAAAGTTAGCCAGTCACAGTGATGCGTGCCTGTACCAGCTGCTTGGGAGGTTGAGATGGGAGGATGGCTTGAGCCCAGGAGTGCGAGGCTGTAGTGAGCTGTGATATCGCCACTGCACTCCAGCCTGGGTGACAGAGTGAGACCCTATCTCAAAAATTTTTTTAAAAGGCACAAGCAACTCACAGCAATACCCAACACATAGAATGTGCTCAATAAATGCATGCTAATATAGTATTCATATTGTTATTTTTGTGGAAGAGGCAGAGAGATAGGCATGACTATAGATATTTCTAGGTGATATCATCCTAACTTAGAGACCCCAAAGGAAAAAGGGGAACATTTATATCCTAGCATCTGTATAAACAGTTTCTGGGAGGGACTGATTAACTGTGTGTTATAGAGTTCACCACATGCCAGGCACTATGGTAAGTGCTTTCTATTGCACCACCTCAATGAATTTTTACCACAGTTCTATGATGTAAGTACTTTTCTCCCCCCGTGAGGTGGAGTTTCGCTCTTTTGCCCCGTCCGGAGTTCGTTGGTGGGATCTTGGCTGACTGCAACCTCTGCCTCCCAGGTTCAAGCAATTCTCCTGTCCCAGCCTCCCGAGTAGCTGGGACTACAGGTGCATGTCACTATGCCTGGCTAATGTTTGTATTTTTAGCAGAGACGGGGCTTCACTATATTGGCCAGGCTGGTCTGGAACTCCTGACCTCAGGTGATCCACCCACCTCGGCCTCCCAAAATGGTGGGATTACAGGTGTGAGCCACTGCACCCATACTTAAGTACCATTTAGATCCTCATTTTACAGGAAAACCAAGGCTTAGACAAGTTTATTACTGATAAAACCAAGGCTTAGAGAAGTTTATTACTGATAATTCAGGGGTTGGAAACCTCTCTTCTGTAAAGAACCGGGTATTAAATATTTTAGGATCTGTAGGCTAGATGGTTTCTGTCACAGCTACTCAACCCTGTCACTGTAGAACTGAAAGCAGTCATAGACAATATGCAAACAAATGAACATGGTTGTGTTCCCACCAAACTTATTTTATGGGCACTGAATTTTGAATTTCATATAATTTTCATGTGTCATAAAATATTATTTTTCTTTTATTTTTTTTTCATTCACTTAAGAATATAAAAACTATTCTTAGCTTAAGAACTCTATAAATAGAGGTGGCAGCTGGATTTTCTCTTTGGGCTGTTTGCTGATTCCTGGTTTTGTCACTTTCTGAAGGCCACGTAGCTAATAGTGGAGGATCAGCCAGGAGCAGTGGCAAGTGCTTGTAGTCCCAGTTGCTTGGGAGGCTGAGGCAGGAGGATCATTTCAGGCCAGGAGTTCAAGGCTGTAGTGCACAAGCATCATAAATGTGAATAGCTGCTGTATTCTAGCCTGGACAACATAGCAAGACCCCCTTTCTAAAAATAAGTAAATAAAAATGGTGGCTCGCAGCTTCAGGTCCAGGTGCCAAGACTCTTGAGGTCTGCACACTTAACCACGACTATGCCAGCAATGCAAACAATTTTTGATGGAAGGAAAATGTCCCCTCCCTCCATGAAAAAGCCAGTTTTGTATCTATTTGTAAATTCATTTTACTATTCCCAATCCATATATGTGTCTGTTCTCTGAATTTTCATTTGAACTGGTTGTAACATCAATCTGATTCCCTCAGTAAATAATGAGTGAAATAATATTTCTAACATGTATTCACCTTATATCTGAAGGAGAATCAGGATTTTACTTTTTCTTAAAATTATCTTCTAGGAAAAGGTACACTTGTAATCCTAGCACTTTGGGAGGCCGAGGCGGGTGGCTCACTTGAGCTCAGGAGTTCAAGACCAGCCTGGGCAAATGGCAAAATCCCATGTCTACTAAAAATACAAAAAATTAGCCGGGCGTAGTGGTGCATGCCTGTAATCCCAGCTACTCAGGAACCTGAGGCAAGAAAATCTCTTGAACCCAGAGGCAGAGGCTGCAGTGAGATCTTACCACTGCACTCCAGGCAGGCCGACAGAGTGATGTCTCAAAAAAATTTAAATTATAAAAATAAAGTTATCCTGTAGCAGTTTTGGAGGTCTTCCACTGAGATGCTCAGTGGATTCACCTGACAGAGCCAGGTAAACTCCATCAACATAAATGGGCAGCTTCGTGGATAGCTTAAGTCCAGGCACATCCATTCTTGATTTTTAGAGGTGAAATCAAAATGACAATAGAACTTTGCTTGCTCCTTGCTTTTGTTGTTGTTGCTGTTGTTGTTGTTGTTGTTTTTGTTGTTGAGACAGGGTCTCGCGCTATTGCCCTGGCTGGAATGCGGAGTGATCTCAGCTCACCGAAACCTCTGCCTCCCAGGCTCACCTCAGCCTCCTGAGTAGCTGGGATGACAGGCATGTGCCACCATATTGGATAAATATATATATATATATATAATTTTTTTTTTTTTTTTTTTTTTGGTAGAGACAGGGTGTCACCATGTTGCCCAAGCTGATCTTTAATTCCTGGGCACAAGTGATTCACCTGCCTCAAACCTCCCAAAGTTACTCCTTGTTTTTCTAATTTTAATTTTCCCTCTGCCAATTTTGTGTTTTGTTTTGTTTTGAGACAGGGTCTTTCTATTTTGCCCAGGCTAGTCTCGAACTCCTGGGCTCAAGTGATCCTCTCCCCTCAGCTTCTTGAGTTGCTGGGATTACAGGTGTGCAACGACCATGCCTGGCCTGTTTTTGTTTTTGATTTGTTTATGGCTGTTAAGTTGTTCCTCACTGGTGACAGCAATGACTGGGAATTTGGTTTATGGTTTGACCATTTGGTGATTTCTGTAAATGAATTATTGAATTATAGAGATCTATTCTCTAAATGATTTGTTAGACTTTTTACATTTGTTTTTATGTCTACTTGACTATTTTCAGCTGAATCAGGTCAGAAATAGAGAGAGATTTGTAGATGCTAAGTTACTGGCTTTGAAGATAGGGGAAGGGGCCACAAGCCAAGAAATGTAGGTAGAAAAGGCAAAGAAATTCATTTTCTCCTAGAGCTTCCAGAGGGAATGCAGCTGCTTGCTTTTGCCCCTTAAGACCCATCTGAGACTTCTGACCTTCAGAACTATAAAATGATAAATTTGTGTTATTTTAAGCCAGTAAGTTTGTGGACATTCGTTACATTAGTATTGCTTTGTCAGCAATAAGACACTAATAAAGAGTCATTAATAATATGTCCTTTCACCAGAATATACTTGGAAAAATCTGTTATTCAACCAACACCTAGAATGTAATTTTTGAGAATGATGTTCATTTAATCAGGTATTACAACAAGCACTTTTAAGGCACTAAGATGGCCTGTATGGAGCCAATAATCACACAGCCCTTCCAGGAAAACCGTCCCAGTATTTGGCTTGAAAGGTCTCAGTCTTACAGGTAAGAAGGAATTTGTCCAAATTTGTAGGTACTGCAAGTGAAATCTAGTGGAGAGCTTCTTGGCCTTGGCTTCCTAGCCTCAGGAAATAATATAGGCTTTTGAAAGTCCAATCACATTCTTTATGAAAACTTTCAGCAAAACAAACTTAGGTGTGTTTGTCACGGCTTGTATGGTAAATTTACATTCTTGTTATGCCCATGTAAATAATCAGGTCAAATTTAAAAACTAATGATCAAGAATAACCTATTTTTGAGGTTATTTTTACTAAGAAGAGGAGACTATAAGGAAAATTTTAAAACTCTAAAAAAGCAAAAGAGACTACTGGATATTCTTTCACAAAAATGCTAGAGACATCAGAAATTCATTCTATAAGGATATGCACTTTTTTTTGACTAGGCTATATTATAATTCTGTAACTTACAGAAAACTAATAGCATTGCAAAACATTTTTGTCTACAGACATGCAAATAAATTATATCTGGTGGTAGAGGGACAAAAGCCAGTTTTGTACCTATCTGAAAATTCATTTTAATATTCCCGATCTAGAAATATATCTGCTTTCTGAGTTCTCTCAATTATTATATATTTGCCTGATTCCCTCAGTAAATGATGAGCTAAGCAGAATCTTTAAAATATAATCATTTTCTATCTGAATGACAGTCATAATTTTATCATTTTTGAAAATTATCCTTTGCCAAGACTCAAGTAAATAATATTATTAATATTTTTATACATGCTTATTTAGGAAAATTCATTATTTTGTGCCATCCATTTTATGGTCAGACAGCTCTAATTACTAAAAACATACTTCTATTAACTCCAAATTAGCATCTCTATAACTTCACTTATTTGTCCTATTTTTGTCCCAAAATCTAAATAAAATAATCCAAAGGATCTGTCTTTTTCAAATATTTAAAGTCTCTTGGGCTCACAGCCCCATTTCTCCATGTCAGGCCTTCTCACCTTACAGTCCTTGCTTTCTTGACCAGATCATTTAATGATCTGCTCCTTTCTGGTTCCTGCCTCTCTGGTTATTAAGAAAGTTATTTTTCTCCCAGAACTGAGTGCAAAGTTAGGGAGAAAAATGTCCATACCACCCCCTCTCCACCCCTCTCTCTCTCCACCACCCTCTCTCACGTGTGCATGCACACTCTTGCACATTCACACACACTTATAAGTACCATTCTATATTTACTTTCTAAAAAAGATCTGTTTAAGGACACAAGTGTTTTGTTCTTAAAGGGTTCTTATTTTAGCCTCTATAGAGACAATGATAAAAAGGCAAAATTAGCCAGGCACAGTGGCTCACACCTGCAATCCCAGCACTTTGGGAGGTCAAGGCAGGTGGATTACTTGAGGCCAGGAGTTTGAGACCAGCCTAACCAACATGGTGAAACCCTGTTTCTATTAAAAATACAAAAATATTAGGCGGGCATGGTGGCAGGCGCCTGTAATCCTAGCTACTCGAGAGGCTGAGGCAGGAGAATCACTTGAAACCGGGAGGTGGAGGTTGCAGTGAGCAAAGATTGCACCACAGCACTCCAGCCTGGGTGATAGAGCGAGACTCTGCCTCAAAAAAAAAAAAAAAAAAAAAAAAGCAAAATTTGGGCCCTATTAGCAGTTCGAGTCTTACACATGCTCATTCCTACCATTTCATCATTCCTAGCCTCTCACCAAACACACATGTAGGTGTCCTAGTTCTTGCCCTGCCAAACTATTAGTCCCACCCAGTGTTTGATGAGAGGCTAGGCTGAGCCACTCAGGTTGTCACCCAAGGGCATCTGGGGGAGCACTGACATAGGTCCAGTGGAATCTTTGTCTTCCCCTAGATCAGCCTCCAGGTATGAGGCACCCCAGGAGAAGAGGTTACTATTTCTCAGTCTCCCACCCCCAAATGCGTTCTGTGGGTTTTAAGCTATCCTGAACAGTAGCCTCCTGAGGCATACCTAGAATTTTCTCTGATTCCTTTTTGGCCTACAGTGATAGTTTTTAAAGTGTTCCAGGAACCACCAGCATCCACATCACTTGGACATTTCTTAGAAAACAAATTCTCAAGCTTTCCCTCAACCTACTGAGTCGGAAACTCTGGGAGTGGAACTCAGCCATCTGTGCTTTAACAATCTCTCTGATTAATTTTAATGCACATTCAAGTTTGAGAGCCACTGGGTTACAGACCTCATTAGAGTACAGTGGGGGCTGATTCTACTCCTTCACACGGCCCTGAGCTAGTGTCTTGGGCCCTTGGTCTCAGTGATGATCATGTGGCCTCTGGTCAGTCCCTCAACCTGCTTCTCCCCCAGCAGACTTTTCCATTTTTTCTATTTATAAGCAGCTTCCTGACTGGACCACCCCTCAGGTTTCTCTTTCTGGTCTGAGGATGATCTCAACGTTTAAAGAGACAGCAAAGAAGAAGCACACACCCTGAGCAGCAGGGAGTCCTTCGTGAACCTGGTCTACAGCTTCACATACCTGAAAGCCGTCCTCTTCCAAGTGTGCCCTCCCTGTCCCTCAACCCCACAAAACAGGGCAGTTCTCCAGAACTGTCCTTTTAGACTCACCCACAAAACAGGAACACCTTCTTTACACATTTCTGTGTTTTCTGGTTTTGTTTTTGTTTTTATTTGTTTATTTTTGAGATAGAGTTTCACTCTGTTGCCTAGGCTGCAGTGCAGTGACGCAGTCTTGGCTCACTACAACCTCTGCCTGCCGGGCTCAAGCAGTCCTCCCACTTTGGCCTCCCTAGTAGCTGGAACTATAAGCAAGCACCACCATGCCCGGCTAATTTTTTGTATTTTTCGTAGGGATGGGGTTTCGCTGTGCTGCCTGGGCTGGTCTTGAACTCTTGAGCTCAAGCAATCTGCCCACCGTGGCCTCTCAAAGTGCTGGGATTACAGGCATGAGCCACCGTGCCTGGCCCTGTTTTCTGGTTTTCATACAATGCACATAGATTATAGTGAGGGGGGAAGAGCTGTTTTTATTTAAACACACACACACTTACAAGACAATGATCCTAGTTTTGTAAGTGTGTGTGTGTGTGTGTGTAAAAAAGACATTGGCATGGTGGTCATTGCCAGTGATAGGATTATAGGTGAATTTAATGGTTTCTTTGCCTTTTCAGCATTTTCTAATTTTTTACAAAGATAAATTAATAAACAAAATATATATTATGCATAAGGTATCCACATTCTTTATTATTTCATGGTACCTCAATGATCCATCAAATTATAAGGAAATCACGAGTTAGAAGCATTAAAATCAGATTGACTTGTCTGGGGTCTAGAAATACATTAAATAATCCTAAAAATACATATCACAGCTGCAAAAATAAAGGCATAAAAAGGCTGAGGCTCTGGACCCAAAGTGTGGCTGTGCAGCTGTAGTCTCCAGTGCATGGAAGAGCACCTGGCACACAGACAGTGCTCAGTCATGAAGGGAGCTCTCCCACCCATCTCTATGCCTCAGACGCCTCTAGTACTCTGTGTGTGAATTCGGCTGTCTGTTTAGTTCAGTTTGGTGGGCCTCTAGACAGAGAAGCCTCTCTCCCTCTTTCTTCAATCATGCAGGACTTTGCAGACTAGAGGAAGCTCAGAAAGGCCTTATTTTTGAAAGGAGTGACAGAAACAATACACTTTATGCTCAGACAGACCTGGCTCCAAATCTTGGTTTCCCGTTTTCAGTTGAGGTCTGCTGCTTATGGAACATCTACATATATCTGCATTCAAAAGTACTATGTACAGAGGAGAACCAGACTTTCACTGCCCTTATCAAGCTGTCCACCTGGAAGCCTCTGTTTCTACTTTGTCAAAGGAGGTTGTACTCATCCAACAGGGTCGCCTGGGGTACTAAATGAGACCATGAGCACAAATTGCCTAGATGCGTGGGCTATGATTATTATTAATTGCTGCTGAACTGGATTTAAAGAAAAATGACTATTGTATAATGTTTTCTGAAATCTACTCTAAATCAACAAACATTGTACGAGCCCCTGTGAGGTACAAGGCATTGCACTAGACAGGGAGTTTTAGGGTTAGGAAGATGTATAAATCTGTTCTCAGGCTCTTAAAAATCACTACCCATATCTTTACAAAGGTAATCATGTTTTCCTTGGCAATGCCAGTTTGAACATAAAAATAGTCAAAGTTATAATCCTAGAGCTATACTTCCTACATTCTGGCTCACCCATCCAATTATAGGAAACTCAGCTCTTTTCCAATTCCACCTAAGTTCAGTGCATCACCTTTGCCGACCAAGGCATCTTCTCAGTCACAGCATGAAGCTCCACTCTTCTGTTGGCAGAAACAGACCTCATGATAGCAAGTGGCATCTGCGTGTCCTTCTTCTTGGTCTAGTTGATGCAAGACCCTCTTGCCGCACCATCTGTTCCTCGGCTAGAATTTGAGCCACACAAGGCGGCAGTTCCCAAATGAACGCCTCCTTGGGGTGAAAAAAACAAGAATGAGTGAGGTACAGTGGCCATTCTCTTCCAACAGCTTTTAGAGATGCTGATAGAACTGTTTTGGTTTTTACCATCCTGTCTCCCCAGGTCCCTCTCGATAGTCCCTGATGAAGAAAACCTGGCAAGCAGTACAGTCCCTGTTTTCCTCCAGCTTGACTACATCAGCCTTCCTCCCTCAACCTGACTTCTTTTTCCCAGAGCCCCCTTGGTCTTTCCTACTGATCCTCTTCTGAAGGAAATTCCCCCACCAGACTTTCAGATATGCCTCGATGTGACAGTTTCCTGAGCCCTTAGTCCCTCTACTGCACAGGAAACTAAAATATAGGCAGACCATAATCCATGCTCTGTTTTAAATTATATCTCTGATATTATAGATTGACTGCTTATTTAAATGGAACCCTATGGGATTCACCCACTTTCCTTGTTTCTTTCTTTTTTTAAACAACTAAACAGTTTTAGATAAATCAAAATTAAATTGTGGTGATTAATTATCCCTAAAAGTAACATTGAAATAATCTGATGTGATTTTGAAATTAGTAATTCAATTTTCCAGAATTGGTTTGAAGGTTAAAAAACCCTAAACCTTTAACTCAACTCTAAGTCATGCATCACTTAACGATGGGCATACGTACTGAGAAATGTGTTATTAGGCAGTTTCATCCTTGTGCAAAAATCATAGAGTGGACTTAATGCAAGCCTAGATGGTATAGCCTACTACACACTTAGGCTATGTTAGTAGAAAAACCAAGCTCTGTAAAATATTTTAAAGAGGTTTATTCTGAGCCAATATGCATGACCATGGTCTGGGGAAAAGCGCAAACCTAAGAAGCCTTCACCAAGTGGTCCCAAGACAGCTAGGTCACAACTCAGTTTCATACATTTTAGGGAAGCAGAAATTACAGGTAGTCATAAAATCAAAATACATGGGGGTCATGCATTGATTTGGCCCCCCAAAAGTAAGATACCTTGAAATGGGAGGCGGGGGCTTACAGGTCATAGATGGATTCAGAGATGCTTTAGTTTGCAGTTGATTAAGGGAGTAAAGCTTTGTCTAAAAACAGTCAGAAGAAAGGAATGTTTTAAGTTGAGAGAAGGAAGTCTGTTAACTCATACAGAGTGAGCTATAAGGGGTGTGTGACTTAAACCTTGTCAGGTATGGCCTTAGGTCCTGTTTATCATGTGGTGTCTTATTGTCACAAAGAGACTGTTTTGTTCATCTTATGATCTCTATTTTAACATTAATGCTGGTCAATTGTGCCTAAACTGCAAAAGAGAGGGGATATAACAAGACGTGTCTACCCTCCCTTCCCATCATGGCTGGCAATTCAATTTTAAGGTTTCCTGGGGTCCCCTTGGCCAAGAGAGTGTCCATTCAGTTAGTAAGGACTTAGCATTTTATTTTTAGTCTATAGCTGTATGCTTGAGCCTATTTCTCCTAGGTTACAAATGTGCATAGCATGTTACTGTACTGAATACTGTAGACAGCTGTAACACAATGATTACATATTTGTGTATCTAAACATAAGGCAATTTGTTGTGCTATGACATTATTATGGCTACAGTGTCACTAGGCAGGAGAAATTCTTTAGCTCCATTATAATCTTATGCGGTCCATCATTGACTGGACTGTTGCAACGCAGCACATAACTGTAATGTGATTTTAAGAATTTTCACTTCTTGGTCACCCCTTCAGAACACCTTATAGTGTATCAATTGGTAAAGAAAAAAGTATTCTGACACTTGTTAAAATGGTAATATAGAAGAGAAAAAGTAATATCTTTTCCTTACCCATTGCAAGATTTATGGCTGACATCCCTATAATGAAAGATGGATTAACAAGAGAAAAGCATAACAAATTTATTTCATCAAAGTTTTTAGGTGACACAAGAGCCTTCAGAAATGAAGACTCAATGACCCAAGGAAAACTGTATTTTTATGGATGGTTATGCAGAAGTGTGATTAGAGGACAAAGGGTATGACCTGTGTATTATTCTATTTTGCCTTACTACAAAGGAATACCTGAGACTGGGTAATTTATAAAGAAAAGAGATTTATTTGGCCCTCTTCTGCAGACTATATAAGAAGGATGGTGCCAGCATCTGCATCTGGTGAGGTCCTCAGGAAGCTTACAATCCTGGTGGAAGGCAAAGGCAGAGCAGGTATGTCACATGGTGAGAGAAGGAGCCAAAGAGAGGGGAGGAGGTGCCAGGCTCTTAAATAACCAACTCTTGCGTGAACTGATTGAGAACTCACTCATTACCATAACGACAGCAGCACGCCATTTATGAGGGATCTGCCCCCATGACCCAAACACCTCCCGCTAGGCCCCACCTCCAACATTGAGGATCACATTTCAACATGAGATTTGAAAGGGACAAATATCAAAACCTCATCAATCTGTTAAAGGAAATTGATGGGAGGCCATTGTTTTGGACTGAGTTCCTGCCCTAGACCCCAACAGACCAGACCACACCAGAATGAGTCACTTGTGTAAGTGCCATGAGACCAAACTGAACTTTAAACTGGGCTAGTTTTCCAAAAAACAGGAGATTCACAGCAACCAGTTACACAGGGCCCAGTTTACTTCAGCCAGCATGATAAGAAAGTCCCCTCTGTTTTAAGCCTAACAGAAATGTAACTTTATGATGACCGATCCAGTTTTTGTTCCTTGTTTCTCCTTTCTTCAGCCTTTTTTGCCTATAAAGCCCATCTCCTCTGCTCAGCTCATCTTCAGATGGAATACTGCTCAACTTATGAGTCGATAATCAAAGTCAATGAGATCTTTAAACTACAGATGTTGAAATTTCGTTTGTTTGACAGATCTAATGGTAATAAACTTGGGGTAACTTAGCAAGGCCTGTTTGTTCTGAATCTTCTGCCTGGTTATAAGGCAGATCTGCCTCTGGAATGAGGGTCTTATGACCCATTTTCAGGGGAGGTAGATCAGAGAACTCTTTCTATGGTCTCAGGGGAGAAAGGTAGAGAAGATCAGAGAGTGATCTTTATGCTTCTGCTGTCTTCTCGGTTTCCAACGTGCCATATTTTGGGGTATTGTGTTGTGAGTCCCAATAGTAAGGAAGACTTTATTCAAAACTGCAATAGGGGAGAGAGATCAGGCTCAACAAACATAGCTGGGGATTTATAGCCAAGGGGCAGAGTGAGGGATGAGTGAATAGAAAAGTAAAAATAGGAGACATTCGGGGTAGTAGGGTTCTTGCTGAAGGCAGGCCAGAGTGGTCAGATATCAAGGGTGGAGAGATTCTTGCTAAACTGACTTAGTGTGATTCTTACTACAACTAGGCTAGGCAGGCCAAAGTCAGGATGGATGCCAAGTTCAACTTGAAGCTTCACTGGAAAAGGAGTTCAGGGGAGCCTGACTAAAGTTTGATCAAAGAGAGAGTCTTTGTCACATCGTCATCTGTTCTAAAATCTGACTCTTGAAAGTGAACAATTCAACATAGACACAATCTGACCAGTGCAGGATGGAGAAGGGATATGTCCTTTCTGGAGGTGTCGGCTAAATTTCTCTAGCATGTAGCTAGGGTTGACATCGGACTGTGGTGCAGCCATGAAGCCCCATTATTGGTTGGTTCATGTGATATTGTGAAAGTGAACTATATATTTGATTTTCATCCCCACTTCCTGGCATAGGACTGCTAAAATTTTGGAATCTTCAAAGCGGTATCTTTCTACGCTAATGAGATGACTGATGGCTGGCAGCCCCTAGGGAGCTCCAGGATGGGGGCTGGTCACCAGAAAAACCAAGGCAGGATTGGAGAGTTCAGACTTTCAGTCCCACCATTCAGCTTCCAGGGTTTAGTCAATCATGTCTATATAATGAAACTTCCATAAAAGTCCAAAAGGACTGGGTTCAGAGAGCTTCCAGATAGCTGAACTTGTGGAGGTTCCCGGAGAATGGAACGCCCAGAGAAAGTCTGGAGGTTCCGTGAATCTTCCCATGTGCCTTGCTCCATGCATCTCTTCATCTGTGTCCTTTATAATAAACAAACAAATGTTAAGTAAAGTGTTTCCCTGAGTTCTGGGAACCACTTTAGCAAATTAATCAAATCCAAGGAGGGCATTGTAAGAGCCCCAACTTGAAGCTGGTCAGTCAGAAGGACAGGTCAGACAGTCTAGAGCTTGTGATTGGCATCAGAAGTGGAGGACAATCTTGTGGGACTCAGCCCTCAACTGTGAGTTCTGATGGTATCTCCAGGTAGACAGTGTTAGAGTTGAATTATAAGACACACCGCTGGCATTCACTGCAGAACTGATTTGTTGTTGGTGGGGAGAAATCCTTACATACTTGGTGACCAGACATCACAGAAGTCTTCTGTGTTGATTGTTGGTGAGGGAGAAAAGAGAAAAAAACACTTGATTTTTATTCCTATATTCTCAGAGCTTGTAATTAAGATTGCAGACAGCTAAAACATCAGGTCCTTTCTCCTAAGAATGCTCTCTTTCCAATTTATCAATCATATAACCCAAGTTACTTTCCCCAGGTAGACCTGAGCAACCACCAATTGCCTACTAAATAAAATCTATTCATCTTAACAGAGCACATTAACCTATCACAACAAGTTCTATTAGTTTGAGTGAATTCGCCCAAATTTGAGAACTTCAAAGTCTTATCCAAACCATCCTCCCTAAAGTAGTGTCTTGGGGAGGAGTGGGACCTGAAATTGCTTAATGAGGGGTGGGGCTCCTACCCGAGACCCCAGCAACATCAGGGCATAGAGGCCAACAGCCGTGTCCTGGAGGGCTACTGAGGTCAACACCAGCAAAGTGAGTCTAGAGGTGACCAGGGGGACTGAGCACAGAGGAGAATATTGAACACCAGATCCCAACTAAAGAGGTTTCACGGAATGGGTGAGGTGGGAGGGAGAGAAGCCAAGAGTATCTGTCAAAGCAGGCAGTGGGTAGGTCAGGGGCTCGCGACAAATTCTGGAGATGGGATTTGGCTCCTACAATGGATTCCCTTCATTATTTAAGTATGAATCTGTGTGCCCAGGACAGGCTTGATCACAGGCGCTACAAAAGTTCGGACAGAGTGAGAAATTTTGAGTTTTTGAGACTGTAAGGCTGGGAATCCGACTTAGAACAGGAAGAATAAGTAGGTTTTGTCTCCTGTGTCACCTCTGATAGATCACTGGTTCCTTGAATCACTAAGTTGAGAAGGATTCTGAAGATGCACGTAAACTCCATGGGAAAGTATGTCCAAATGGACCAGTGACATCTGCCAATAGTGTGGGGCAAAAGTGAGAGGTGGCCTGGGAGCCATGTATCACTACCCGGGTCATGAAGCTGCCACAGAAAAGTCCCACCCCAAGGATCAGCTGGCATTTCTATACCTGCTGCCACCTGCCCCTCAATTTCCAGTACCTTGCATATTCATCTCCAATATAAGTTTTATTTCATATTCCGCAGTTATTCTCATGCTCTTATGCATATTTATTTCTTAGATAACTTGGTCCAAAATTACCCAGCTTGTTTTTTGTGTGTGGCACTCTTAGAGTCTCAGTCAATTTTTCAGTGCCCTGTCCCTAGACCAAAAGAAATTCCTACCAGAGCTATTTGTTAATTAGGTCTAAACAACTTGATAAATATTTGTGACCTAACAACTTAGTCTGAAAAACTGTCTATATAAATGCAAAGAAAGCAATTTTATTTCATTCTTAAATAATTAAAGTTACCTATTAGTGGGATGCATTTTCCTGTGGAACACAGAGAAAATTTTTGAGGCTGAGGTACAAAATATAATTTAAAGAGTTTACTTGAGCGAAAGTGAGGACAGCTGCCCCAGAGATTCAGACCCTGGGAACCTGGAATACAAGCTTCCTTTGACCTTTGTTAATAAGCAGAGTTTTAAAGGCAAAAAAAAAAAAAAAAAAAAAAAAAGAGGGGGGAACAGGGAGTGAGCTGATACAAAGTTATTTATCAGGAATTCTTATTAGTTTACAGAAATAACATTGATTAGTGATAGGCTATACGTTGTTAAGCTATAGGGTATGGGTTGTATTGTCTGATGCAACATTGTTAGGTTAATTTATAGATACTTGTAGCCATAGCAAGCAATTTCAAGAGATGAATATGTAGCTCAAAGGAGGGGGTAGGATGTAATTGCTGTCAGATTTTAATGTCTCTCTGGGCTTGGTAATTTAAAAGGATTTGGACTCCTCAGATAAAAGTTCTTTTCTCCTCTTCTCTCTCTTTTCTTCTTCTTCCTCTTCTTCTTCTTCTTCCTCCTCCTCCTCCTCCTCCTCTTCTTCTTCTTCTCCTCCTCCTCCTCCTCCTCCTCCTCCTCCTTGTTCTTCCTTCTTTCTTCTTTCTTCTTCCCTCTCTCTTTTTCTCTCTCTCATTTCCTTGTTTTGTTTTGAAACAGGGTCTTGCTGTTATCCAGGCTGAAGTGCAGTGGCATTATTATAGCCCACTGCAACCTCCAACTCCTGGGCTCAAGCGATCCTCCCACCTCAGCCTCCAGAGTAGCTGGGACTACCAGAATGCACCACTACACTCAGCTAATTTTTATTTTTATTTTCGTAGAGAAAATGTCTTCCTCTGTGTTTCCCAGGCTGGTCCCAGATTCCTGGGTTCAAGGAATGAATCTTCCTGCCACAACCTCCCAAAATGCTAGGATTACTGGAGTAAGCCTCCACGCCCAGCCTCTTTTCTCACTTCTCAAGCCTTGGAATTAGACAGGACACCACCACCCTCATTTCCTGTTTCATGTTTCTGCATGTAGTGCCACAGAATAGGCACAGTAGACCCAGCTTCACAATATGACATAACAAAAAGAAATGTTGAAATGTTGCACAATCTAATGGTGATACTGTTAACTACCTTCAGCTAATAGTTTGTGTGGTACCTGAATGGATGTCAAGTATCACTGTGCTTCTCTTATAATTCTAAAATACCCAGTGGCACCCCAGGGCATCTTGGTACACAGCCTGGAAACCATGGGCTTAGAAGGCACTTCCTCCATTTTATATTAGTACCTGTTTTCTCTAAAAATAAAAAACCACTTTAAGAATATTTTCCTATTTTTTCATTTGAAAATTCATTTACTGGACAGAGTCTCTCTATTAATGAAGCATCCTCCATGAGAAAAATACAAAAAGGCCATTAAAAGTTCAATGAAAGTTATGAAAAAAATGAACTCAGGAAATCTTCAAAAATGAGACAAGGCACCATGATCTTACTAAATCATCCAAGATATGTCAAAATGTGTCATAAAACACACTTTTCCTTTGAATACTAGCCAACTTCTGTTGTTTGCTTTGATTGACGGCTTGGATAGACTGGAACAGCAGGGAGCTGGTGAAACTACACTCCCAGGACAAAACAGGTTTTCTTCGTTTTGTTTTGTTTTATTTTGTTTTGTTTTGAATCTTTGAAAACCAAGGAAGAAAGGAGAGGGAGCAGGACAAAGAGAAGAAGGCAAGAAGAGATCATCGCTGTCCTCACTTACACAGCTATTTTTTTTCCATTTAAGTATACATTTGGCAAATATTTATATTCTCTTGCCTAGAGACAATCATATTTGCATCAAATACTTGAATGCAGGATGTTAAAGAAACAACAGGCTGGTCAGAGCCCAAGTTACAAAGGCTTATGAGATCCTTAGGCTTGCACTAAGCACCTTTCCTCTGCTGCCTTCTGCCCCCACTTTGGTGAGGTGACATTGTCCAGGCCTGCTCAATTCTTTCCTTTGTTCCACGCTAAGCACCTTCACACCCCAATCTCTAGGTCCAGCAGGACCAGAACAAGGGAAAGCAAAGCCTCACCATAGGACAGTGTTGTTCAGGGTGTGCAGAGCTCTCACATCTTCAGTCATTCAGAAAGAGGGGACTGTTGCTCTTCACCCAGGAAGAACCTTAATTATCCAAATGCACAGGGGCCCTCATGGGTGGTTCCTTAACATCTATATGAGTCATACAATCAAAAAAAAGAAAAAGCGGCCGGGCGCGGTGGCTCAAGCCTGTAATCCCAGCACTTTGGGAGGCCGAGACGGGCGGATCACGAGGTCAGGAGATCGAGACCATCCTGGCTAACACGGTGAAACCCCGTCTCTACTAAAAATACAAAAACTAGCCGGGTGAGGTGGCCGGTGCCTGTAGTCCCAGCTACTCGGGAGGCTGAGGCAGGAGAATGGCGTAAACCCGGGAGGCGGAGCTTGCAGTGAGCTGAGATCTGGCCACTGCAGTCCAGTCTGGGCGACAGAGTGAGACTCCGCCTCAAAAAAAAAAAAAAAAAAAAAAAAAAAAAAAAAAAAGAAAAAGAAACGAAAAAGCAGATCCTGAAATCCGTAAGTAATAGAGCACAGTTTCAGAAGCAGGGTTATATATATATATATATATATTGCATTTGCTTCCAGATTTCTGAACTTAGGTTTCACTCTATAGAAATCTGAGCTGGTGGTAAAAGGAGCAAAAACGAATGTGTTATGAGCCCCTTGGTTCATAATGGGCATTTCCTTGTTGCCTCGCCACGGAACAAGGAGCAGCGGTAAGATCTTGTTCTCATCTCACAAAGCAGCTGCGCTGATACTTCAAGCAGCTGGCTCTAATGTCAGCAATTGACGTTTGCTGTTGATCATTTCACCAGCTAAGTTAAACACACCAGGCTTGCTCATAAGTGCTGGCCACGAAGAAAGTGCTCTGGAAGGCAAACAGCCAGTGAAGAAAACCAGCCCCTCAGCACACGAAGGAGAAAGTTTCCCTTTTTATAAACTATCTAAAAGGGAAAAAGGGAGAGGCATCATATTTTGAATTATGAATTAGCTATTTCATGCTGCAGCCAAAACACTTCTCTGTTGGAGTGAGCATATCCCTGTAATGGTTTTTTAAAGGATGTTTGCAAAGTTAAAAGTCTACAATATGAAAGATTTAACTCATTTGTACCATCATTAAGGAATGAATTACAGTCATGGCATTTAAGAGTTGACTGTGTTGTTGTTACACGACAAAGAAACATCCTTTGAGCATTTCCCCAGAGCCTAGGCAGGCTCTGGATTTCAGGAACCAACGAGTACCAAGTAAGTGCAATTACTGAAGGTGTATGAAATCAAAACACCTGCCCCAACACTGTTTCGTTTGACTTTAGGAGCTGTAAATTTCCAAACCCAAACTGAAAAAAGAATTGCTAGCCCCAACCACATCATTAAATGAGCCTAGCAACGAGGCACTTGGAGGGATCACAACTGTAAACCAAAAGTATCTGCAACAGGTCTCGAACAATTTAGATATTTTTGGCTAAGGTTAAAGATGCACCCATGACACAGCCTCCTGTGACCTCCTGACACAGAAAGTCCTGATGTGCCCAAGGTGGCCGAGCCACAACTTGGCTTTATGCATTTTAGGAAGACATAAGGCAAGGCATCAATCATCCCATGTAAAATGTACATTCATTCAGTCTAGAAAGGTGGGACAACTGGAAGCACCTGGAGGTGGGGTGGCTGCTTCCACGTCACAGGAGGATTTAAAGACTTTTCTGGGCAATTGGTTGAAAGAGTAATTATCAATAGGAAGGAATGAAGCAATGTCTTGGTTATGATAAGGGGTTGTGGCCACCAGAGATTTATCATGCAGATGAAGCCTCTAGGTAGCGGGCTTCAGAGAGCCTATAAATGTTTCTTATCAGACTTATCCGAGTCTGTTCTGTCAGTAATTCCAAAACTCGTTTTTCAGGTTAACTTTGGGATGCCCTCGCCGAGAGGAGGAGTCCATTCAGAGGGTTGGAAGGCTTCGACTTTTATTTTTGGGTTACACAACTCTACCATGGGAGAAAATTTGGAGGTGGACCCCAGGCATCCAATGGAATCTAGTTTAGACCTGGTAAGAAAGTTAGTTTAGGAATGAGGAAAATGGAAAAATATAGGTTCCATGGCTTCAAATTCCACCAAAGAAGAGAAACAAGAAAGAATATATAGAACATTTATGATCTAAACCATACAGAACTCTGATAGTATCTGAAACGTTGTAGAGGAAGTCAGGAACCCCAGGTGCTTCTTTCAGGGCCAAATGGATTGTGACCCTGAGCAATTGCTCAGCTACAGACTGGGAAAGAAAGGAATGAGTGGAATCCTTGGATCTGGGGTCTCAAGTGCAGATTCTTCTAACAACAGCAATGATAGTAACGTGCAATTTTTTTCCTCCCTTATGGTTTTGAGCTTGCTCTTCCTTCTACCTACAAATCCCTGATCCTCATGTGCTGGCTACCTCTCCCCATTCACAACCCGGCCTATGTCATAAGACTTCCCCACCCACCAGTCACTCTCCGCCACTTCACTCTGCTCAAATTCCTTCACAACTCTTACTACCACCTGAATTTACCTTCTTTATTATCTGCGTATTTGTTAACAGTCTATCCCCCCAGTGAGGTAAGTGTTTAAAAACTGGCTGTGGGGGAAAAGGAATGTTAGTAAATATATGTAGCACACAACTTCCAAGTAATAATCAACTAGACAATACCCTTTATTGTAAATTCCATGTGGTCAGTTGAACCTCACAGAATGACTTTGTTGATTTTTGCCAAACTCTTGTATCTGTGACTGCAACTGTGGCTGCCGTTCAACCATGATTTGACAGATGGAGTTACATCCCAATCTGCTAACTCTTTTCTCCATAAAAGTATTGCCATTTGATCTGATGTCATCTGCTATTAAGCTATTTCTCACCCTTGTGCGAATTCTAGTCCCTAAATTGAAACCTCTTTCAGCTTCAGCCATGCTGTTTTCAACAATGCTAGCTATCATTTTTGTATAGTTGTAAGGACTGGAACAGTGTTTAATAACAGCTTGCAAAGTTTTTGAAAATATAACAATCTGCTTTTATGGGTCAACATGAGCCCTGTGCCTCTCCAGCTTGGATGGTAGTAAGTTTTATAAGAGGACAAAGGGTACCTGGCACATATCAAATATATACTGACTCTAACTTCATATAAAACATACTAGTATTAGCTGGGTGTGGTGACTCAAGCCTGTAATCCCAGCACTTTGGGAGGCTGAGGCAGGCAGATCACTTGAGGTCAGGAGTTCCAAATCAGCCTGGTCAACATGGCGAAACCCCGTCTCTACTAAAAATACAAAAATTAGCTGGGCGTGGCGGCGTGTACCTGTAATCCCAGCTACAGGGAGTCTGAGGCAGGAGAATGGCGTGAACCAGGAGGCGGAAGTTGCAGTGAACCAAGATGGTGCTACTGCACTCCAGCCTGGACAACAGAGTGAGACTCCATCTCAAATAAATAAATAAATAAATAAACAAACAAACAAAAATAAAGTCCACTAATTAAAAAAGATACTAATCTTGGTTTTGATTCTCTTATATATACTATTGTATACCTAATTCTTCATCTTCCCAGGATGGAAAAACTGGGAAAAGTGCTACCATCCTGGTCAACTAAGGTTGCCTACCTGCTAAGGATGGCAATTACCACCCTCATTACTAGAGGTTTCTAATGATCAAAAATTTTGGTCAGACATGAGATCTTCTCCCTTGTCAGACTGTCCTTTTATAGATACTGTGTCATGGGTTCTGAAATGTTGAAAGGGTTTTGGTTTCCTGACTCAGGCTACTTGATTCTGCCTTTTCACAGAAGTCTGCAGCACCCACCCAGGCTGGCCATGTGATTGGACATGGTCTTTCTTTAGCTCTGCAGATAAGTGGATGTATTCATTTGCTAGGGCTGCAATAACCAGTACCACAGTCTGGGTGGCTTACACAACAGAAATTTATTGTCTCACAGCTCTGGAGACTAGAAGTCCAAGATCAAGCTCTTAGTCAATTTGGTTCCTTTTGGGGGCTGTGAGAGATAAACTGTTCCATGCCTCTCTCCTAGCTTCTGGTGGTTTGCTGATTTGCTGGCCATCTTTGACATTCCTTGGCTGATAGATGCATCACCCTGATCTCTGCCTTTATGTTCGTGTGGTGTTCTTCCTCTGTTCACGTCTCTGTCTAAATTTTCCCCTTTTATAAGAACAACGGGTATTTTGGAGTAGGGACCCACCTTGCTCCAATATGACCTCATCTTCACTAATTACATCTGCAATGATCTTACCCATTCTGAGGTACAAGGGTTTAGGACTTCCACATATTATTTTTTTAGGTGACACAAAGTAACCCAATTTGATAGTAGATGCTTTTTATTTGCTTGCTTAACTTTATTTTTTTATTTTTTAATCTTTTTTTGAGACAGGTCTCGCTCTGTCACCCATGCTGGAGGGCAGTGACACAATCATGGCTTACTGCCTCCTCAACCTCCCCAGTCCAAGCCGTCTTCTCATCCCAGCCCCCTGAGTAGCTGGAACCACAGGTGTGCACCACCATACTCAGCTAATATTTTGACTTTTTGTAGGGACGAGGTCTCACTATGTTGCCCAGGCTGATCTTGAACTCCTAGGCTCAAGTGATCCTCCTGCCTTGGCCTCTCAAAGTGCTGGGATTACAGGTGTGAGCCACCATGCTCAGCTATTTGTTTAACTTTAACGATCTCTGAACTAGATGAGATTCTAAGATGGTAAGTGAATGTATTCTCTATCTAATAACTAAAAAATGTTAAACTTTATGGGATCTTGTATTCTTTCATAGCTTTAGGACCTTACAACTTTTAGAGCTGTTTAAAGATATTTCACATGGCTTTGTCTGTCTTACAGTGAGAACTCTGGAGGTCACTCTTTTGATAATCTGGTTTGAGTCAGCAGTGTGCATTGCTAGATGACATGCCGACAGCATACATTTTATTTCTGGTATCCACTCTGACATCTCTATTTGTTCCTTCCATACTCCTCCTAGAAATTCAGTAAGAGAGTTCAGTGATTACATACTATAAATCAATCCAAGGTAAGCATTTCCCTCTACATTTTAACATTTCTGAAACCAGAATCTGTTTAGGAACTCTGGTATGCCAAAGTTTAAT
The DNA here is from genome assembly GCF_007565055.1 of Rhinopithecus roxellana. NCBI lineage: Eukaryota > Metazoa > Chordata > Mammalia > Primates > Cercopithecidae > Rhinopithecus > Rhinopithecus roxellana. Next base: position 41,797,249 of record NC_044558.1, read on the forward strand.
TAGCAGCATTTTTTTTCTTTTAGGTGAGATATAAAATGATATGATCTTAATTAATGTTGTCTTAGTTCCAATACAGTATTGAGTATCTATGATATGCAGATACTGCTAACCATCTGGAATGTAAAGAATAGTAATAGCAAGAAGAGGCAGCTGCCTTCACAGCTGCTTAGCAGACAAAGGTAAACAGTGCATTTCAGTAGTAGCGATCTTTGGAGACAAGTTTTTCTTTCAGTGTCCTGATTCTCATATAGCCTTTTTCATTTGTATTGATTCTAACATAGCCCTATTCATTTGTATTTGACTATCAGTTTACCTGCCTGTCTTTTCCTGTAGCAACTTGAGGGCAAGTATCCTGTCTTAATCACCATTGTATTCCTGCTGCCCCGGACTGTACATGGCCTCGTAGTCAACATTAAATGATTAAGTGAATGGATGGATTCCCTCAGCCAACATTGTGCTAGGAAGTCCTGCTAAAGAAAATTTAGAATTTAGTTTTAATTACCAAGATATTAAGTCAGGTGTAATTGCTACTCCAGTAGGAATTTCAAGCAGGACTGCCCAGAATGCATACCATTAAATGGCATTTTTGCCTTAGTGGTTTTCGGTAAAAATTGGAAAATCATGGTAATGTGTAAGGATTGTTCTGTGTTTTGTACTGATTTCATGGTCAGCTGTCAGTTTGGCTACAATAGCATTCAGAAATGTGGGGATATGTAGAAATGTGGTGACAGGAAGTCTTCCCTTTGTTCCAGGGAAGGATTCTGCCACCTTAATGGTCCTGTTGTTGTCAAGTTCAGACAAAATTAAGTCTACATGAGCTTTACCTTTATTATTATTATTATTATTATTATTATTATTATTATTATTATTTTGAGACAGAGTCTCACTCTGTTGTCTAGGCTGGAGTGCTATGGTGCGACTTCAGCTCACTGCAAACTCCACCTCCTAGATTCAAGTGATTCTCCTGCCTCAGCCTCTGGAGTAACAGGGATCATAGGCATGTACCACCACGCCTGGCTAATTTTTGTATTTTTAGTAGAAACAGGATTTCACAATGTTGGCCAGGCTGGTCTCAAACTCCTGACCTCGAGTGATCCGCTCACCTTGGCCTCCCAAAGTGCTGGGATTACAGGCGTGAGCCACCGTGCTCAGTCCACCTTATATTTTGAATAGGTAAATAGATCCACAGTTGAGAAACAGAGGCAAGGTTAAAATTTAAGCAAGATGTAATAAAAGGCATGTGACTTAGTTTTCTATCACTGAATAAAAAGTTATCACAAATTTAGCAGCTTAAAACAACACACTTTTACTACTCCACAGTTTCTGTGGGTCAAGAAGCTGGACATGGCTTAACTGGGCCCTCTACTTAGGGTCTCCCAAGACTGCCAGCAAGGTATCAGCCAGGCTACATTTTCATCTGGGGGGCTCAACTGGGAAAGATTTGTTTCCAAAGATTGCAGGTAGAACTCATTTCCTTGTGGTCATAGGACTGAGGTCCCTTTTCTCGCTGGCTGTGGCCAGGGGCTACTCTCAACTCCAACGGTCACTTGAAGTTCCTTGCCAGGCGGTCCTCTCCTTTCTCTCACAACATGGCAGTGTACTTCTTCAAAGCCAACAGCAGAGAGTCTCTGACCTAAGAGAGAGTCCAGTACCTGATTAAACCAGTTCCATCCAGGATAATCTCCCTTTTGATTAACTCAAAACACACTGATTTGGGGCCTTGATTACATCTACAAAAATCCCTTCACCTTTGCCATATTCTATTGACCAGAAGTAGATCAGAAGTCTCAACCAAATCCAAGAGGAGGATGTTACATGGAGTGAACATCAGGGGGTAGGAATCTTGGGACTCATCTTAGAATTCAGCCTGCCTCAGCCTGTATAGCTTCTCACTGTAACATCAGGGCAACGCTATGGGGAAACTATGAGGTTAACTTTCTGAAATTCCAGGGTTGAAAAGGACCTCCAGAGTCATTCTCTGCCCCAACATGAATAATCCTTAACCAAACCTGAAAAACGAATGCTTATCCTCTTACAGATACCCAAGAAAGGTGAATCTCTTTGTAATTAGTCCTTGTGGATAATAAAAGTTAGTGTTGCCAGGAGGAAACTAGGTTTCTTATCCCACACCATGACCACTTCTTTGGCAATGGCTTTTTAGCTTTCTGGGGCATAAAGTTGGGAGGATTGTGAAGCTAAGGGCTCAAGTGAAAAGGAATTCTGATGCCTGCTTGAGAAGGCATAACAGAAACATCCGTGTGATATAGTTACCAATGTTGTCATAAGAAGATGACTAGGCTAATGACCTCTGTTCTAGTCCTAGCTCTACTCTAGCAAGTGATTTTGAACAAATCACTGTCTCTTGGCCCTTGTTTCTTTATCTGTTTTTTTTTAAGGCTGCCTCCTAGGGTTTTCACGAAGATTAAACGACATAACTCAGATGAAGGTGCTCTGTAATGGTAAATCAATAAACAACTATAAGATAGTATTGCCACTGCGCTTCTTGAAAGAAATTATTCCAGTCCATTTTCTGACACAGTTTTTGGCCCAGCATGTTATTTCTGCCTTCTTAAATCTCAAGTGAAAAATACCCTTCTCAAACTTGGACTTGATGAACTGACAGCTTCCTGCAATAGCTGTCTGGCTTATCATACTGATAAACAGTGTGACAGCACCATCATGACTGTCGAGTCAACCCTCATGTCTTCTGGCTCCTTTGAGTTTGCTATATTAAAATCATGGTTCACCCAAAACAAACAAACAACTTTATTTTCATATCATTGTGTGAGTCCTAGGATTGCCAAAAGTGTGGCCTATACAGGTACATGAAGAACAATCTTGGGATCAGAAAAGCAAATATTTAGAAAGTAAATGCAATACAATTTTCCTGGACTCTAAAGATAGGAAATGTCAATTCAGGAACTCATACCTGCAGGATCTGCCCTTCCCCTTCTTCATAACTGCAGAAAATGCAAGAGAGGAAACAGTCGCCATCCACTAAACCTTTATTACTCAAAAGTGTGGTCCATGAACCTCCAGCATTGGCATCACCTGAGAGCTTATTAAAAATGCAGAATCTTGGGCTGTATCCCAGACCCACTGAATCAGCATAAACATTTTAACAAGTTCTTCAAATTATTTGTATGTACATTAAAGTTTAAGAAGCCATACTAAATTTTCCAGGCATGCAAAATTCATGTTTAAATTATTGGCATTTTAAACATGATCCAAAAGCATTGCTCTGGCCATTATTTTGTAACCACCCAGTGGGTTCATCTTGCCTGATGCCTAGACAGAGCCGATTTACCAAGACAAGGGGATTGCAATAGAGAAAGAGTAATTCATGCAGAACAGGCTGTGTGGGAAACTGGAGTTTTATTATTACTCAAATCAGTCTCCCGGAGCATTCAGGGAGCAAAGATTTTAAGGATAATTTGGTGGGTGGGGGAAGGCCAGTGAATTGAGAGTGCTGATTGGTTGGGTTGAAGATGAAATCGTGGGAAGTCGAAGCTGTCCTTTTGAACTGAGTCAGTTCCTGGTTGAGGGCCACAAGATCAGATGAGCCAGTTTATCGATGTATGGGTGGTGCCAGCTGATCCATCAAGTGCAGGGTCTGCAAAATATCTCAAGCACTGATCTTGGGAGTAGGTTAGGGAGGGTCAGAATCTTGTAGTCTTCAGCTGCATGACTCCTAAACCATAATTTCTAATCTTGTGGCTAATTTGTTAGTCCTACAAAGGCAGTCTAGTTCCCAGGCAAGAAGGGGTTTTGTTTTGGAAAAGGGCTGTTGTCGTCTTTGTTTTAAACTATAAACTAAGCTCCTCCCAAAGTTAGTTCAGCCTACACCCAGGAAGGAACAAGGACAGCTTAAAGGTAAGAAGCAAGATGGAGTTGGTTAGGTCAGATGTCTTTCACAGTCTCAGTCATAATTTTGCAAAGGCGGTTTCAATTTCATATTGCTGGCAGCAATATACAGTCTGATCTATTAGCAGTTTCTATGTAAGATGAGGGAGCACATTGTTAGGATTTTACCAACTTATATTTTAAAGGTTTCACTTGTGATCTGTTTATTAGAAAACAGTTAATCAGGAACTGATTGGACACAGTTATAATCCAACACCAATTTGGTGATATTGCAATGACCAAAATGCTGATATCCTTAAGGATTATTTTACATAGTAGAACCTCATATCCAACTCTGCTTCATTTAAATGATATATGAGGTTCTTGTGGACTCCAGAGGAACCCTATCATATCCACATCTAGATCCCCTATAGGGCCTAATAAAGTATTTTGTAGCAGAAGTATAATTACTAAGGGTACGGCTTAGAAAACAAGGCTGTACATGTAGAAGAAAAGGAGAACAAATAATGGTGGGGGAAGGAAGGCAAGCAGAGAAAGGTGACCTGGATTTCATTTATCTGTAGCCCAGGTGTGATGGGTCCTTGGGAGCCATCTCCTCTAGCTTTGAAAACAGGGTTCAGCCTACATCACATCTGTGCCAAGCAAAGACTGTTCATAAAGCTTCAGAGAACAATGTCAATCTTATCAGATATTTTGTGGAAGACAAAAAGATGGCTTATATCACATTTGATAAAAGAAAAACTTCAGCTGAATTAAATTTTAAAGAGTTTAATTGAGCAATGAATGATTTGTTAATTAGGCAGCCTCCTAAGCCAGAATAGGCTCAGAGACTCCTGCACAGCCACGTGGGGGAAGAAGATTTATGGACAGAAAAAGGGAAGAGATGCAAAGAAAACAGAAGTGAGAGGCAGAAACAGCTGGATTGGTTACAACTCAGCATTTACCTTATTTGAACATGGTTTGAACAGTTGGCTACATTTGATTGACCAAAACTCAGTGATTGGCACAAGTGTAGGCTACAGTCTGTTTACACCTCCACTTGTTATAGTTTATGACGTACAGAGAAACCTTTAGGCTGAACTTAAATATGTCAGGAGGCAGCTTTAGGCTAAACTTGATTTAACAGTTCTCCCCTTTTGGTCATCTTTTCAAAGGTTCATCTTTTGAAAGGTTGACCAAAGCTTTAGTCACTGATGTCACTATCACCATTGTAAATGTCCTTATTTGGCCTTGGTATTAGTTCGTTTTCATGCTGCTGATAAAGACATACCTGAGACTGGGCAATTTACAAAGGAAAGACATTTAATGGAGAACTCACAGTTCCGTGTGGCTGGTGAAGCCTCACAATCATGGCAGAAGACAAGGAGGAGCAAGTCACACCTTACATGGATGGCAGCAGGCAAACAGAGAGCTTATGCAGGGAAACTTCCCCTTATAATACCATTAGATCTCGTGAGACTTATTCGCTATCACCAGAATAGCACAGGAAGGACCTGCCCCCATGATTCCATTACCTCCCACCAGGTCCCTCCCACAACACGTGGGAATTCAAGATGAGATTTGGGTGGGAACACAGCCAAACCATATCATTCCACTCCTAACTCCTCCTAAATATCATGTCCTCACATTTCAGAACTAATCATGCCTTCCCAATAATCCCCCAAAGTCTTAACTCATTTCAGCATTAACTCAAAAGTCCACAGTTTAACATCTCATCTGAGACAAGGCTTCTGCCTATGAGCCTGTAAAATCAAAAGCAAGTTAGTTGCTTTTTAAATACAGTGGGGGTATAGGCATTGGGTAAATACAGCCATTCCAACTGGGAGAAATTGGCCAAAACAAAGGGGCTACAGGCCTCATGCAAGTCTGAAATCCAGCAGGGCAGTCAAATCTTAAAACTCCAAAATGATCTCCTTTGATGCCATGTCTCTCACATCCAAGTCCCCCGATATAAAATGGGGTTCCCATGGTCTTGGGCAGCTTTGCCCCTGTGCCTCTGAAGGGTACAGCCTCCCTCCCAACTGCTTTCATGGACTGGCGTTGCGTGTCAGTGCTTTTCCAGGCACACAGTGCAAGCCATCAGTGGATCTACCATTCTGGGGTCTGGAGGACAGTGGTCCTCTTCTCACAGCTCCACTAGGCGGTGCCCCAGTAGGGACTCTGTGTAGGGGGTCCCACCCCACATTTCCTTCTGCTAGAACCTCCAAACAAGCTCTCAAAACAATGGACTCCCATAATTTTGCTTTAAAAAATTCCCCCTTTTGGTCAGGTTCTTACTTAGGTAAGAGTGTGATCAAAACTTAGAGCCTCAGCGGCACCCACAATTTCGGGTTTCTGGTCTCAGCATGTTATTCATAGGTTATGGTGCCCTCATGTTCACTTACTCCTTTCAGCTCTTGTCATTCCAGTTAAAGAGAGACCATTTGACATTCTTGAGATGGCTTCATGCAAACATTTAAAATTTGTGCTGTATTGAGGGAATACAGCACACCAGGGAGACTACTATTATGACTATCAGGAGGATAATACCAAATGTTTGGAGTGTGCTCCTTACCCAGGGTCCACATAAACCAAACCACCTAAAATTAAATACATCAAAGAATGAGCCAGATAAAGAATTGACTCACTTAACTAAGTAGTCTCTTCTTTAATCCCCTACAACTGAATCTCTATAATCTACATTTGATGTATGTTTTCATAGACCACTCAAGTGCCAGCAGCTGCACAAATACTTTTCCATTTAGCCACTAAATAATCTGGAGCAATCCTGTTATTTAGCATAACTTTCACAAGATAATTTAAAGTCTGTTGTGTAACCATAGCCTTTACAGTAGAATCTGCTATAGAGCCTACCATGAGGGATACATTTCTAATCATTGCCTCTTTTATTCCAAACCATGGAAAAAGGGACTAACAAATGATGCCCTTCTAGAAGATTGAAGGCCTCCAGGCAATGTTCTCTTTAACCCATGGTATGGATTAAGAGGAGTGAACCAATGTTCTGTTTCTGACTGATTATGAGGCAACACAGGTACCACTGGCTTTTCGTCTACATTGGGCCTTAATTTTTCATCTATCAAGATATAAGGTTATCCATGTATAAGGCTGGCTGCAAAATCCTTTACAAATAAAAGTGTACCCCATGAGTGCACACAACAGACCCCTCTTTCACTTCTATTGTCCACAGAGTCATAACCAAGGAAAAAATATCTAAAGATAAGAGTTTCATGATAGTAGAGAAGTTGTGATCTGTGATCTTGGGAAAAGCTGCTCACATCAAGGATGCCATCTTCTTCTGGGGAGGAACTTCCCTGGTTAACTTTACCTAAAGGGGTCCAGTGGGTGTACAGTTCCAAGAGTGGAGGGATCCTTCTTAGTTGTGAGATTATGAACATGAGGTTCAAGGTCCTGAAGTTTGCTGCAGTGTGGATGGCAAGGGCAGGCTTTCTCTGATGTTCCCAGAAGATCCAATCTTCAGGTTCTAGATTGTGAAGGGGTTGATTGTCCTCAGTCAGTGAATCATAAAAAGGTTTTTTTACCTAGTGAAAAAATACTGTGGTATAATAACCTACTGTTATAACATCAGCCCTCTTGCATGGGAGACCTTTTATATAACCAGAAAACACGCATTGAAAATGACAGTTGAATGAAATCCCTCTATAAATGCTTAAATGGCCCATCAGGTAGCTGAATGTACCTGAAGCTTTGATTGCCTTCCCAGGAATATGGGTTTGACAAACCAAACACTGGTCATAAACTATTTTAGTAATTTAGAAGTCACCACACCAATATATATTTAATTTGGATCATTGTATCTTTCCCGTGATGAGTCATGGAATGCAGAACTTTGAATAACAAAAGCTTTAAGAACTCAGGAAGGACAAGGCAGCTGTCCTGGTTCTCTGTGATTCCATGCTTAACACTGGACATATGTCCTCTTGAATACCAGTTGTTTCTCCAACTTAGGTGAACAGCACTGAAAACTAATGGGTTATCATAGGTAATTTGACTTAGATCATGGAGTTCATTCAAATTGTATATCTAAACAATTTCAGTATCAGCTGATTTAGCATGAAAATCTGCAAAGTATTTTCTTGGTGTTCAATTAATTTTTGTTCTACTTGGGTAAGCAGTTTTGTAAACCAGTCAGTCTCTTCATTAAAGCTCCAGGAATTCTTACCTAGTCCAGATGATATGATTCTAAAGTTACCAGAAACCTGTATTCAAGAGCACTTTTCAGAGTCCTTTCCATTCTTTCATGAACCTCCTAAAATATGCCATATTCTAGGATTTTGCATGTTTGTGAAGTTTTCAGAAACTGCATCAGCATTAAGCAATTAACTGTGGAAATGACTTTAAGTAGTCATAGTTAAAAGACACAATTGACATGCATATTTGGTTATTTCCATCATCTACAATAATTTAACATAATAACCATACTTATGATTGATAGCATATATTCAAACATATTAGAATTTTAGAAATCCCATACAATTTTGGAACATATATTAATAACATTCACTAAAATGTAACCTGAAGAAGGTTGAAACTTGTTTTTTATTTTGACAATGCTTCCCATGTAACTTAACATGTCAAATAGTCTTATTTACCTCTCTTTTGGATGCTTCAGGGGCCCTCTGTAGTATCCCAAAGTTAGAGGTCAGAAAAGACCATTTTGAAGCTGAAATTTGATTTTGGGAAGCCTGTCAAATATGGTAAAGGTTTAAAACACTTGATATTATGAGATAGAATTCCTGGTCACCATAAGTCATTCATTTAGCCAAAATGATGACTCAAAAATTTTAAAAAGGCAGAAACCTTTACTAACTGAAGACTTAGTTTTCCAAACAATCTGTCTCTTGTGTTTCTCTTCTTTTTCCTGTAGCTTATTCAAAAGGCAAACAAAAATATTTGACTATCCATCAATATCATGCAAAAATCTTGTTCAAAAGAGAAAGCCAAATTTCACCCTTGCATTAGCATACTATTAATGTCAACCCCAATCTGCAAATTTATCCAATCTTAATCAGTTTGATCATAAGGTGAGATTCTCATAAATCTTTTATAACACTGTACAAATATTTGTTAAAGAGCAGATCAGTGCTCTAAGAAAACCCTGTTGTGCCTTTATTTCAATGTTCGACTTACCAAAAAAACAAGTAATAACCCTTTAAATGTAGCCAATATGTTCACACACAGAATTTTTTTTCTTTTTTTCTTTCTTTTTTTTTTTTTTTTGAGATGAAGTCTCGCTCTGTCTTCAGGCTGGAGTGCAGTGGCGTGATCTCTGCTCACTGCAAGCTCCACCTCCCAGGTTCACACCATTCTCCTGCCTCAGCCTGCCATCACGCCCGGCTAATTTTTTGTATTTTTAGTAGAGATGGGGTTTCACCATGTTAGCCAGGATGGTCTTGATCTCCTGACCTCGTGATCTGCCTGCCTTGGCTTCCCAAAGTGCTGGGATTACAGGCATGAGCCACTGTGCCTGGCCAAGAATTTTTTTTACAAGATTAATTTTTCATAAATCTTCCACAATTTGCTCAAACCTTCAGCTTTATCCTAATTTAAAACAATCTTTTAAGCCTCTAAACTAGACAAAAATTTACCTTCCTGCTCCTTCTTATAATCTTTTGCTAAAAGCATATTTCACTTTCCTCACACACTTTGCATGTAAAACGGTTTTTTCAGTGGTCTCAGTTACATGTTATAATGTTAACTCTTAGCAATTTTTATTTTTGGTGAAAAACCCTGGTAAGTAGGTGATTTTAATTATGCACCAGGTGTGAAGCCTAGGACACCAAACAGAAGTATAGATAAAGTCTGACTCTTTTTAGCATAGCCAGGGGGCTTGGCTAACTCCACATGTCCTTAGAACTTACTTCAAATCTAAAGCAGGCCCCAAAGCAGGTAAGTTGAAAAATTTTCAAATGTCAAAGAAGCAGTTTATTACCTTAAAGTATTTAGCAAATCTAGGCTGGGTGCAGTGGCTCACGCCTGTAATCCCAACACTTTGGGAGGCCAAGGCAGGTGAATTGCTTGAGGTCAGGAGTTTGAGACCAGCCTGGCCAACAAGGTGAAACCCCATCTCTACTAAAAATACAAAAATTAGCTGGGCGTAGTGGCGGGTGCCTGTAATCCCAGCTACTCAGGAGGCTGAAGCAGGAGAATTGCTTGAACCTGGGAGGCGGAGGTTGCAGTGAGCCGAGATCATGCCACTGCACCCAAATCTAGAAGGTTATTTAGCGAATCTAATATGTGACCTGCCTAACTTAGACCAAATGTCTTTATTTATTTCCCAAAGCTTACTAAAGTCACATGAACTAAAAGGCATTACAGTTTTAATTTTTCTTACAAAATTTTTGATTTAAGTGTTTATTGTTTTTAAGCCAATTAATCAGAGCTCTTCTATACACAAATGTCACACACAGAACACATATAAACACATAGAAACACAGAAGATCCAGTAGTTGTAAGATGTTTCATTTGCCAGTTTTTAAGTTTCTTAACTGGATTACTGGATTCAGGGTGGAGTCCTTGGAGGAACAGGGCTAAGAAAACTTTCAGTTTCTAGGTCCTAATAAGTAAGCACAGCTGGAAGACAAAACAGATCTCCAAAAATACATGATCCCAATTTTATACTGGATCCTGTATCCTCAAAAGAGAAATGTTATGGAACATAACATTTGCAGTGATTTGACTGTGCATTTCATTGCAAAGCCACCCAAAGCTGATCAGCCCCTTCTGTGATTAGCACACCCCAATGGGAGTCTTATCTCTTGGTGGGGGATGGGGACATTTCCATACTTTCCAGGTGGCCAAGAGCATGCTTCTCTGATCCAATGTGCAAAGAGCTCAGTGTTTCCCCAACTGCCATTTGCCATCCCTAAAAGTATATTTAGCCTTAGATTTTGAGAGAGATCTATCTGCTTCTAATTCCTGGGGTTTCATGAGGAAAACAGAGGTTTTTCCCAAAACGGGGTCTGTGGCACTTCCTTTGTTTTTTCCCAAGGAGTCCTAGACTGTTAGAAGTTATCTTAGGTCCTCTCATGTATGCATCAAGAGTGGCAAGAAGAAAAAAAATGGAGAAAAACAATTCAGTTGCCTGAAAAGAAAAAGAAAAAAAAAGACCCCAAAAGAGGAAAAAAACCATAAATGCCTTTTAACTATACCTATGGCTTGAATATCCACTTTTAACTGAGTGTTTTGTTTTGTTTTGTTTTGTTTTTCTGGGGACAGAGTCTCACTCCGTCACCCAGGCTGGAGTACAGCAGTGCAATCTTGGCTCTCCTCAACCTCTGCCTCCCAGGTTCAAGCGATTCTCTTGCCTTAGCCTCCTGAGTAGCTGGGATTACAGGCGCACAGCACCATGCCTGGATAATTTTTTTTGTATTTTTAGTAGAGATGGGGTTTCGCCATTTTGGTCAGGTTGCTCTCATACTCCTGACCTCAAGTGATCTGCCCTCCTCGGCCTCCCAAAGTACTGGGATTACAGGCGTAGGCCACTGCACCTGGTCTACGCTGACTTTTAACCAAATATTTTTTAACCGGATTCTAGCCGGAACAAATAGCAAATATTTCTGGCTTTTGAACTTTACCAAAGGTAACCTCCCAGGTGCTCAGAGAAAGAAGAATTCAAGATGGGAAGTCAAAAGGAGAGGGAGAGAATCAATAAATAGCAATAGCCACTTAGATATCAAACCAGAAAGGACTCATCCCCTAAGCCAGGAATGGAATCCTGGCTGCCACTGAGAAGAGACAAAGCCTTCGCCATGAAGCTACAGCATTGGGCAGTTTCTGTTGTTTCTTCCCAGAAGGAGCCTAGAGCAGTCAATTTTGAGCTGCAATGGCTTTTAAATGTTCACTATAATTTTTAGAACTAACTGTCACGTGAACGCCCAAATTCCTGTTTCCTGGATGGCAGAGGCCACGAGAAAGTACCACCCTGTGGTTACAAGGTCAAGCTCGCAAGAGCATGAAACAAGACAAGAGGGAAACCTCATCCAGTTTGTTGTTGTTGTTGTTTGTTTCAGGGACCTGCAGCAAAGTTTATAACTGACCAGTTTGCTGGGTTGGCTTGAGCAGCAAGCTTATGGGAGCCTAGGCCTGCATTCCATCTTATGGTACCCCTTTCTATGACTGAACGATGCAGAAAGACAATTCATAGCACAAAGTACACCAGATTTGCTACAGCTTAAGACCAGCCTCACGAATCCTTTTCACATTAATTAAAACTTCACAAGAGAGAGTAATTTTTTACCATTCCTACAACCAGTTTGCACAGAGAGAGAGGAAAGAAAGGAAAGGGAGAAAAGCATTGCTTGCAGCAGAGTAAAGAAGGCAAGCCACTCAGGGAGGCCAGAGTAAGACCCACCCACTGTAGCCACGCTGAATCAAAAGTTCAGATGGCCACATGTCAGTTGAAAAGGGATATTTTCCAGCAATGCCATCAGCCCTCAAGTTTCCCCCTTTGGGGAGAAAAAGTTTCCCCAGGTCCCATGATCCTGTACATGCCTAATCCTGTCACCCACTGTCATCAGCAAAAAGTGCAAGACAGATTAATCCAAGGAGAGTAACAGTTAACAGTCCATAGTGCCAAATCCATTCTTAACCAAGAGGGATTTTACTGAGGGGAGGGCCTCTAACTCAGTCCTCTAACCCAGTACAGGTAAAACGTACTCCACTACTTACCCCAAGTCAGCCAACTGGTGCTGCAGTTACTTCCTTTGGATTAGAATAGTAACTAAGCCAAAAGGTTAGCAGATTTAATTTTTTTAATCAATTAGTCATTTAAGCTTCTTATTTGCCTTTTATAAAGGCTTCAAATAAAAATACTGAAATATTTTTACAGACTTCTGCATATCAATACACATCCCTAGACGAGACTAATTTGGAAGCCCTCATTTTCTAACACACTTCAGTGCAGTGTTGTTCATTTGGAAAGTTCCACTGTAATTTATCTTTAGTAAGATTTTGCCATTTCTTTAAGACTTCGTTGCTTATAGGGCCTAACACTTGTGCATGTATAAGCCAGAAGGAACTGAGTTCTTCAGAAATTAAGGATCTCATTGTTACCTCAAATATTGGCTTTGCTTTCAGGTTCCCTTGATCAACTTAACCGGTGATTTTTTTCCTACCTAAGTGCACAAGAAAAATGAACCAAAGGGGTAGAACAAGAAAATCCCTATGAATTTCCAAAAGCCAAATTTTACACCCCCTGCAATATTGCCATTTACTACTGATTTCTTTCTGACCCAGTCAGATGCAAGAAGCCTCTAGCTGGATCCAAACTAGTTAATTACTGGACCCAGTCCAGTTTCTTGTCACAACTTCCAAATCCAGTTTGGATCAGAAGCTTGCTCAAAGAAACTCGGAGAGCTAAAAACACAATCTGTGGAACTTTGGAATCTGAGAGAGAACTTACCACAATCCCCAGTTGCTCCAAGAGATCAATGGACACAATGGGTCTAGAGAGTTCCTCACTTGGTCACTCAATGCTCCTAGGGGATGTTAGAAACTCTACTTTGGATCCCACTTCTGACACCATCTGATGAAAGAAAAACCTCAGCTGAATTAAATTTAAAGGAGTTTAATTGAGCAATGAACGATTTGCGAATTGGGCAGCCTCCTGAGCCAGAATAGGCTCAGAGACTCCAGCACAGCCACATAGAGGAAGAAGATTTATGGACAGAAAAAGGAAAGTGACATACAGAAAAAAGAAGTGAGGTACAGAAACAGCTGGATTGGTTACAGTTTGTTGTTTGCCTTGTTTGAATACGGTTCAAACAATTAGCTACATCTAATTGGCCAAACCTTGATGATTGGCACAAGTGTAGGCTATGGTCTATTTATACTTCCACTTGTTATAGTTCATGATGTACAGAGATACCCTTAGGCTGAACTTAATATATGTAAGGAGGCAGCTTTGGGCTAAACTTGATTTAATACATTTTAAACAGGAAACAACCTAATAAGATCCCCCATTAGACCTTTCTGTTATCCGCCAGCTCTGGGCTGCCCTAGAACATGTCGCTTAATACATTTTCCTCCCATACTCCTAATTTTCCACATCCCCCCACCCCTTAATCCTTTCCTGTGAGAACGATATGACTCTGTCTCAAATCTTTCAATTTTGCATAACTGCACATTACTTATACTGTCTTTAAGAAGAATGCTTCACTTTGCAGTCAGGAAGCAAATGATGCTCCAAATGCTGGGCTCTACCTTCCTTATGGGCTGCAGGGGATCAAAAATATTAAATGACTCTGCAGTCTAACCTAGCAGTCGAAGGCTTTGGTTCTGGTGTCAAGATTCTATTCTGTGACCTCATGTAAATTACTTGACCCCTCTAAGCCTCAGCTTCTTAATCTGTAAAATGAAATGTCGACCCTGAGTAATAAAGACTGCATGTTGGGTAATAAAAATAATGCCTACCTTATTCATTTGGGGAGGGTCATGTCAGATATTATATGACAAGGACTTCTCTAATCCCAGTGCCTAGCCCAAAGTATTATAATAATAATTATTAAATCCCTCCTAATCTTAATCATTCTAAGTATTTGACAGTTTACTAATTGAACTCCAAATACTCATTTATTAAGCATCCATTTAATGACTACTATTTAATATGTGCATAGTACTACAAAAACAAATAAGGAGGAAGGAAGTAGGGCAAAATAAACATCCACTGAGAGCCTTCTATGTGCCAGGCACTTTACATAAATCATCTTGTTTACTCCTTCAAATAACTTGAGAAAGCTTTGTGTCCTCACTTCTATGGATGGCACAGAACTATGAGGGGTTATATAACTTGCCTGTAAGGCACAAATCTGAGCTGGCATCCAGGTCTGTTTCACTCAGGGTCCCTTTCTCCTCCACAAATTGCTGTGCCTCACAAGTAGAGTGTATGTCTCAAACTGACCAAACCTTAAATTCAAAAGGAAAAGGGAAGAAAAGAGGGGTCAGATGAATTGAAAGTGGAAGGGAGAAAGAGGGAAGGGTAGGAAGGGGGAAGACCGGAAAGAGAATCAGATGCTGAGGAAGAGAAAATGGAACAACAGGGGGAAGCCAAGTAGCTCCCCTACTTCCATCCATTGCAGAGGCTGGTGGAGAGCCAGCCCCCTGAGCTCATCCTCATCACCTTAGGTGACGTGTCCCTGCCAAAAGAACCAGTGCCAAAAAGAAATGCATCATGTCTGTGATTTCCCACAAACTCCAGCTAACAAAAGCTGATCTCACCCTCTCCTTTTGGAAGCTCCAACAAAAGCTCTATAGCCTTCTAGGTGGATTCTAACTCCCTGTCTTATTTACAGTTTAATTTTGTACTGATAATTGTCTCATGTGGGTTCATCTTATTCTCACACCCAAGCTATAAAATATTCAATGCATGCATTTTGGTTTACTCCTCTGTAAGAAGACGGTCACAGATGAAAGCACACTACAAAATTTTATATGACTTCCCTGAGAAGAAACTGAAAAACTCTGCCCAGAGCTTGGGGCAGGCACTCATAGATTACTTGTTGGGGTAGAGAAAGTTACTTAAGAGCGAATAGCATAAACTCTGGAAATACACTGCCAGATATTATGAGGTTATCCTATTGGTCCCATGGTGTTGGGAGTGTCTGCTGAAGGGAATGAGCCCTTGTCATTGGGAAGAGGTCAGTTTGAGAGTAGGGAACAGAGACTCTGGAAGGAGCTTACCTGGTAGTGTTAGGAGGAATATTTTCTTTGTTCTAGATCTGGCCAATGCTTGGCAGCCTCAGTGTCATGCAATTGCTGGAAGCATTTCTGTTGGTGGAGGGTGACTTTCCTTGTCCCTGGGAAATTACCTGCGAGAGAGCCTGGGAATGTGCCAAGGAAAGGGCCTCGGGCTGGGTCCTGACTCATGTGTGTCTAAATTATGCTCTGTGCCACGTGTCCTTTCATCATCAGTACAGCCTGTCCTGCATTGGATCAGGGAGGGGTCCACACCCACACCTGCGTCAGGACGATGCAGGGAAATGCTGGACCCCTTCCCTGGAGGTCAGGTGATGGTGCCAACAGAGGACAACAGGGCTCAGTGGCAGCCGGAGTACTGCCTAGGGCTGTTACCTTGTAATATGAAAAGAAGCAGTATCTACCTCTCGGTTGTCATGAGAATTAGAGGAAAGACATGCAAAGCGACTGGAATTCATATCATCATTCAACGTTTATTCATCTCATCACATGTCGTAGTTACTTCATGCCAAGCTCCAGGCAATAGGAACAGAGCAGTGAGGGAGCTGGGTCAAGTCGCTGCTCTCTTAATTTATTTCCTCTTGAGAAGTGGGGAAAGACAGTAAGCAGATAAACACACTGTCAAGGACTGAGATGGGGATTTGGGTGCATGTGATTTATGAGGATGTTCTCCTCAGGAAAACCTGTAAAAGGTGAGGAGATCAGGATGGGGAAGGGGAAGAAGCCAAGTAGAGGGGTGCTGAAGAAAAATCTAGCCTGGGCCTGATCCCTCGGTGCCCTGAAGTGCAAATTTCACCTTCAGAGTTGTCCTTGAAGGCAAGAGCAGGGAGCTTTTGTACCCATCTCTGTCAGTCACTGGCCACCCCAGGGTGTTGTAGTAGCCTCCCAGGTAAAGAGGCTCCTTAGGCAAGAGCGTTTCTTAGAAGAAGGCCATGGGTGTAAGGCATTAGCTGCTGCGTGCACAGGAGTGGGGCACATGGGCTGGTCATGGGGCATGCGCAGAGTGTCAGCAACATCAGCTACATCTCTTCATAAGGGGAAAGTCAGGTAGTGGGAACTGCTAGGAGAGATGGAAATTCAGCGACAGCAGAGAGACTGTACCGTTGCTTTAGACTGCGTGACCATGAAACGGGTGGATTCAGATTTTATAGATTTTGAGACTTAGAATTTGGAGGGGCCTTTTTAAAGTAAAAGACTATGAAATCATGAATACAAAGCTAGTACAAACATGAAAATTTATTCAAAATGAGAAGACAAAGAATTACAAATAAAAGCTAAAAAATAAGCATCACAAAATCCAGAAAAAATAATTAATATTGAATTAAAGTTAATTAAACTTTCTGACACACCTCTACAATACCTTTTCTTACATTATTCAGCCACATATATTTTGATTACCTCCTTATATGATAATGGCTTGGTATTTGCTTTTTAGTAAGAGACTAGAAAGACATTTTAATATTTTCCTTAAAGTGGTAAACCATTTATTGTTAATACTTTTAAAAAGTTTTTGAGCTTCACGACTTGTTATTTAGTAAAATTATGTGAATTTTGAGGATTATTATCAAGATTGGGAAAGCCTCAATTAAGCTTCTTTCATATATGAGCTATAAGCTTTGAAAAGATGCCCCACAGATAGCTTCTGACTCCACACATTTCAAACTCACTTTTGCCAGGCACAGTGACTCACACCTGTAATCCCAGTTATTAGGGAGGCTGAGGTGGGAGGATCCCTTGAGCCCAGGAGTTTGAGGCCATTCTGGACAACATTTTGAGATCCTGTCACTTAAAAAAAAATTGGCCAGGGGTGGTGGCTTATGCCTGTAATCCCAACACTTTGGGAGGCCGAGGCGGGTGGATCATCTGAGTTCAGGAGTTTGAGATCAGCCTGGCCGACATGGTGAAAACCCAACTGTACTAAAAATACAAAAAAATTAGCTGGGTGTGGTGGTGGGTACCTGTAACCCCAGCTACTTGGGAGGCTGAGGCAGGAGAATCGCTTGAACCCTAGAGGCAGAGGTTGCAGTGAGCTGAGATTGTGCCATTGCACTCCAGCCTGGGCGACAAGAGCAAAACTCTGTCTCAAAAATAAATAAATAAATAAAAATAAAAGAAAAAGAAAATAAGACAAACTCACTCTCCTCCCATACTATCCTTGTCTTCTGGTGCTGAGTGTTTTAGGACATTTTCATATTGAGATGCCTTCGTGTGACGATAACAGGTGGTCGGCAGTGAGTGACGAGTATTTCAGGAAATCATTGCTGTACCAGGGTACCACATAAGGAAGTGACTGCAAAACACTTACATACTTCCCCTCAATTCAATGAACCCCTAAATCAACTTCCCTTTTGCCAGGTCCTCCAAATGCCTATAGCCACTCCAATGCCAATGGAAGAGAGGCATGAGGGAGAGAAAATTGGAATAAAAAGAAAAAGTAGCCTTAAGTTTTAACTGATTGTGGTTAAAATATTTTACTTTTGCAACATTTACAAAAACACACATACATGTGAATAGATCACTAGGGTCCCTCCCAGAACTTACAAAGGACCCCTGCAAGTGAGGGGCTCTGAAATGTAAGCCTCATTAGTTTCACCATAAATCCACCTCTGTCAGTGAGGGACTCTTTGAGGAGGTGACATGTAGCTGAAAGCGCTTAGATGACATTCAGTAAGTTATTAATTGGAGACTCATGGTAAATCTACGGCAGTCTTTGAAAGCAGAGCTCTCTTGCTCCATCCTGAGTCTCAGACTAACTTATACAAAGACAGGAATACAGCACTTCCCCAGGAAGGCCTTTTTAAAAACAGAAGTTGCCTGTGTCAGAGACCATCCCACAATTACTGCACTTTGGCCATCCATGCATACAGGGAATGCCTGGTAACGGTCTAAGTGTCTCTGCAGCATTGGCTGGAATCTATAAAGATCTGAAATCAATGCATTGTTTGGCTGCAGTTTGTATCCTCTTTTTCTTTGCTGGCTCTGGGTCTCTGGGGAAGGGAGTCCCTTGTGCCTGCCAGGTGCTCTTGATTAGAGTTTGGGGCTCCCATCATTGTAATTATTTGTTTACCGTGCCTATCTCCTTTGCAAAAGTGAGCTGTGTCAAGCAAGGGCCCTATCTTATTTATGCTTGCATCCTCAGGGCCTAGCACACAGCCCAGCACACAGAGGGCACTTCATTCATGTTTCCAGATGAATATATAATTGCCTATCCAGGAATGTATGAAAGAAAAAAAAATCATTCCACCCATTTCTTTATTTCATCTCAAATTCTCCAAAACAGGTAAGTTAATACTTTGTTCAATTTTGTCAGTAATGCAATGTTTGACCCCGAATCACTTAAAAATATTTCTATTTTTCAAATCATTTGCAGAAGGCATGAGCAAGTTTACATAAATAATTTTCACTGTTTGATAGAAAGCATTCACAAAATCAAGAAGAAATAACATACAATATGCAGTTTTCATTCTGGGTGCTCTGCACTGAAATATGCAACAGATTCTCTTTCTTATTTTTGAGAAGGACAAGAGAGCTGCTTGTCTAGAATCACTGTTCCCTTTGTCAATAAATAAAAGGTCTTTGTATTTGCAAGGATTTCACATGATGTTACAAAAAAACAAAAAGAAAGAAAGAAGGAAAAGGCAGTGTAAAGTTTTCCACAGCAAGTGTGCTCACAAAATTTGCCTGTACCGCTTAACTACAGACGATTCAGAGGGAAAACCCACAGTTCTGTTTGTGCAGTGCTGTTAGAAAGGCTTCAGGGTATCTGGGTGTCTTTTCCTTGGGGTCTCCTCTTTCCTCTCTATCTTTCACAAATTAAAAAAAAAATGTTAATTAAAGCTGAACAGTTGAAGCTGATTTCCAAGGGACTGACAACATCTGACACCAAGCTGAATTAATAGCAGAGAAAATATTTTTTTCCTGTATTGAAGCTACCAACAGTGTTTAGCAAAAGTGATTTAAATCCTTTATAAAGTTTCTAGAGTTCTTAAATAAACACTGGACTAAGATAAAGGTCTAGTTAACTCCAAATATTTCAAAAGAGTTAAACAATATAAATATTTTCTTAAAAGTTAAAATCGAGATGAATCTCAAAACTAGTAAATGAAGATTAACTCTGGATATTTAGAAAAGATCTTTATCTATAAATATGTACATTTATAAGGCAAGAAGAGCCTTGGTTTCATTAAGGAAGGAATAGCAGGGGCTGGCAAATGGAATTTTATTAAGTAAAGATCAGTCCATGTAGCATCAGGTGATAGTCCTGTCACCAGCTGCCCTATTTCTACAGATAATCTTTAACGATATTAAAAGTTTTCATCTAACTCCACTTAGTTATTTCTGCCCACCGTTGTACAATGTATGTGAAAACCCTGGCATCAGGCTCATTTAGCTCTGCTAAAATAAGTTAGTTCTTATTAATCATTAGTACCTTATTGAACTGACATTTGGACTAGCAAGAACATGAAAGAAAGAACATAGAATAGGTATGTGGGCTACAGGGGTCAGGAAGGTTGAACACATAAAACAGTATCCTAAGAGCGGTAAAGGCAGCTGTCCCTGGGAGAGATATCCTCTCCCGGGGTGGAACCTGTAGAATGAGGTGGTTCTGGAAAGACTCCCTGGACTGTGGTCATCTCACCCAAGTCATACCATCTTGAAGGCTTTTCAGGAGATGCTGGATCACCTTCTCCAGGGCCTGTGTTCTCTTCTCTCTCAATATGGACTTGCAGTCATGGTCAAACCCATGAGCTCTGCAACCAGACTGAGGTCTATTGCTCAATTACAATTTCAGCTGTGCCACCTGGAAGGGGGTACTTTTTTGTGTATACATGTCTGCCCCATTAAAATGTAGCTTTCATGAGGGCAGAAGCTTTCATTCACAGCCATAGAAGAGGGTTCAGTGCATGGTGGGTGCTCAATACTTAATTTAAATTTATTAAAAGAATAAATGAATGATAAGTGAGTGAGTAGATGAAGTGTGTAACCTTTCTGGGCCTAGTTTGTTCATCTGTAAAACGAGGGTGATAACAGCACTCAGTATGACATCTACACAGGTAGCAACCGGTGTCAGAATGCAGCAACAGGGTTTACCTAGCCAAGGGGTCCTTTATGTTCTTCCTGTTTAGGGAGAATGTGGTTTCAGGATGTGCAGCTGCTGGCAAAAGGGTGACAGCTAAAGCAACTGCAGGTGGGTCCTGTTATGCGTTGTTTAATCATGTTCACTTGGAAACCCACTCTGCTTTTTCAAGAAGGAGATTTGGTCATACAGACGACCTTAGGTCATTCTGTTATTTTTGGTTTCATAGGACAGCCATTTATATTTAATGAAATAAAAGAAACTCAAATAATATGTAACTGAAGAAGGAAGAAGGATAAGAGCAAGATTTTCCAGTTATATCTCATGGCTTTCATTCTCATTTCACCTACACGACTTGGGTGGGAAAATATTTTTAGAATTCAGTATGCTCAGTTGCAAAATAAGTGTATAAACATTGATATCTTTCCTACATATGGCTCTGTTTGGTTGGAAAAAAATAATGAATATTGTTTTGCAATAGCAAAACTAAATATTAAATACCCATGAATAAACTTGACAACAAATATGAAGGCCTGTGTAAAGAATCCTTTACACTTTTACTCAGAGACAAAAAAGGAAATAATTAAATGAAGTGACATACTTTATTTCTGGATGAAAAGATTCACTCTTATAAAGGCATCAATTTCCAAGTCAATTTAAAAATTTAATGTGAAAATTTCCACAGCATGTTTCTTGGATCTATTCAAATTAATTTTAAACATTATCTGAAAGACTAAATTTATAAAAATAACCCGTATCATTTAGAAAAATCAGAAGAATATGGTTAAGGAAGAACTTGTCCTGTTAATTATTTAATAAAACATACCATAAAGCTTTAGTATTTAATGTGTAATAAATAAGATTGCTAGTCACGACCTCCTAAATTATTTCATAGCCTACTAAGGGTCATGAACGGCAGACTAAAAAACATTGGTTTATAAATATCCAAAACTGAGCAGTTTCATTAAATATATTATAATACAGTCATAATGCAGAATATATGCAGTTATTAAAAATAATGTGGTAGAACTATATCAGTGTGGAAAGATGTTGACAATACGTGGGTGAAAAACTTTACTAGAACCACCCTATTTTGAAAGGAAAAAATATCATATATTTTTATATATGCAGAGAAAAAGCATATGGACAGAAAAGTACCAATATATTAACAACAGCCCATTTGTCTCTAGCTGCTGGGTTTATGGGCAAGTGTAATCTTCTTTTTACTGCCTATAATGAATATGCATTAGTAATTAAAAGATGAATTTTAAACGTTTTAGACTGTTACATAATATATAGATTTTGTTCATTATTTTCAGTCTAATGTTCAGGAAAAATGCAGATTTGGTCCTTAATACATAATTAATATCTATTACACGATTCTTTAGCAAAGATATTATAAAGTTATAGTACTTAAAGTATAATAAATAAGTTTGCTAGTCATGACCTTCTAAATTATTTCATAGCTTACTGAGGGTCATGAACTGCAGTTTTATTATATTTTCTGTCATTTTCTTTGACAGAAAAATACGATAAAATGAAACATTCCTAATTTCTTTAACATTAAGTTTGCAGCAGTAGGCAATCCTCAATCAAAATAATCATATTTTTAGTTGCAAAATAGGAAACACTTCTTCCAATTCCTGTCATAGAACTTCTCTAAGAATAAAACAGCTGCTTAGCTATCATTGTCTTTAAAGGAAAAAATACCATCATTAAACTGCTGCTTTGGGTATTTGAGTCGAGGTGCTCTAGGGGCTATTGTGTAACACTGTGCCTCCTGTCACACTACCAACCTGCTGGGCTTGAGTGGGCCATCCAGGCTTAGAGCTGGCTCTAACCAACACTGGTAGAAGTCAAGATTTATTTATGCCAGGGCTGCTGACTAAGGCAGTTACTCATGAGGACATTTTTAAACTGGTACAAGTAAACCCAAGCAACCTTTAAGGGGAGAAGTCACAAACAAACACATGAAGTCTGGAGTTGGACATGTGTCTTGGGAGAAGAGACACGGGTGAGGGAAGATGATGCTTGCGATTTCCAATGTGCACCTCCCTCTTTAGCTGTGGCTGGTAAAGTTACCTAAGTCATTGATTTTCTCCCCTCTAGATGCTGCCCCGAATTTCACTTTTGTCTGCTTTCATAATTGAGTGACCAGAGTAACAGTCTGTCAACCACTCCTCAAAATATTTGCCTCAAGTCAAAAATAGCCTAGAAGAGTTGTTGGTGATTACAAGGCCAATTTCATGCTCTCTTAAAATAATGACACTTCCAAGAGTAGAAACTGAATAAGTTTCATAGTTCATGTCTCTTGTTCTAGACTTCTACATCAGGAAATGTTACAATTTTCAAGGCATATAGATTCAGTGAAAAAGAAAAGAAAAGAAAGAAAGAAAAGAAAGCTTGAACTCGGGAGGCGGAGGTTGCAGTGAGCCCAGATCATGCCACTGCACTCCAGCCTGGCGACAGAGTGAGATTGCCTCTCAAAAAAAGAAAAAGAAATGTTACAATTTCACTGTTTTCAGAATTCATTCATTCTGGAATTTTGTACATCTATAAGTTGAAAGAACTAGATAAGATGGTTTTAAATAGAAGTACTGAGTGAGAACATTCTCTAGCACATTATCTGGCAATATGAGATGTTGTAATACAATGTTAACAGTATACAATGTAAAGACACCAATGTATGCTGTTAACACTGTAACAGTACACATTGCCTCATAATATTAAAAACTCTTATAAACTTCATCTAAATGGCAGAATAATATTCTAAGATGTGATTAGGAAACCTACTTTGTAAACCTCATTTCCATTTTTTTTGTTATTTTAAACAATATTATGATTTCTAACTTTATGAAAAAAAAATTTCCAAATTTCAGGTCATGCCTTTAGGATAGATTCACAAAGTAGAATTACCATAATAAACATTTTAAACTTACACTGCAAAATTATTTTCTAAAAGGCTTGTAACAATTTTCATCCCTACCTGCAATGTATCAATAGCCACTTCCTTGTTCCCTCATTCATATTAGGCATCTCATTTTCAAAAATGAATACATACAAAAAATTTTTTTAAGTATTTGATACATTGATAGGTTATGAATTTTGTTCACTGTTGTTTAAATTTGTATTTATTTTTATTTACAGTGAGATTAAACACTTTTCCGTATGTTACTTAGTCATTTGTATTTCCTCCTTTGTGTATTGTTGCACACCTTTTGCCTGAAAAGGACCATTTCCTTTTCAGTAATAATCAACATTAACTACCATGATGGCTACTATGACAGGAGACCTGATTTAGCTTGGGCTTGGGGGAGGAAGCAACAGAGGTCTGTCTGCTGGAAAGTGACCTTTGAGTGGATATTCAAATGATGATGGTGGGAGGTAGAGAGATTGGGCAGTAGCTTTCCTGGCAGAGGGACAGAATCATTTATTTTGAGGCAGGTCTGACCTGTGAGTACAGGGCTGTCCAGAGAATAAGAATGCTGGCTCTAAGGGACATGGGCATTCTGGTCAAATGAAGAACATTTTCATCCATGCTTTGATGAGACAGACCTCAAACTACTATCACACTACTATGATACCATAGATGATAACTACTATGATATGTTTTTTTTTTCTTTTTTTATTATACTTTAAGTTCTAGAGTACATGTGCACAATGTGCAGGTTTATTACATATGTATACATGTGCCATGTTGGTGTGCTGCACCCATCAACTCGTCAGCACCCATCAAGTTGTCATTTACATCAGATGTAACTCCCTAGACAATGTAGTATAATATAATCTCATATCAAAACGCAGGGTCTAAAACCTTCTCCCATCTAAAGTGTTACCTTATCATAAAACAATGAATGGTTTTAAGATAGGTAAGAAATGTAATGCCCTACAAATTTATTATAATCATTTCTTGCCAAAGACATTTTCATTTATGCTGATACTTCAAATATAAGGACTTTTAAATTTCCTCTTTTTCCTAAATGCCATAAAAGTAATTGTAACTAACATGTTGGGCCATTACTTTAAGAAATTTTATTTACATAGCATAAAATTCCTTTATGAATGAACAAAAATGTTTTAATTGGATTGTATTGTGGTCCAAAAGACCTTAAAAAATAAAAGAAGCTGACTGAGCTGAAACTAATTCTTGATCTACTTTCAGTCATCAGTAGAACTATCACATACTTACGGTGTCATAGGGAAGGCAGTCATTACTTTGTTTTCATAAGTTGGGCATTTTATTAAGTAAAAGCACTTTAAATCCGTGCTTTTAAAACTGTGAATCATGATCATGATCATTAGTGAGTCATGAAGTCAGTGGATCAGACTGGCTTTTTTTTTTTTTTGAGAAGGAGTTTCACTCTTGTTACCCAGGCTGGTGTGCAATGGCACACTCTCAACTGACTGCAACATCCACCTCAAGGGTTTAAGTGATTCTCCTGCCTCAACCTCCTGAGCAGCTGGTATTACAGCCACACTCCACCACGCCCAGCTAATTTTTGTATTTTTAGTAGAGATGTGGTTTCACCATGTTGGCCTGGCTGGTCTTCAAACTCCTGGCCTCATGTGATCCGCCCACCTCAGCCTCCCAAAGCGTTGGGATTACAGGTGTGAGCCACTGCTCCCACTCTTTTTTTTTTTTTTGAAATAGAATGGAAGGGAAAAGAAAAGAGCATTGCATATAATAAAGATGAGTATTGCTTCAAGTGGATGTGCCATGTTGCTATGTAAAATGCATCCCTACTCTAAGGCTATGGTCAAACTGGTGTAAAAAGCACTGGAATTCAGGCATGGTGGCTTATGCCTGTAATCCCGCCACTTTGGGAGGCCAAGGCAGGAGAAAGGACCACTTGAGAAGCTCAAGATCACTCTGGGCAGCATAGTGAGACTCTGTCTCTACAAAAAAATAAAAATAAAAATATATAATAAGTAAAACTTAGTCCAGCATGGTGGCACACACCTGTAGTCCTAGCTACTCAGGAGGCTGAGGTAAATGAATTGCCTGAGTCCAGGAGGTCAAGGCCGCAGTGAGATGTGACTGCACCACTGCACTCCAGCCTGGGTGACATAGCAGGACCCTGTCTCTAAAAACTAATAATAATAATTGTTTTTTAAACATTTTAAAGCACTAGACTTTACATAATAGCTGGTACACTTCTTATTTTAAAAAAAGTTTTAAATTATTCTATCCTTACCCCAGCGAATACTCTCCATTAACATTAGTCTTTAATAAGGTAAATTTAAAGTTAAATGTGCTGCTACCATGTGCTAGGCACTGTTCTAGGCCCTGAGGATACAATGGTAATAAATTGGGATCCTAGCTCTCATACAGCTTCCATAAAGTTGGGAAGACAGATGAAATATATGAAATACAGAGTCAAGTTGTTCTACAAGCAACAGAAAAAGATGAAGTGTAATGGCAAGGCAATGACTCAGGTGCAATTTTATGTAGGATGGTCAAAGAAGGCATCATTGAGAAAGTGACATTTGAACAGAGTCCAACATTTAAGTTTTTAATCTAGCATTTTAATGTTATTTTAAATTTAAGTGAACATTTTGATTAATAATAGCTAACAACTGCTGAGATTTAAAATTTTATAAACTATTTCATTCCCTACTATGATGCTTAACTTTTTGTTCATTTGTATATTTAGTCATTTACTCAACAAATATTTATTTTGTGCTTAACCAAGGGCTGGTCACTATATTGAGCATTGGGGATTGAGCTGAGTAAAAGACAAACTTATTTCTTGCTCTTAGAAGTGTCTGGCCTCCTGAGGTGTACACTAAGGCAGGAGAATTGCATGAACCCTGGAGGTGGAGGGTTTTTGTACACTTGTGTGTACAAAAAAAGAAAAGAAAAGAAAAGAAATACACAATTCCAAAGTGATAAATGGATCATGGGGTAGTACAGATTGTAGTTCCCTTCTTGGGAGATCAGAGAAGACTTTCTGGAGGAAAAATGATTAAATTGAGAGATAGAGGGTAAAATTAAATTTCAAATTTTTGCACACACCCTCATTTTAAATTTTAGTCGAGGCCACAGGCTTTTAGTGGTGCTTAATAAGAAACTTTGAGTTGTGACAAAAGTACTTTTAACTTCACTGGATTAGTCATTACTCCCTGATTTAAAAAATACAGAAGTTTAGAGAATGTTTACACACTTGTTACCATTAAATTTACATTAAATCTATAATCATTCTGTATCTTGTAATCATAAACTTAGATTTCCCTCTATTTACTGAGAAGGGCGAAGAGTGTCCCTGTAATATTCAGAGGTACGTTTTTGCAGTTTGAAGGGCGGTTGATTTATAATCTGGAGACTGCAAATGTTGGTCCTGCAGAACTGCAGTCTACAC
This sequence comes from Rhinopithecus roxellana, assembly GCF_007565055.1. Lineage (NCBI taxonomy): Eukaryota > Metazoa > Chordata > Mammalia > Primates > Cercopithecidae > Rhinopithecus > Rhinopithecus roxellana. Next base: position 41,824,261 of record NC_044558.1, read on the forward strand.
TATTGAATGTTGTTGTAGAGAATTGTGTTTGTTCACTTGAGGTTGCAAACTGTGTTTGTCATATGAGGTTAAACTTGCTCACCAACCCCATGATAATTAACCAGTAAGGCCTCACTGGTGTTGTTATAATGAACTCAACCACTATAAAGACCTGTGGGTTTTCTTGGCATAAGGAAAGTATTTGAAGCTTTTTCCTTGCATAGTTTATGCAAATAAAAATAAATAGGTAAGGCTAAGCCAATTAATTTCAAGCACAACCCCAAATCTCATTCTTCCACAGGAGTTAGCATGCAAGGTGGAGCAGAAGTGTCTTGTTTTCCAAATCAAGGGAACGGAATGCAGCAAAGTCTTCAAGGCCAAAACCGGCAGGTTTGTTTCAGGAACTTGAAAGTAGTTCAGATGCGAAGCTTCCAGGTGAAGAGGGCAGGTTAAATAGATGCGTGTTATCTCTCTCCCTGACCCAAACTTAATCCACTGATGCAATGCCCTCCAAAAATGGCATTTCATAACCACCACCACCCAATTTTTATCCAAAGCATTTATCACTCTCTAATATACTATATATTTTATTTCATTATTTTCTGCCCCCAACCCATTCCCATGGCCATTAGAATATAAGCTCATGGAGTACAGTAATTTTGTCATTTTCCTTACTAATGCTCCAGATTCAGGATGGGGGAGTAAAGACTGATTGGAAGTTCAAGGCTGAGGCTTATTAATTTTGACCTTTACTCTAGGTCCAAGGTGCTTTGGGTAGACTATTTTTTGACTTCCCTCATCCCCACCCTTAATCTCCATGTTAGTATTTAAAAGTATTTTCCTTTGGACTGGTTGGAAATTTCCCAGAGAAGAGTCTTCCAGTCTCCTGCCTGGAGGGTAAGGTCTGGGAAACTGTCAGATTCTAGGAGCTGAGTGGGAGAGAGGTCTGGAGTACCTGCACCATGGGCATTAAAATGCAAGCAGCCACTACACCTCTGCTTTCCACAGAGGGTACCATTCCTTCACCTATGTCTGGTATTGCTCACTCCAGAGACCCTATTTTGCCCTCTCTAGAAGATAAACCTCCAGTCTTTAAGGGGCTGTAGCCTCAGTCACCCAGTGATCTGGAGTGGGACAAGAGGTGAGAGAGCCCAGAACTCCAGAACACAAAAGCCTGCCTGCCTTCCTGGGAGGGTGAAGGAGAAAATCACTTTTCCTTATTTCATTGACGAATCTGATCCAACAGTAAACCAGTTCCAAGTATATTTCTATTTTAAATTATTACTCTATACCCTGCCACATTAGCTAACGCCAATGAAATCCACGGAGGCTCATTGCTTTACGATCCATTAAAAGAGAAGAGCTCCACCTGCCTTCATAAACATTTGTTCTCTTTTTGATGTGCTTTTTAGGGCATACTAAATAAGAGGCCCATGGTAAGATATTAAATGTTAAGCTAAGCATTGAACTAAAGTCTGAATCTGTGTTCCCAATGGGAGGAGAAGGGTTTGGGTTTAAATGTTTGATATCTTACACTTGTACAACATTCTTGTAGCACTCTGACAAGTATACTAATTATATTTCTGATGGCATTATGAAAAATTTGTATTATGTCATCCCATTACTGGGTATATACCCAAAGGATTATAAATCATGCTGCTATCAAGACACATGCACACGTATGTTTATTGTGGCACTATCCACAATAGCAAAGACTTGGAACCAACCCAAATGTCCATCAATGATAGACTGGATTAAGAAAATGTGGCACATATACACCATGGAATACTATGTAGCCATAAAAAAGGATGAGTTCATGTCCTTTGTAGGGACATGGATTAAGCTGGAAACCATCATTCTGAGCAAATTATCACGAGGACAGCAAACCAAACACCGCATGTTCTCACTCATAGGTGGGAATTGAACAATGAGAACACTTGGACACAGGACACAGGATGGGGAACATCACACACCGGGGCCTGTCTTGGGGTGGGGGGAGGGGAGAGGGATAACATTAGGAGATATACCTAATGTAAATGATGAGTTAATGGGTGTAGCACACCAGCATGGCACATGTATACATATGTAATAAACCTGCACGTTGTGCACATGTACCCTAGAACTTGAAGTATAATAAAAAAAGAAATATTTGTATTATCTGTGTTTAAGGAAATATTTGTGAATTTGAGGAGGGTAGCTCATTCTCCCCACCCCCATAACCCAGGTTTCCAAACCTTCTCTGAGGAGGTCAGAGGAATTAGAAAAGAATCCCAGGGCCGGGCACAGAGCTCACACCTGTAATCCCAGCATTTTGGGAAACTAAGGTGGGCAGACTGCTTGAGCCCAGAAGTTCGAGACCAGCCTCAGCAATATGGCAAAACTCCATCTTTACAAAACATACAAAAATTAGCGGGGCATGGTGGTGAGTGCCTGTAGACCCAGCTATTTGGGAAGGTTGAGGCAGAAGGATCACCTGAGCCTGGGGAGGTCAAAGCTACATTGAGCCATGATCATGCCACTGCTTTCCAGCCTGGGTGACAGAAATCTTGTCTCAAAAAAATAAAAATAAAAAAGAAACCCATTTACTTAACAATTTCCCTGGGGATGTTTCTGCACAGCCTCAACCTTTGCTCAGCCGTGGTCCTGAGATCTCTTTTGAAGAGGACCCGTTTGAACTAAAAGTCTACTCAAGTCTTTCACTACTTAAGGTCCAGGACCTCAGCTAAGGACACCTGTTATGAGGTGAAAGTATTCATAGCTTCAACTGAAAAAAAGGTTCTAAGTCTTTTGGAGAAGCTCTTAAATACCAGTAGATACTAATGTTGCTCTGTTTCCTGTCACAGTGACAGTCTATACGACTCTGCCCCTTGTTGCACCACCCCGTAGTCACCCAGGGAAGCAGCAGAGGTCAGAATATTAGTCATTAGCATTCAGCAGATTTATTATTAACTTTTCTACATTGTCCTTTTAGACTCAGGAGCAAATTTATGTCCAAGTTAGCTCAGCTCAAGACATAGAAGCAAAAAGCTGATTATTTGTCCTGTCTTCTATTTCTATCTGTGCTTCCAACTTCTGCTAGTTCCCTTCAACATTCTGGCTGGTAATGGTTAGGTCCCATTCATCAACTCAAATATTAAGCTATGGCTGTTCACTTACCTAAGTCTATAATATGCTCCATATGGATCTCTGGCTTCAGACATCCCCTCTCTTTCTTATTCATCCTTCTACCACAAACGAACCATACCTTCTCTTCTTATTAATATTTAGGGCAGGAGCTGTCTTATGTAGCTCTTGTCTTGTTTATTTCCTTTACACAAGGCAAGCAGAAGCCTCACATAGTGACTGAAGTCACATGTATTTCTGATGAAAGAAAATGAGGTAAAGGGAAAAGGAAGCAAAGGTACTCACAGGAACATTGGAGTTCCATAACAGCATATTCAGTATGTTTACGAAAAGTTTATGGACTCCCTTAACTCTAGCATATATATACAAAGATTTCATTTGATGAACTTCATTGATCCATGAAGTCATATTAGCAAGAAAAATGGCCTTCAAGATCAATTCCTGCTTTGCTGGACCTTCCACTAATTCTTCTGATTCCAAGCTACCAAGTTGCAAATGAGTTGCAATGACAAGTCAAGATCACTATTTAGCCAGCATTTGCTGATGGGGATTCTGGAACTCTCAGATAGATGGAGACACCCTTCTGAAATAATGATTGATTATTTACCTAATGCTGGTTTAACTTGCTTTTTTAACCTGGTAGCCAAAACACAGTCTGCTGTTGGTAACAATGGAGAAATTTTATTCAGTAGAATTCCTTTTAGGGAGAACACTGCACTTGTTTCAATTGAATGTCTTGATAAGACATTTTGGGAGTATTTTTAAAAAGACTACCAACCCAAGTGTCCATCAATGGATGAATGGAAAAACAAAAATGTGGTGAAGGGAACCAGACTATTCCACCCCAAAATATGCCACTTTGGCATAAGAATTATTTTGAGCTAAAGACAATCAAGAAACAGCAGACAGAAAAACAAAAACTCTCTGCCCTCCCCCTATCTGGCTAAAAGCAGGACATGACTTTCCATTTTTAATGGAAAAACCAAACTCTCCAAAACAGTTTAAAGAGATCTTTCTGAGCCAACAAGAGTGGCCATGACCTGGAGAAACACAGCCTCAAGTGGTCTTGAGAAAGTGCGCTCATGGCCAGGCACAGTGGCTCACACCTGTAATCTCAGCACTTTGGGAGGCCAAAGCAGGTGGATCACTTGAGGTAAAGAGTTCAAGACCAGCCTGGCAAACATGGTGAAACACTGTCTATACTAAAAATGCAAAAATTAGTTGGGCATGGTGGTGGGCACCTGTAGTCCCAGCTACTTGGGAGGCTGAGGCACAAGAATCACTTGAATCTGGGAGGTGGAGGCTGCAGTGAGCTGAGATCATTCCACTGCACTCCAGCCTGGGCAACAGAGCGAGACTATGTCCAAAAAAAAAAAAAAAAAAAATCAGAGAAAGTGTACCCAAGGCAGTCGGGTTATAGTTTGGTTTTATACATTTCAAGGAGACAAGAATTACAGCTAAAGACATAAATCACTTCATGGAAGGTAATATCGGTTCAGCCCAAAAAGGCAGGACATCTTGAGGTGGAGAGAAGAGCACTTACAAGTCATAGGTGGGTTTTTGGGATTCTTTAGTTGGAAATTGGTTGAAAGAATTAAGCTTTGTCTAAAGACTTGAAGTCAGTAGAAAGGAATGTTTAAGTTAAGGAGGTTCATTAACCAATACACTGGGTCAGAGTGACCTGTAGGGATATGACTTAACCTTTGTCTGGCATGGTCATAGGTCCCGTTTATAATTTGGTATCTTACTGTCACAAAGAGTCGGTTTTGTCAGTCTTATGATCTCTATTTTAACATTAATACTGGTCAGTTGTGCCTGAACTCCAGAAGGGAGGGAGTATAAAAAAGTGTGTTCAACCTCACTTCCTGCCATAGGTGGAAATTCAGTTTTTAAGGCTTTTTGGGTCTCCATGGCCAAGAAGGATCTTGTGTCATGTGGGCTTAGGATTTTATTTTTATGTTATGCATTTACAAAGGTGTGCTCTCCCTTGTCAAGGAAGAGAACAACTCTTAACACAATTGCCTGATGGGTTTGGTCAGCCCTCTGCACAGACAAATCCAATTTACTGAGATTGTGTTATCGCAGTAAAGAAAGAGTTTAATTAACGCTAGGCTGGCCACATGGAAGATGGAGTTATTACTCAAATCAGTCTTCCTGAAGGCTTGGAGGTTAGGGGTTTTTAAGGATAGCTTGGTGGTTAGGGGACTAGGGAATGCATGTTGCTGACTGACTGAGGACACAATCATAGGGTTGTGGAAAATGGTCCTCATGCACTGAGTCTGCCTCTGGGTGGGGGCCACAGGACCGGCTGAGTCATGAGTCAGTAGGGTCAGTCAGTGGCCAAAATGCGAAAGTCTGAAAAACATCTCAAAAGATCAATCTTAAGTTATACAATCATGATGTTATCTATAGGAGCAATAGGGGAAGTCACAAATCTTGTGACCTCTGGCCACATGACTCCTGAGTAGTAAGGGATTATAGAAACTATATTTTATCAGAATTTAGGCCCCTCCCATAATTCTAATCTTGCAGTCTTCCACTAGTTTTACAAAGGTGGTTTCAGCTCCTGAACAAGGAGGGGATCTGTTTTAGGGAGGGACTATCATCCTTGCTTCCACATTAAACTAGAAACTAAATCCCTTCCATGGTTAGCTTCCTATGCCCAGGAATGAGTGAAAATAGCCAGTCTGTGAGGCTAGAAGCTAGAAGGTTAGACTCCTCTCACTGTCATAATCTTTGCAAAGGTGGTTTCATTAATCATCGGGACTCTTTATCACTGGAGATGACTCTAGATTCTTTTCAGCCCAAAGACCTAGAGGGGAATGTATATAACAAGCCTTACAAAACCACTCTTTTTTTCTATTTATTTCCTCATATATTTCCTTCCCACAAGTTACCACCCTTAGGAATCCCCTTTTTTCTTTGTCTTGTCAGTCTCTGCAATGTATCAAATGTATCACTCTTTGTCAAAATGCTGTGTCACCTCTTAGGTCTAACTGCTTCTCTGCCCCTTCACTTTTCTAGGAAGGCCCCTGTATATATACATGATAAACCTTTCCTCCTGCTAATCTGTCTTTCATCAGTCTGATTTGCAGGGCCCCAGATACTGAACCTAAGAAGGTAAAGGAAAACATTTTTTTTCTTCCCCCACAGTGGTATATGCATACCATGAACTATTATTACTTAGCATTTAAAAGGATGGAAATTCTGATATATGCTATAATATGCATGAACCTTGTGGACATTATGCTAAGTGAAATAAGCCGGTCACAAAAAGATGAATACTATATAATTCCACTGGTGGGGTGTCTAAAATAGTCAAATTTATAGGGACAGAAAGTAGAATGGTAGTTGTCAGGTGCTAGGGGGAGGGGGAAATGAGAAGTTGTTGTTTAATAGCCATAGAGGTTCAGTTTTGCAAGGCGAGAATGTTCTGGAGATTAGTTATCTAGGGGCCAAGGGAAAAGTTCCCCTTTGCCCTGTGAAGTTTCACTGAAAAATCAACTCACAAAAGGCAGACTAATAGGAGAAATAACATACAAATGCATTTAATGTGTACATGGGAACCTTCGGAATCAAGACAAGGGAAAGTGCACATTGTTATGTTTAGGTTCAACAAAGTATGCAGAGCTGTGTAGAAATATGACTGGACAAAAGAGTATGATCTAACTTTAACAGATGAAGTAAGGAAACCCAGCAAGGCCTGTCTGTCTAGATTCTTCTTGACCTCCCTGAGCAGCATTTCTTCCTTCTGGGTATGGGACAGGACCCTTTCTGGAATGGGGGTCTTATGACCTACAGTCAAACAAGGTAGGTCCGATCATTTCCTTATGGCCAGTTTTTATATACAATGTCAACCAAAAGTATCTGAGACAGGTCCCAAGCTATGTAGAAAGTTTATTTGGCCAAGGTTAAGGGCGCACCCATGACACAACCTCAAGAGGTCCTGCCTCTGTGCCTAAGGTGATCAGGCCACGGCTTTGTTTTCACATTTTAGGGAAACATGAGACATCCGTCAATACATATAAGATGTACATTGGTTTGGTCCAGAAAGGTGAGACAACTGAAAGCCGGGACTTCCAGGTCATAGGGAGATTTAAAGATTTTCTGATTGGCAATTGGTTGAAAGAGCTATTATCAATAGAAAGGAATGTCTGGGTTACGATAAGGGATTGTGGAGACGAAGGTTTTATCATGCAGATTAAGCCTTCAGAGAGAACAGATTGTAAATGTTTCTTATCAGACTTAAGAAGTCTGTTCTATCAGTAATTCTAAAAGGGAGGACGGTATAAGGGGGCATGTCTGGCTCCCCCTTCCCATCATGGGCTGAACTTGTTTTTCCAGTTAACTTTGGGATGCTTTTGCCAAGAGGAAGAGTCCTTTCAGATGGTTAGGGTACTTAGAATTTTATTTTTGGTTTGCAAGAAAGGTGGATGAAAAGTTTGATAATATTTTTAGGTTTTATAGCTGGCTTTGAGGAAAAGGGGTTCTGGTTTCTAGGACCCACCTGGGGAAGAGGGATTCTAATTTCTATGGCTGCCCTCGGGGGAGAGTGGGACTGAGAGACAGGAGGCGAGCAGGAGAAGATCAGAGAAAACCTTTTGCTTCTCAGGCTGCTTCTGAGGCCTTGATTTTAGGGTACTGTTTTCCATGTCCCAACAGTGACACAACAGTGTGACTGTACTTAAGACTACTGAACTGTAGATTTAAAAATGGTTATGATGGTAAATTTTGTGTTATGTGTATATTACCACAGTTTTTTAAAACCTATTTTAAAAAGACCACGAAACACTTTAAACATTAAAAATAATCAAATGTTTTTTAAATTGCTGATTTCAATATACTTATGATGGCTTTTCAACCATCATAAGTTGTTGTTGGGTTTTTTGTTGTTGTTTGTCTGTTTGTTTGTTTGTTTAGTAGAGATGGGATTTCACCCTGTTGGCCAGGCTGGTCTCAAATTCCTGATGTCAAGTGATCCACCCGCCTCGGCCTCCCAAAGTGCTGGGATTACAGGTGTGAGCCACCATGCCTGGCCCATTCAACTTATACAGTTTTTTTTTTTTTTGAGACAGAGCCTTGCTCTGCCATCTCGGCTCACTGCAAGCTCCGCCTCCCGGGTTCATGCCATTCCCATCAAGGACCTCAGCCTCCCGAGTAGCTGGGACTACAGGCGCCCGCCACTATGTCCGGCTAATTTTTTTTTTGTATTTTTAGTAGAGATGGAGTTTCACCGTGTTAGCCAGGATGGTCTCGATCTCCTGACCTCGTGATCCACCCATCTCGGCCTCCCAAAGTTTCTTCTTTAAATAAAAAATACATAAGCCAGGCACAGCGTTGCACACCTGTAGTACTGACAACTCAGAGGTTGAGGTGGGAAGATTGCTTGAGCCCAGAAGTTCAAGGTCAACATTGGCAACATGGTGAAACTTCTTCTCTAAAATAAAATATATATAATAAAAAATTTAGGCTGGGCACTGTGTCTTGCATCTGTAATCCCAGCACTTTGGGAGGCCCAAGGAGGGTGGACCACTCGAGCCCAGGAGTTCGAGACCAGCCTGGGCAACATGGCAAAACTCCATCTTTACAAAAAACACAAAATTAGCCAGGCATGGGTGGCACGTGCCTGCAGTCCCAGCTACTTGGGAGGCTAAGGCAGGAGGATCGCTTGAGCTCACTGGAGGTTGCCATGAGCTGAGATCACACCATTGCACTCCAGCCTAGGTGACAGGGCAAGACTCTGTCTCAAAAAAAAATTTTTTTTAAGACTACAGGTATTTTCATTATTTTTCTCATGACTCTTCTCATCCTTCTGATATTTGTACCTCAATCCTCAGACCACTGTCCCTGTCTATTCTGTCTGGGTAACAATCAGTAAGTGGACATTAACAAATTTCCTAGTTTTTTACTGGGGATGACAGTTCCCAATGCTAAGTTGCATAGCCTTTCACCTGCCTGACTGGTATACTAAAAAATCAACTCTCAGTTGTTACAGGCAATCATCAAGATTAATAGAAAACCCGTTACTCTTTTCACCTGTTCAGCAGATAGGACAAAGTGGGTGCAGAATGGTTAATTCACCTGAACAAGTCATACCAAAGGACTCAAATGAGGGCTTATACAGGGTCAGCTTTCTGGGCTTGAGACCTGTACGGTCACAAAGGTCGCCACACTTAGAGGAGTCCCATGCTTGTTTAAGGTTCTGCTGTTATCATCTTGACATTATATATATATATATATATATACATTTTTTTTTTTTTTTTTTTTTTTTAACAAAACGCTCCATATTTTCGTTTTGCACTGGACCCTGCGAATTATCTAGCTGGTCTGGGACTTAGGTCACCTGATCTCAAAATATGATGTTCTAGGCTCAGCAGTGGGAAGGGTCATACAAGTAAAGAAGCATTATCCCTTTTATCCAAGATTCAGCGTAGCTATTTTATACACAATGGACATACTGATTTTGCTGTAAAGCACTGCAATACCTAACACTAGAATCCACCATTTAAAGGGAAGTTAGAGCCCTCAATAGTTATATCCAAGTTTCAGAGAGAAATCCCCACAAAGACGGATATAATTTTCTCATAAATATTTACAAGTTTTAAATAGTTGGATGCTAGTCACCCCATTTATCTTGGTGTTTCCTTGTGAATGAAGTCCATCCAATGTCTACATCGTATTGAGAAAAATCTATGAAGCTAATGCAGAAAGAGGAATCAAGAGTGCCAAAAATAAATGTTTCCATCCTGAGCCAAAGAATGAATCCCTTGTGCATTCATATGTTATAGAAAATGTGATTCCTTTTTTCCAGTTTTACAAGGCCAACACCTATCAGAAACACAAATTCTGACTTTTACTGACTTAGACTAGGTCTCAAAAGCCATAAAAAGGCCGTTCATGGAAATGAACAAAGAATGTGTTTGTATCTTTATCTGAGAAGTCATGCCAGAACCCCTTTCAAATCAGCGGGGTAACATTTGCTTTTACATTTGTATGTTTTAGCGAGTTTTATAAACCCTGAAGCTAACCGACTTTTCTTGTAAAGTAGAGACGTAAACTGATTTCGGGAGAGATGCCTGGGGATACAGCAGAGCTGAAATGTTTGTGCCTTGTTTATTAAACATGATCATCCTCACCAGAAATTACCATAGCATCAGGTTTCCCAGAAGGTTCTGAGGGCTAGAGTTTGTGCTTCACTTCTTCCTTGTTCCTAAGGCACCTAATGCGACGCTAGCATGTGAGAAGTACCCAGCAAACCCTCTCTTCACCCTCCCCCCAATTTTGGCCTCTCGTGGGAAAACCCCCTCCTTGTCCATGATGTTTCACCCACATCTGTCTTGACTCGGCAATGCTCCCATGCAGCCAACTTTTCATATTCTCTCTTTCACACTTTCATTATAATGTATTTGTCCTTGGTCCCACTGCCTTTGATTTCTAAGACAAAAATGATTTGAAAACTAACTCAGTCTTATGTTTTGAAGAATTAGTGTATTAACAGCATAGCACAAGACCTCTATTCTCCTTTAGGTAATTTCTTTTTTACAATAACAATGATATTTTAAGACAGTGACCAATGGAATGAATCTAAAAGTTGGAATGTCTTATTAGGCAATGTGGATTTTGAAACACTTCTGAGTCTCATCATTTAGATTGCAGTCTATGGAGAGGACTGGCTCTTTCTAAAACATATCCATTCATTCATTTAATCATCAAACATATCCTGAAGACTTACTCTGTGCCAGGGACTGCTATGGGTGCTGGGATGGAACACTGAGCAGGATGACCAGGACCCTTTTCTCATGGCACTTACATTTGGAGGATGGTGGTGGCAGGAATATGTGAATAAGGAGAAAATATTTAATGATAGTAAATGGTATGATGAAGATAAGACAGAGATGTGCAAGGAAATGACAGCTGGGGTGCAGGAACTGGGGGCTACATCTAAGTGGTCAAAGGTCTCTCAAAGAGGATGGCATTGAAGTTGAAACCTGAATAAGAAGGAACCAGACATGGGATAACTTGGAGAAGAATGTGTCTGGCACAAGGCAGAGCTTGTGCAAAGGCCCTTGGGTAAGAGGCAAATCTGTGTGTTCAGGGCACGTGTGGCTGTAATGTAATGTTACCAAGGGAGGAGAGGCAGGCGGGGCTAGTTCATGTAGGGTCTCAGGGTCCAGGAAGGAAGAGGCTTTGGGTTTGATTCTGAGTGTGACTAGAAGCCCCTGGAGTGAAAAGGACATGTTCTGATTATGTTTTAAAACACTCTTCTGGCATTTGAGCTATAACTAGACTACAGGTAGCAGAGAGGAAGCAGGGAGGGGATTGGGAGAGAGACGATGGCATCTCGGACCAAGATGGCAGCAGTGGAGGAGTCACAAACAGCATTAGGAGATATCTTGGTGATGGAGTTAACAGGACTTCCTGATGTATTGCATTGGCTGGGGTGGGTGGAGAGTCAAAGACTCCTGGGGTTTTGGTTTGAGTAACAGTGTAAGGTGGTTTCGTTTCCTGAGACAGAAAAGCCAGGGGTGGAGGGGACTGGGTGGAAGGGGTTTGAGGGGAAAACCAAAAAAGTCATTTAAAAATCCCCTTTTTAAGTCAGGAAACAACAGATGAAGGAGAGGATGTGAAGAAACGGGAATGCTTTTACACTGTTGGTGGGAGTGTAAATTAGTTCAACCATTGTGAAAGACAGTGTGGCGATTCCTCAGGGATCTAGAACTAGAAATACCATTTGACCCAGCAATCCCATTACTGGGTATAGACCCAAAGGATTATAAATCATGCTACTATAAAGACACATGCACACATATGTTTATTGTGGCACGGTTCACAACAGCAAAGACTTGGAACCAACCCAAATGTCCATCAATGATAGACTGGATTAAGAAAATGTGGCACATATACACCATGGAATACTATGCCGCCAGAAAAAAGGATGAGCTCATGTCCTTTGCAGGGACATGGACGAAGCTGGAAACCGTCATTCTCAGCAAACTATCACAAGGACAGAAAACCCAACACCGTATGTTCTCACTCATAGTTGGGAACTGAACAACAAGAACACTTGGACACAGGACGGGGAACATCACACACTGGGGCCTGTCATGGGGTACGGGGCTGGGGGAGGGATAGCATTAGGAGAAATACCTAATGTAAATGACGAGTTGATGGGTGGCAGCAAACCAACATGGCACATATATACCTATGTAACAAACCTGCATGTTGTGCACATGTACCCTAGAACTTAAAGTATAATAATAATAATAATCTCCTTTTTAGTACCTAACATCCAGTTAAAAGAGAAGTCATGACTCAATTCTCAAGAAACATGGTTATATGGAGTCATTGCCTTATGTGGGCACAGTATGCATTTAGGAAGGAAGAGTCTGTCTTCTGGGAAAGTGTGGAAAATCCATATTGGACAGAGCTCATTGAAAAACGCAAGATTTCAGTCACCAGAGCTGTATTTCTCAACTGCATTTTGGAAACTTTTGCCAGCACATTCTTAAGACAGGGAGCTCGGAAGGGAATTTGAATCGTGGAGATGCTGCTAAAGGAGCAGTATGGTGCCCCCTTAGCTGAATACAGAATCACCAGAGAGCTGTGTCCATGACCACTTTTGTTTTTATTTTTTATATTTTCTGAGAATCACTTCTTGGTCACAACACACCATAGACACCGTTTCTGGAATACAGGTTTGAGGATACCGTGTCAGCAGCTTCAAGAAGAAGAGAACTTCTTGCCAGGACATAAAATGATACCTCCTCTGGGAACCTGCTTTGAATAGTGGGATTCAAGGACATGAGACCTTCTTGCTGGATTTTTATAACACAATCTCTTCATGATTTTACAAATAAAGGAATAAAATCCAGATAAGATGATGTCTACCCTTCCTTGGGGTGCTCTGTCGATTGTCTGGCGATGGTGTCAGGGCAGCCAAAGACAGGATAAAGGCCGAGGAGGGTGTTTGTGCCCTTATATTTTTAGCACCATTGTTCATAGGACTTGTGAGAGGATTCTGGAACCAATAAAGGGGTAGAAACAGGTACCTGATTCATAGGTGAACTGGAACAAACAGGAATGTGCCAGACCTGTGTTGAAGCTAAGCCATATTTATTGCAATGTTGAAGATTCTCAGAAATCAAATTTTATGTCTATCCATAAGTAAAATGGAACTGCCATTAATAGAGCTTTTACAACGTAACATGTGAACAGTGATTTGGTGCTCTGAAAAAACACGGAATGAAGAGTGGGAAGGAAGGTTCTAACCTTGGCTCCTGATAACTTGTTCTGTGATGTGGAGCAAATCATTAACCTGTCTGTTTTTTACTGGGCAAATGGGGATAATCAAGCACAGGTCCTTCGGCCAATGGGTTGTGATGATTAAACAAGGCAATTTTGTGCAAGAGGTCCAGGTGTGGGAGTCAGACAGACCTAGGTTTGAATCCAAGTGCTGGTGATGGCAGTGGTGGCCTGTCTGGAGTGGCTGCTGCCATGATGCCAGCTGTAGTGGGGGAGGTGTGGCTGGGGCAGCAGGCTCCATGGAGCCAGTGGGAGCCGGGAGTAGGCCCTTCCAAGTGGGAGGGATGGGAGCCCCGCCCTCCTGGGTGCAGCTGCAGCTGCCCAGCCCCGGCTACAGACCCTGGCATCCCTGCATTCTTGGGGCCCAGGAATTCCCCCTGACCCTACAGGCTCAGAGGTGACTGGTCCCACTGCCTGGCCTCTCCCCACTCCTGGCACCCGTTCCAATTTTAGAGCAAACTGTGGCCAAACCTGGGTGCTGTCATGATTTGGCCAAGTGTGCATGCTCAGAAGCACTGACATGCCAGCACCCTGCCACCTGGGACCCCTCCAGACTTTGGGCATTGAGGAGCATTGGAAGCAGGCTAAGAGGGGACTGGGTGTGGGTCTGCAGGAGCCCCTTAGCAGGAACAGCCTGGGCACTGTGGGTGCTGTGGAGGGTAGGTTGATGGTGGCAGGAGGCAGACAGGCTCCTGGGTGGAAAACGGCAGGTACCCAGTAAGCCCCACCTCCAAACTAGGGATAGCCTGAAGCCTGGGGGCTGGGCTGTCAGTTCTGCACACTGGAGTGAGAACTTATGGTGCTTTTTCTGGGACACCCATGGCCACCCATGGACCAGTCCATACACACTTCCTCCCCTCTAAAGCCTGTAAAAACCCCAGACTCAGCCAGACTCAGGCAGACATGGGATGACCTGCCTGAGGATAGGAGATACCTGTTCCAGGTCTCTTCTCAGCTGAGGGTTGCACAGACCTCAGGGCAACCTATCTGCAAATGGGAGCTACCCACTTCGGGTCTCCTCAAGAACTGTTCTACCACTCAGTGAAGCTCCTCTCTCCCTTGCTCACCCTCCAATTGTTTGAGTACCTCATTCTTCCTGGATGCAGCACTAGAACTCAGGACCCACCAAGTGGCAGGACTAAAAGAGGTATAACACAAACAGGGCTGAAACACGCTCCCCACACACACACTCACCATGTTGTAAGCAACAAGAAGAAGAGAAGAGTTGCAGTCCTTTGGGAAGCGCAGATCTAGGGGTTGCTGAACCCAGGGCTGTGACACCCAGGGTTCTGCGGTTCCTGGCATCTCTAAGCTCCCAGGCACCACTATGTTCCCCTCATCCAGACACAGGTGCCTGCAGCAGAAGCCATGTGCAGTACGTTTGGTCCAGCCACAGCCTCACACGGAGCTAGCGCCTGTGCCAGTGCCTGGAGCTGCCTGCCCTGTAGTAGCAGCCAGCGTGCCTGGCTGTGTGCAGTGGCTGGAGCCTGCGCTTGCTTGCCCACACACCCCTTGCTGCTCCACACCTGGCTGGTGTTTGGCAGGTATGGAATCCGGGCCAGTAGCACAAGCTGAGCACAGCCTGCTGGGCTGAGTGAGCAGAAGGAGCCCAGCAGGCCCAAGTAAAACTCAGGCAAAGGTGCCGCCGGCCACAGAGGCTTCCAGCAGGAAAAGTGACACCCCTGAGGATCCTGGGACACTGACACTTACTCGCTTAGTGATTGTGGATATAATTTTAAATCTTTGTGAAGCTCACTTTGAAAAAATTGTAAAACAAAGTACTTAGCATGCTACCTGGTGCATAGAAGTCCAGTCAGTGGAAGCCATTATTATTATGTGAAACTTTTCGAAAATGTACTTTTCAACTGTAATGTAACGTGGTATTACTGTTTGAAAATTAGAGGCAGTAGTTTGCATTTCTCATGATCAGAAGCCAAAATATAAACACACACTACCTAAGAAAGCTAAAAAAATTGTTTTTTCTTTAGATGTTGAGTTTGAGAGGCCTATTAAACATCCAAGTAGAAATGTCAGGTGAGCATTGAGATATGTCAATCTGGGGCACAGAGGAGAGGTCAGGGATGAAAACTTAAATCAGGGGTCACTGGCACATAGGTAGGAGTTAAAGCCAAGGGACTGGATGAGATTATCTAAGGAGGGGGGAACACAGAGAAGGCAAGGAGCCAAGAAGGCCCTCACTTGGGGAAGGAGAGAAGTCAGCAAAGGAGCCTGAGAGAGATAAAAATCCAGACTGTGTGTGTCTCAGAAGCCAAGAGAAGGTAGTGCTTCAAGGAGAGGGAGTGTAAACTATGTCCAGTACTGGTGAGAGGCTGCCGCAGAGGCAGACAAAATATGTGCTCCTTGGAGGTCTTTGGCAACCTTGAGAGGGCGGTTTCAGAGAGATGGGAACAGAATGAGGGGACTGAAGGAATGTATGTCATACGCTTCCAGGTTGGGCAATACCCCCCAAGTTGTGCTAGACTAGCAGCACACAATGTTCTTTAAAGTTTTAATTTTTTTTCTAAGTGATGTGGCACAGAGAAAATATACAATGAAAACATGCCGTGACATTTTTATCACCACCTACATAGCTCATGAATCTTGAAATGTCATGAAAGAGTTCCTAAATTAACCAGCATGAATAACTTTATGGGGTGGCTCTCCAAGGCATCATGAAGGAGTAACTAATAAAAGCAATTGTAAAAAAGCCTAACAAAAATAGAAAATCTGGCTCGGAATAACTCGTGCCTGATGCATTTCTATGTTGTAATGCTGACAAAGCCACCATAAACACACAACAATGACTTCTGTGGTGAAGGCATTTATATTACAACCCATCCCACAACTAACAAAACATTTCTCTAGAATTGTGACAGACTTTTATTTCATTTGTCACAAAGTGCAACTGGAATCGTATCATGTTCCATTTAATTCAACGAATATTTTTGTTGAGCAGATAGTAAACGGAAGAGGCTGTGCCTGCCACTGAAGGAGACACACAGATGAGTCACAAGTAGCCCTTGACTTCAAAAAGCCAACGAGAACTCTCTCTGCCTCCAGGCTGCACCACCACCAGGGTAGGGACGGAGCCTGTCTGGATTGCCACTGTTACACAGCACCTGGGCAGAGAAGACACTCACGGCAATGTTTGTGAATGAATAAATGAAGTCAAAACAGAGAATGATAAGTATATCGAGTACATAATAGGTATTTAATAAATTATGGAACAAACATCTTAGGACATATTACAAAATAAGGAAAAAATAAATACAGGGATATAGGACTGTCAGAAAAGATTATTGAAGAGATTGTGGCTTCTGAAATAGGCCCTGAAAGCTAGATAGAATTGCAACAGAAGAGTCAGGAGGAAATATATTCCATGCACGGAAATAAGAAAGAACTGCTTCTGTAAGATTTTTAACCACAAAAGGAGATCCTTGGCTTCTACCATTCCTGCTTAAAAAAAAAAAAAAAAGAAAAGAAAAAAAAGAAAAAGAAAAAAAAACATACCTGCTGAAGGAGGCTCGCCATTACCGAGGCACGTGAAGTGTACTACTTTGAGCTCCTTTCTAATATTGAGCCAAGTATTCTGTAGGAGCAATGGGTATGAATGTCCCATGCTGGCCCCCACAGTTATAACTTACAGGGAAGGCTATTCTCTACGAGCCAGTACCTGCCTCCCTGGCCTGACATTAACTTCTTGGGAAATAGCGATTTTGGTTAGGTCACCTGTAAATTTTGGATGAAAATATTCTACCATTCAACCTTAGCCGGAATCACAGAGATAGGCCAGGGTGTATGTAACACAGGCAACAGGGCTCAAGCGTCGTGTTCTCCAGATCCACCTGTAGGCACAGGGCAGGGATACATGGTTGGCCACAAAATGTTTCTCTTTCTACTTACTTCTGGGAAGAAACTCAGGCAGGCATCAAAGACATCTGCAGAACTAACCAACAAAATGAAACCTCCATGGAATCATGCCCTGTCCTCCATCTTCCCAACAATCTGGAGAAGGCAGAGACCCTGTGGGAGGCATGTAAAGACTATAAATAGGACATACTAGGGGAAAGTCTTTATCTCTTCTCTCTTCAGCTGGTGCTGTATCTCAGAAATATCCCAAATATGTGCTGGGATGAGGGGAGGGGGGTGGGCAGAGCCAGCTTCATAGGTGAGGGGCCTGCCTGATCACTCAGAGCCCTCTGCTTAGAAGGGCCCCATGCTTTTAGTGCAATGCTGTCACCACCTTGAAATTCTTAATAATTTCATTTTGCACTGGGTCCCACAGATCATGTAGTCAGTCCTGGGGCTGGCAAGACCTAGCCTTCAGAGAAAAGAAAAGTTCAGACTAGACTCTCACCTGGGCTTTAAACTTCTCTTTCTCTGCCCAAGTACTCTCAATGCCAGAACAAAGTAGCCTCGTACTGGCTAACCTGAGTCTAAGGGAAGAGCAGGGAACAGCTCTCCCCAGCAGAGGCATTTCCTTGAAGGTTCAAATTTATCCTAAGAAAAAACTCAAAACATATTTGCATTCTGTTCTATGAAATATCTATTAGATACATTTTTAAAATAAGATAGACTTTCCCCCAAAAAAGCAATCCTTAAGTAGCATTGATGCTTCAAAAAGATATAACCTTATTATCACTTGGATATGAAGTCCTTCTGGCCCCCAGATAATCTCAAGTGCCAGGCACAACATGGCATAGCACAACATGTCCCGGAGAGGAGAGAGGAAACTCCAATTCAGCAAAAACCCACCCACGGATTGCAGCTTCCTCCCTCCCCTCACATGATTCCCCATGGCCTTTGCTGGCACATTGTGTAACTCATGGCATCTGGCTCCTTTCTTTCTGCCCTTCTTCCTTTTCCTCTTCTTAGGAAGTCATGTTTACTTGCTAGAATACTGCCCTAAAATAGGCTTACATTTCCATTCCCAGTCCAGGGTGTGCTCACAGCCAGTCTAGGTGGTTCCAAGAGGCCTCTGGGCTCCTGGTTGCTCTGCTCCCTGGGCTCTGCCACCTCCCAGTTTCCATGCCTCCTCCCTGCTCTGGACACACGACCCGCTCGCTGGTGGTGGGGGCTGGCATGGCCAGCACTTGGCATCTGCAATGTGAACCTTAACGATGATGAGAACCTCCAGGCTCTCCCTTGCCTCTCAGCTTTGCACACACAATACCGTCTTCCTAAAATGACAGAAGATTTCCATCTGTCCCCGGGGCCCAGTGTAGACACCATTTCCTCTGGGAATCCTTCCTTGACATACTCCTCTCCCCTACTCACCACCAAGATGAAGCTAGTCTTCCCATTCTACTCCTTCTTTTCCTTGTAGGAATACTTACCACAGTGTACTTACTACACTCTGTTTAACTTACCTGTATCCCCAGCTAAACCCTAAGCATGATTGGGTCAGGGACATGCTTGCCTTGTTCTCCATTATATTCCCAAAACCTGAGAGCCCCAGAAACGTTGTTGAATGCTGCTGAAGTTTGTGAATTGTTAAGAGATTTTTATTTATTATATCACAACAATCCTAAAAGGAAAGGATTAGTGTTCTCATTTAACACTTGAGGAAAGTAAGGCTCAGAGAGCTTGAGTGAGTTTTCCAAGATCACACAATTGCCAGGCTGTCAGACTTTAAAGCCCATATGTTTCATTCCATGTTCCAGAATTCAATCAGAGAAGCAGAACCACTGGGAGTGATATAGACTAAGGGATTTGTTTTAAGGATTAGACCTTATGCAATTGTGGGAGCTCATTAAAAGTTCTGTGATATGGCTTCTGCACCCGGTGCTTGGGTCTGCAGTCTGCAAGGAAGATAGTTGGCAAGGAAAGATGGACATGAAGTTGGAGAAGGTAAAGACAAACTAGAGCCTGTGGGGATGAACTGGGCCTCCAGACAGACTGGAACCCACGATGGTATCTCCCCCGCTCCAGGCCTACCACTTCCACATGAGGATCACTTTGAAGAACAGCGGCACCTTAGTCAGGAGTAAATACATACCTGGCCTGGGGGTAGCGGAAGCTGAAGGAGGCAATCTGGCAGGATCTATAAGAGCTGGTGGACCCAGCTGCTGCCCCATGCCTCTCAGGTGAGCCAGCAGAGAAGCAACAATGTGTGTGAGCTACAGTGGCTCTAGTGCCCTGGACTGATCTTCTGAGCATGAAAAGAATAGGCACTTAACTCCTACCTTCCAAATCTTGGACAAAGCTTCTGCTGTGACCCAATCAATCCACAACCATGCAGGGAAAAAAATTCAGGGAAACCCAGTTCCAGTTTAGCTAAATCAATACAATATAAATCTATTTCCCTTTCCCTCCTACTTGCTTTACTGTTACAAACTACAAAATAAGATTTCCATTTCCTGAAATCCAAGATTTATAACACTAATATATAACATAAGTTGTATATTAATTATTTCCTACCTTTTTCAATACCCTGTTGGCGTGCATTGGGCAAATGAAGGTATACCTTAATGGTATATCTTCTTGAAGCATCAATGCTACTTTATATTAATTATTTACCACCTTTCAAAAGCTATCTTTTTCTACACAGCAGTTATTCACCTTCTTTTAGAACATTCACCTTAATTTCCCTCTGAGGAACCAGCCCTGCCTCCACTCTTGGTCAATATGGTTTAGGAGTGGCTGTCTGCCCCCTCACTCCAGGCATGAGCCTGTGAACAAGGCCCAAGCACACTGCATCCTCTGGCCTCAGAGGGTGGCTCAGGCACAGGTGCATAATCTCCATTCACCCAATGCAAGCCAACAAGACCTAGCTGACGCTTTGATTTGACTTCGAGGGAAGCAGACTCTTTCTTCCAGGTCTTGACCTGAAGAGGAGAGGCTGTCTGAGAATGGAGCAAACACAGTGAATGCAACGCCAGGATCTGAATTGAGAGAAACCAGGTCTGGGTGCTATCATTTGAGTTCCTGAACATGCTGTTCTGACGCCAGCCTCACCTGCAGTTTTCCACTGCTGTGCCTCAACTGTGTTCTCTTACTTGTGCACCACCAGCATGATCCATAATTCAGCAACCTAATACACCTTCCTTCAACACCTACTGCAAAACCTCCATTGATAATAGCAACATTTACTGAATGCCAGACACATTTTTTTTTTTTTTTTTTTTTTTTTTTTTTTTTTTTTTTTTTTGAGACGGAGTCTTGCTCTGTCACCCAGGCTGGAGTGCAGTGGCCGGATCTCAGCTCACTGCAAGCTCCGCCTCCTGGGTTCACGCCATTCTCCTGCCTCAGCCTCCCGAGTAGCTGGGACCACAGGCGCCCGCCACCTCGCCTGGCTAATTTTTTGTATTTTTTAGTAGAGACGGGGTTTCACCGTGTTAGCCAGGATGGTCTCGATCTCCTGACCTCGTGATCCGCCCGTCTCGGCTTCCCAAAGTGCTGGGATCACAGGCTTGAGCCACCGCGCCCGGCCTAGACACATTGTTGAGTGCTTTATGTGGACAATCTCATTTAACCCTCCCAACATCCTTATGAGGTAGATGCTACCAATTATCCACATTTCTAAAGAAGAAACTGAAACTTACAGGAGTAAATGCCAGGAAGAGGATGAAGGTGGTAAGTGGTGAATTCCTGATTACAACTTTAAACACCAAACCACAGTCATGTTGGCACTCAGAATTTGAATCCTTATCTACTGGGCTCCAGAATCTGTACTTTTTAATTTATTTACTTATTTCTGAGACAGGGTTTTGCTCTGTTGCTTAGACTAAAGTGCTGTGGCACAATCACAGCTTACTGCAACCTTAACCTGCTGGGCTCAAGCAATCCTCTTGCCTCAGCCCCCTGAGTAGCTGGGACCACAGGTGTGCACCACCTGCCCAACTAATTTTTGTATTGTTTGTAGAGATGAGATTTCACCATGTTAGCTAGGCTGGTCTTGAACTTCTAGACTCAAGTGATCCACCCATCTTAGCCTCCCAAAGTGCTGGAATTACAGGTGTGAGTCCAGAATCTGTACTTCTAAGAAAAAAAAAAAAAAAAGTTTCTAATACATGCAAAATACTTGATAGGCCTGATGGAGGGTAAAGGAATAAAGTCTATTTTGTGTCTTCAGAGAGCTTACCATTTAGTGGAGGAAATATGTATTCCCACAGATAACTGTGGGGCACCAAGTTATAAGTACTTTTACCTCCACTCCAATCTGTCACTGGCTACTGAGCAATGGTCCAAGGTTAGAACATCATATTTAGCCATAGTATGCACTGGCATATTTACTGGGTTGTGTGGCAGCAATAAATGGCCCCTGAACCAAAAGATGCAGGATTCTAGCAAGACTTTTTACTTCTGGAGCAATTCCAGTCTTCCAAGTCCTTACTGAATTACCCTTCATTGCAATTTATCTTATTACGGAGATGATGAGAGTCTAATCATTGAGACTATTTATTCCTAACTGTGTAGCTATATGCAGGCAACCAAGCTTCATTCTGACTGGGGGTTACACTAAATTGGATTTTAAGACCCAATTCTGCAGTTCAAGAGAGATGATAAATGGAGTACAGGGACCTCCTCCCTACCCTCCCCCCAAAATCCCAAAGCCTTCCCAACTCCCTATATACTCTAAAAGACAGACACTAGAAACTAAAAAACACATAATCTGATGGGCTGATCAATAACGCATTGGTTTTATTACCTGAATATCTTGAGGTTACTTTTTCATGCCAGTCTCTCATGTCAAAAATTCTCATTTCCCTAATGCCTACCCCCTCAGGCCCTCATCTCTCTTCCATCTTCCTCACGAATGATAATTTAAGGTCATAAAACAGATAGTTTCAACATAAACTTTCAATATAAACTCCAAAAAATAAATTGTTAGCAGTATTTATCTGATCCCCATATTCTAGCTATTACAGTCAGATAATAAAATCCAGGGTGCTCGAGGGAACAGATCAAGGGGACAATTAGAAAACTTAAGTTTCAATGTTGCTGTTGACTCGGGAAAGGCAAAACTAAAATAACTCATCTATAGCCTGAATATCATTCCCAATAGGAGTTAGATAAAAGCCTATCTTGACAAAGCTCGAAGTCCTTAAGGTTTGGGTCTTGTTTGTTAGACTATTTTGGATCTTGAGAGTTTGCTTTGGGATGGGGAACAGCTATTAGAGCTGTTTGGTGAGTGGGGATGCTAGAAATGGGTTGAAATTATGACATTAGTATAAATTTTTATAAAAATCAAATTTCCAGACTGGGCAACATAGCAAGACCTTGTCTCTACTAAAATAAAAACAAACAAACAAAAAAAGCTGGCCATGGTGGCACACACCTGTAGTCCCAGCTACTTTGGGGGCTGAGGCAGTAGGAGCCCTTAAGCCTGGGAAGTCAAGGCTGCAGTCAGCCCTGATTGTGCAACTGCACTCCAGCCTGGGCAACAGAACAAGACCCTGTCAAAAAATAATAATAATAAATAAAATTAGTCATTATATAAAATTAATTTATTTATTTATTTATTTATTTTGAGACAGAGTCTCACTCTGTTGCCCAGGCTGGAGTGCAATGGCACAATCTTGGCTCACTGCAAGCTCTGCCTCCCAGGTTCAAGTGATTCTCCTGCCTCAGCCTCCTGAGTACCTGGGATTACAGGTGCATGCCACCACGCCTGGCTATTTTTCATATTTTTAGTAGAGATGCAGTTTTGCCACATTGGCCAGACTGGTCTTGAACTCCTGACCTCAGGTGATGTATGCATCTTGGCCTCCCAAAGTGGTGGGATTATAGGCATGAGCCATTGTACCCAGCCTCAAAATTATTTCTAATGTGTGCAAAGATACATGATAAAAACTACATGAATATGTAAAATAAAACATACTATTTCCTCTGCCTGGATTTTCTATTTCTTCATCCTTCAAGTTTCAGCTTAAACAAATCCATCTTCTGGAAGCTTTTTTGACCTCCACTTAACCCCATTTCAACTCAATGAGCACCTTCTGTGCTCTTGAATGCAGGTTTCTGATGACTTTGGAGGTTGTGCCACTGGAATAGAGGGAAAAACTGCTAGGACTTTCATGGAGAGCTTATGTGTTCAAGAATATTGAGCAGAACAGGAGTTACTTTCATGGACTGAGCAAATAGAAGACCAAAATAATATTTTTATGATTTTTTTTTGCTTAAAACATTGCTTATTCTTTGTGTTTTTCAGAGTCAAGAAAACTTTTTTATTTGGAGCTATTTACAGCTTTTAACAACTGAGTAAAATATACTCCAGTGAGCACAATTTGGAGCACATTTCTTTCTCTCTACCTTATTTCTCTATAACTTGGAAACTGTAAGTATACTTAATTTATGGTAACATAGCTATTTGCATAAGTTCAGTAAGCATCTGTTTTCTTTTGTAACAGGACACTATTAGAGACACTAGTTATTTTTCCAAGGCTTTGACTGGCATGACATGTTTTCAGACTTTTCAGACTGCTTTGAGGAATTGAGGTTGAGCTATAGGGCTGATAAAAACCCCTTGGAAAAACTGGCCACCTTGTTTTTACAAGGTTCCCAACCTGTGGGAAGTAAAAATGTCCCTTTCTGATAGGCCTAGGAATCCCAAGTTATTTTGGTACCCCAAGAAAAGAGGAATTCATTCAATTCATACAGGTATCTGCAGACACAAACAAATCTTTGGTTGGGCTCAAGATGATTTTAAAAGGTCTAATCTGAGATTCCTTATAAAAAAAAGATCCAGCAAAGCCAATTTTTTTTAAAAGATCTATATAACAAATAGTTATTCATGCTATGTTTTATGCAAACAATTAGGCCTAGTATAAACAAGACTAAGGCTTATTTTGCAAATAAATTGGTCCCGCTATGATTTGTCTTTGGTAAAAATAGAAAACTGGAGAGAGAAAAATTATGTCTCAATAAAAAGCCTATAGCATGCTTGTTATTAGATTCTAGCCTTGGCTGGGCCCAGTGGCTCACACCTGTAATCCCAACATTTTGAGAGGCCAAGGCAGGAGGATGAATCACTTGAGCCCAGAAGGTCGAGACCAGCCTGGGCAACATAGGGAGACCCCATCTCTACAAAAATTTATTTAAAAATTAGCTGGGTGTGGTGGTACACACCTGTAGTCCCAGCTACTTAGGAGGCTGAGGTGGCAGGTTCACTTGGGCCCCAGAGGTCAAGGCTTCAGTGAGCTCTGATCATGCCACTGCACTCCAGCCTGGGCAACAGAGTAAGACCCTGCCTAAAAAAAAGAAAAGAAAAGAAAAATTCTAGCTTTGTCCATTGTTTTTGAGCCTATACTAATGACTCATATCTGATTGGTTCTTGGGGATATTCACCTGAATCCCTCAAGGCTTCAGATCAGTTCTGCAAGGACTCCTGAAGCTAAAACTTTCACACCTTATACTAGGTCTCTTGTAGTTTACTGTTCTCTTAAGTGCTACAGTAACGATGTGGATAAGAATACTAATGTTACACCATGGAATACTATGCAGCCATAAAAAAGGATGAGTTCATGTCCTTTGTAGGGACATGGATGAAGCTGGAAACCATCATTCTCAGCAAACTATCGTGAGGACAGAAAACCAAATACCTCATGTTCTCACTCATAGGTGGGAATTAAACAATGAGAACACTTGGACACAGGAAGGAGAACATCACACAAAAGGGGCCTGTAATGGGGCGGGGGTGGGGTGAGGAGGGATAGCATTAGGAGATATACCTAATGTAAATGACGAGTTAACAGGTGCTGCACACCAACATGGCATGTTGTGCACATGTACCCTAGAACTTAAAGTATAATAATAAAAAATAAAATTAAACGAGTTGATGGGTGCAGCACACCAACATGGCACAAGTATACATATGTAACAAACCTGCACGTTATGCACATGTACCCTAGAACTTAAAGTATAATAAATAAATAAATAAATAAATAAATAAATAAATAAATAAAAATAAAATTTAAAAATAAAGTGTTATCAGTTTAAATGAGTATTACTTTAAAAAAGATTACTAATGTTTTTATTATACCAACACTGGGGACCCAACAAGGCACACTGGGAATATATACAGAAAACTGCAAAATGGTTTCATTCCTCTTACCCTGGGGGCAACCCTTGCCCCAACTATACCCCCTGTCAATAGGAAGAAGTTAGAGCAGTTGTCAGCCTTTTCCCACCTCCCCAGCTCACACCTCAGGATTGAGGCGTGCTGAAGCACAAGGGAGGGAACTGAAACCTTCTTTGCAAAGATTATGACAGCAAGAAAAGTCTAACATGACTGACTCTATCTTGCTTCTAGTCTCACAGGCTGCTGTCCTTGCTCATTCCTGGGGGCAGACCGAGCTAACCATCAGAGGGATTTAGTTTATAGTTTCACCTGGAAGCAAGGATGATAATAGTCCCTCCATAAAACTAATCTCCTCCTTGCCCAGAGAGTGAAAACTAATGAAAGGCCACAAGATTAGGGTTATTGGAGGGGCCTGAATTCTGCTAAAATATAGGTATAGTTTCATAATCCCTTACTGCTCAGGAGTCATGTAGCCAAAGGTCACAAGATTTGTGACTTCCCCAATTGCTCCTATAGATAACATCACTATTGTAGAGCTTAAGATTGGTCTTTTGAGATGTTTTTCAGGTTTCTGTATTCTGGCCATCAACTGATCCTACCTGGACTCATGACTCATGACTCATGACTCAGCTGGTCCTGTGGCCACCACCCAGAGGCAGACTCAGCTCTTGAGGACAGTTTTCCACACCCCTGTGATTTCTTTCCCAACTAATCAGCAGTACCCATTACCTAGCCCCCTGCCCACCAAACTATCTTTAAAAATCCTAACCTCTGAGTTCTCAGAAAGACTGATTTGAGTGGTAACTCCAGTCTTTCTGCTCTGCTGCCTCGTCATTTCTTTACTGCAATTAAAAACAAAAGAAAAAACAAGATGAAGGAGTCAGGCATGGTGGTGTCTCATGCCTATCATCCCTGTATTTTGGGAGGCTGAGCTGGGAGGATGACTTGAAGCCAAAAGTTTAAGACCATCCTGCGCAACAAAGTGAGGCCTCATAGCTACAAAAAAATAAATTAGCTGGGTGTTGTGGCATGTGTCTGTAGTCCCAACTGCTTGGAAGGCTGAGAGGGGAGGACTGCTTGAGCCCAGAAGTTCAATGCTTCAGTGAGCTATGATTATACCACTGCACTCCAGCCTGGGCAACAGAGCAAGAACCTGTCACTAAAAAGAAAAAAAAGTAAGCGTGTTCTGATAGTATGTCTCATAATATCCTGTAATTTTCTTTTTGTAATATGCATCAAAATGGTAACTGAGTGACTGCTTATCTCTGCATCATCTTTCCCAATACAATATGAACTCTATCAAAGTGAGGACTATGTTTCTCTTTTACACCATGGTATTCACAGTGCTTAGCATATTATTAGATGTTCATTAAATAATTGTTAACAGAAGGAATGAATGAACCAGTTAATCATGAGTCATGAGGAGACAAAAGAATTTGTTTGGCTATTGTTTAAGTATATTTATAATTTGACTTTCCGGAGGTCATTGTTGAATAGATATGATGCATGCTGTTTTCAAAAGGGTCATTGAAAAGTAAATGATTAGATGAACTTACAAATTATTAACTATCTTCAAACAGTCTCTTTGTCACTCTGCTATATATAAATTTTTTCCTTCTTCCCACACTCCCTGCCCTTTCTTTCTGCTACAGGTGCAGAGTATTAACAAAGATGACAAATTCTTTCTCAAATATGCAGGTTTTTTAAAATCCAAAAATAGTTTTCTCGACATTTGAAACAAAGCTAGAAAAGAAACAAATTTCAGTAAGTATATTGTTTCCTAAAGAGACAAGAGTATGACTTTTATCTGTTGTTATGTCAGATTGTTTGATATCACAAAATCCAGATTAAATGCAGCTAAATAGGACTGCCTTTGCTTTGGAAATCGGCCTTATTAGAGCCAAGAAGTTTTCTTGCAAATCTATAATATAAACAAAGTATAGTAGGAGAAGTTAGCATTACTTTTGCACTCAAAGACCACGAGTTTAAGAGAAAAAGTCACTATTGTAACAATTGCTTTGTAATTGTAAATTATCACAAATTTATCATTGATAAAGATCTATTCCACTATTGGAAATATGTTGGAAGGAGCTGTGATGTGGAAATAAGATAAATGTAAACATATACTATCTGTTGTATCCCTTTCTGTCTTGTTCATCTTCACTAGATGGTAATAGTAATAAAAATGAATTCCGCTTGGGACTTATAAAGCATTTATAACATGCCAAGCACTGTTTGTTCTAGACTCATTGTCTATGTTAACTCATTTAATATATGCACTGTAAGGTCATATAATCCTCTAAGATCAATACCATGAGTTAGCCCAGTTTGCAGAGAGGACATGAATGCACCAAGAGGTGCAGTGGCTTGCTCAGGGCACACAGTAAGTGACAGAGCTGGGGTTTAAACCAAGATGGTGTGGTTCCACAGACCTTGCTTTTGATAATTTACTATTTCAGTTATTACATATAATCTACTGACGCTATATTCTTCCTAGAATAACACTTATAAATCAGCAAGCATGCACTGAGCACTGACCTAGATGCCATGGGGGAAACAAAAAATGGTACCATTTGATGCTTCACTCACTCTGTTTGGGGTATCTTCCTGAACTGAAATTAATTTCAAATGTTTAGATTTTTCCTGACATTGTTTCTCAGCTGATGTGTTAGAACATACTGGAGTGTCAAACTTTGATCTGATTACACTTTAATTTTGCTTCACCAACAGTAGATGGAATGTGAAGCTAAGAAGGTCATGCTATGTAATACAGAATGTGGTACAAACCACTAAGGGATAAGACACAAGAGGCAGAAAGTAATATTATGCCAGCATCCCAAGAAAGACCATAGGTTTCTTTGAACATATGAAATTCTTTAGTGGAGATTGTTGACTCTTGTAGAATGTAAGCTACCCAAGGGCAGAGATTTGTTCTGTCTTGTTTACAGTTGTGTTCCCTAGGAGCTAGTGCAGTGCCTGTCACAGAGTAAACAATAAGTAATTGATAAGGAAAGGAATGAATAATTAAAAACCAGAGAGTGGGGCAAAGCAGAAATAGGTTTACTCTCACAGTGACATAGTGCCAACGAGGGACAATAGTGTGATAACGGTGCATGATTTTGTAGTCGCTGCTGTGTATTTTTATATTCTGCCTAAAGTGTGCTTTTTGATTATTTAGATAGCATTTTTTCAGTCCTTTTCTTTCTTTGTGCCATGAAAAATTCTAGGATTCAGAAATTCATCATGAACACAAGTGTGTATACAAATCCTTTCTAAATCTCTCAAAGGAAAGCTAACGTATTTACAGTTGCACATCCAAAATAAAAGAACTGCTCTGTTTGGTTTTTGATAGACAACTTGCATAACAAACAGAAAACACAGCCACAATTTCTAGAGAAATGCTTACTAAAAAGACATACAGTTTTAAAAAACAAAGTCTACTAATAAAAAAATAAAGGAACAATTTTTAAAAGATGCACAGCCCAGACTACAGAGTCCTTGTTTTAAACAGAGAGTGCTTGAGTTGAGATATATTCTTTAAATCTCTGAGTCCCACTGTTTAGACATCACCCTATGGTAGTTTAGGGAAAGGATTGTCTTGGACCTCAACAAAAAACATCTCGCTTTTCATTAACAATTTTCTTATCTCTAGCTATAAATAGCAATCTTTCATTCTGAAGAATTGCAAGGTCACTTTCTTTTTTTATTTTTATCAAAAACAAACAAATCCAGTTTTGCTGGGGGTACTAATCTGAGTTGGGGGAGCTAGTTTGAAGGAGGTAGGTTTAGTACTGGGGGAGGTACCAGGAGATCCCAGCTTAAGATAAATACCTAAACTCCCTCAGATACATGAGAAGCAGCAGACAATAGAAAGAATCATTGAGCAGCATTAGTATAAGGCATTATATTCTACATGTGAAATTTCAAGAAAATGTGTCTTTAAGGCCTAGGCAGGCAGATCACTTGAGGCCAGGAGTTCGAGACCAACCTGGGCAACATGGTGAGACCCCATATCTACAAAAAATAACCATGTGTGATGGTACACACCTGTAGTCCCAGCTACCCGGGAGGCTCAGGTGGGAGGATTACTTAAGCCTGGGAGGTTAAGGCTACAGTGAGCTGTGATCACACCACTGCACTCCAGCCTGGGCAATAGAGCCAAACCCTGTCTCAAAAAAAAAAAAAAAAAAAAAAAATCAGCAATACCTGGTACAAAATGTAGTAAGTGTAAGCTATTGTTATTGACAGTTGTAACAGTAGAATAAGCAGAGGAATAGGTGCTGTTTAAATGTTTGATGAATTGATGAGTTGGTGTGGAGTTAAAATAATAATAGGTGACATTCATATTTTACCTTATGAGGTACTGTTTTAAGCACTGTTGCATATATTATTTCACTTAACAATCCTATGAGGTACATACTATGATTTTCCCAATTTTATAGACAAGATTTTATAGATGAGAAAACAGAGGCTGAGGGGAGTTAAGTGATTTGCTCAAGTTTAGATAGTCATGGAATTGGGATTTGAACTTTGTTTACCTGTATCCACATAGTAAGTACTCATTATATTGACATTTGCTAGGAGATGGATCCTTAGTAGGAAAATAAAGATTTTTTTTTTTTTTTTTTTTTTTTTTTTTAGCAAATGCCCTTTCCCCTTACTTTTTCTTAATGCACCTCCTTGAGGTTCAGATTTTCTTGACATTAGAGTGGTAACATCTATTAAGGTTTACACTTGGGTAAGAAGAGTTAGAAGACCACCTGACTGCTTTCAATAAGCTTTACTTTCTTCTAAAATCTAAGCCAATGTGTTTTTGACACTGAAATGCAATATATATGCAATATATGCAATATAAATGCAATATATATACATGCAATATATATGTAATATATATGCAATATATATGCAATATATGCAGTATAAATGCTATATATATACACTCAGCACATCTTCAAATTACTTCTGTAGCACAAAAACAGACAAATTGACCAATGGAACAGAAATAAGCCAGTCACAAAAAGATAAATATTGCATGATTCCACTTATATTAGGAGTCTAAACTAGTCAGACTCTTAGAAAGAATGGTGGTAGCCAGGAGCAGGAGAGAGAGGGAAAAGGTGAGTTGTTGTTCAATGGGTATAGAGTTTCAGTTTTGCAAGGTTTGAAAAAGTTCTAGAGTTCTATTGCACAACAGTGTGCATGGAGTTAACACACTGCACTGCACACTTAGAAACAGTTACGATGGTAATTTTATATGTTTTATACCACAATAATTTTAAAAATATAGAAAGGACATGATCTCAGAACTTTTATAATAAAGAACAAATTGCAACCCAATTCCAACATGTTAAGGTGTTCTCTTCTTGTTTCAAAGAGAGCTGCTAAAAGTCTCATTGTCTCATCTAAGCAAGAGGAACCTCACAGTGCCAAATCCCCCAGCCCTTCTCATTTGGATGATGGTTCTACTCAAACGTTTGGAGACTAAAGCCCGAGTTGGTGATAAGGAGGATGTGTTGCTTGGCCTGGTGTTCTGGGCATATACCTTTCAGGAGAACCTTTGGTATGTAGGGGTTAAGGATTGGACTCATAGGTCCTAACAGAACAATGTCTTCACACAATTAACACACAGTTCACATACTAAATGAAAATAAATTCCAAGTGGACTAAAAATATAAATCTGGGGGAGGGAGAGAGGGATGAATAGATAGAGCACAGGGGATCATTAGGGCCATGAAATTATTCTGTATGATACTGTAATGTTGAATACATGCCATTTTACATTAGTCAAAACTCATAGCATATGCAACGTAAACTATAGATTTAGTTAATAATAATGTATCAATATTGGCTCATCAATTTTAACAGATGTGACACACTAACGCAAGATATTAATAATAGGGGAAACTGTGTATGTGGGTAGGGCAGGAAAAGGGAATATGAGAACCCTATACTTTCTGTTCAATTTTTCTGCAAACCTCAAACTGCTCTAAAAAAATTAATTTTAAAAAATGAGATGAAAGAAGAAAAGTAAATGAGAAAATAAAACTACCAAAGAAATTAAAATAGAAGAAAATATAAATTATTTTATAATTTAAGAATAAATTTTGTAAGAATATATCAAAAAACGATGAATCCAGAAGGAAAAGACTAATACACAACCAGAAAAATGAGCAAAAGCTATTAATAGACTGTGTTTTTTAAAGAAGAACAATAAATGTTCAATAAGACTATGAGAGACCGGGCGCAGTGGCTCACGCCTGTAATCCCAGCACTTTGGGAAGCCGAGGCGGGCGGATCACGAGGTCAGGAGATCGAGACCATCCTGGCTAACACGGTGAAACCCTGACTCCACTAAAAAGAAAAATACAAAAAAAATTAGCTGGGCGTGGTGGCGGGCGCCTGTAGTCCCAACTACTCAAGAGGCTGAGGCCGAAGAATGGCGTGAACCCAGGAGGCGGAGCTTGCCGTGAGAGGAGATCGCGCCACTGCACTCCAGCCTGGGAGACAGAGCGAGACTCAGTCTCAAAAAAAAAAAGACTATGAGAGAAATGTTCAGTCACATTAATACTAAAACTTAAAATTATGAGATTCCATTTTTATCTATGAAATTGGCAAATTTTTTAAAAGAGATAATAGTAATCATGAGGGGCCAAACAGGCATGTTCACATATCACCAATAAGGACTGTAAATTGGAATGACCTTTGGTCAGAAAAAATTTTCCAAAAACTTGGAAAGCAAAATATGATTGCATAATTTGTTTTCATGTTAGGCATTGCCTAACCAGTCCATCTAAGGTGAATTCAATCCTGATTCGTTATTATGGATTTGCACATTTTACAACTGTAAATTCAAATGTTAGCTTGTAGAAAAATGGTGAGATGCTATATTTTTGTCCAGTGGAGATATAATTTCTGTCCTGCACAGATGAAAATAATTTCTGCTCTGTAAAGATAGCACCAAACGTTATGGTTTATCACCCTGTAAGACATTAATCAGATTTAGATCTAATTTAGCAATAATGTAGAATGATTTTAGTATTCTCTTTTTTATATATTTATGCACATATGTATATAGGATGTATATTTATATATGTATATCATATATAGTACATATATACATAATATAAATAATATATGTATATAGGTATGTGTACACAATACATATACTATATGTATATAATATAAATACTATAAATATATGTATGTGTTATGTATATATGTATATATACATTACATTATATATACATATATACATAACACATACATATATTATGTATATATTATAGATATATGTACATGATATATATACATAGATATATGTACATAGTAAATGTATATACACAGATACATATGTATATATATAGATATGTACATATCTATGTATATACTTATAGATATATGTACATAATATCTATGTATATATTTACAGATATATTTATATATCTATGTATATACTTAGATATATGTACATACCTATGTATATATAGTTATATATACACATAATGTATGTATATACATATATAAATAGATATACATAATATATGTACACATATAGATATATGTGTGTGTGTATATACACACATATTTTCTCATGTCTTTCTTTGAACTGGCTTTGTTATCCTGCTGGTTTCCTCATTAATAAGTTAAAACTTGACCTGTGCTTATTCTATATTTATATGAGAATGCTTTTTAACATTTAAAAAATTATATATTTGACATTTTATATAATTTGGCCAAATATGTTAAGTCTTAAAAATGTACATGCTTTTTAACCTAGAAATTACATGTCTAAGAATTGATCCTAAGGCGGTAACGGTGTGCTCAAAGATTTAGCTCTGCGAATGTTTATAGATGTGCTGTGTATAATAATGAAATACCAGAAACAAATATTCCACATTAGGGCACTGATTAATACCTAAATGTGTGTGTGTTTGTTTGTTTTGGGGTTTGGGTTTTTTTTTTTTTTTTAAGACAGAGTCTCATTCTATCACCCAGGATGGAGTGCAGCAGTGCGATCATGGCTCACTGCAACCTCAAACTCCTGGGCTCAAGCAATCCTCCTGCCCCAGCCTCCTGAGTAGCTGGGACTACAGCGTGTGCCACCATACCCCGCCCCTAAATGTGTTTTAAGAATGGTTGTTTCCAGGTATGTAAAATTTGTAACTTTTTTTAATCTTGTTAAACTTTCTTTTATCTTGTTCAGATTTTCTTGTGACACTTTCAAAAGAAAAAAGTTTGAAAGTCACAAAGTGTAGTTACACTGCTCTCATTCTTGTTGACATCTATTGAAGTACTTAGCCCCTGACTATAGTTGTTCCCTCTGTCCCAGTTCCTGCTACTATCTTAGGGAAATTCAGAGTCCTTAAACAGAATTGATCCAATACTCTGGCTTTTTCATTCCTTAATTTCCCATTTCCAGTGATTTTTACCTCCTCTTCACTTTTGTAATTCACTCTAAGACATTTTGATCCTGTTTTCATTCAGAATTAGTCATTGGTCCTCTCTAACACTTTTCTGCTTTTTCCTCCACTTTGCAGAGGAAATGCCTTCATTGTTTTTCTGATTTAAAAAAGTAATGCATGTTTGCTGGAAAAACTTTTCAGAAAATACAGAAAGATTTTTAAAAAAATTAAAACATTGCAACTAGTGGATTTGCACTCAGCATGTTGGTAACCTTAGAAACATATTGCTGGGAATAGGTTTTCTTGTTTGCTTTATCTAAACGAGATCTTACTATTCATTTTACTTTTATCATCTGCTTCTTGCCTGAACAATTTATCTTTCCAAGTGAATAAATACAGATCTACATTGACATTATGAAAAATAATTAATTGTACAGCTATAACATTCTTTAACCCAGGTGTCTCAACTTCAGCACTATTGACATTTTGGGCTGAATAATTCTTTGTTGTGGGAGGCTGTGTTGTGCATTGAAGGATATTTAATGCCTCCCTGCCCTCTGTATCAGTACAGTACTAGATGCCAGTAGCTCCCATCCCTAGTTATGACAATCAAAAATGTCTCCAGATCTTTCCAAATGTCTGCTGTGGGCAATACTAACTCAAGTTGAGAACCACTGATCTAACCAATCTGCTATTGTTTGACATTTAGATTTTATCTACTTTGTCACAATTTAAAGCAGCAGCACTGATGAAGCTCCTCACATATAAAAACTCAACACACCTTCAAATTACTTTTATAGCATACATTTCTAGCAAGGAATGGCACATTTAAAATTTTGATGTCTATTCCCAGACTTCCCTCCAGAAAAATTGTATTAATTTAGAATACCATTGAAACAGCATAAATGTCATTTCCTGAGATCCTGTCTACTTCCAGGTATTGTCAGTCTTTTTAATTTTGCTTTGTGATAAGCAAAACAAAATATTACTTTACCTTTTTAACTTATAATTCTTTGATTGCTTACCAGATTGGCAGCCTTTACTATGTTTCTTAGCTATTTGTGTTACTGCTTTTATGAACTGCTTATTAATCTCCTTTGCTCATTCTTGATTTTGTCAGAATTATTAATTTCTTATTCCAGTTTATAATTTTTCTCATAACCTGATTTAAACCTTTCTTCTTATAACCTTTATAAGGCTTCCTGTACAGAAGTCATACATTTTTATGTTTCTAAATTATTTTTATTATGGTTTTACCTTTAATGGCGCCATGCTTAGAAAGATCACCTCTAGGGCCAGGCCTGGTGGCTCACGTCTGTAATCCCAGCACTTTGGGAGGCTGAGGCAGGCAGATAACTTGAGGCCAGGAGTTCGAGACCATCCTGGCCAATATGGTGAAACCTCATCTCTACTAAACGTACAAAAATTAGCTAGGTGTGGTGGTGGGCACCTGTAATCCCAGCTACTGAGGAGGCTGAGGAAGGAGAATTGCTTGAACCCGGGAGGTGGAGGTTGCAGTGAGCTGAAATTGTGCCACTACACTCCAGCCTGGGTGACAGAGCAAGGCTCCGTCTCAAAAAAAAAAAAAGAAAAAAAGAAAAAAAATCACTTCTAAAATCTCTAAACTTCAGTATTTTACTCTTTTAGGCAAACCTTTTATTTTGCTGTTATCTTTCATACTCTAACACTAAATCTTTTTTCTCTCTAGACCAGTGCACCTTAAAGTTGAATGTACATATACATCATCTGGAAATCCTATTAAAATGTGTGTTCTGATTCAGTAGGTTTGGAGGGGGGTGAGAGATTCTGCATTTCCAACAAGCTCCCAGGTGATGCCAGCGCTGTCCCTGGCTCGCACTCTGAGTGTTACTAGCTCCTAAACCTTCAGCACTCAGTCCTCCGTACCCGCTACCTCCATTCTCTGACTCCTTCCTGAAGTTGCTTCCCTTCCTACTTAGTGTGAACTCCAATGGCAGCAATTTCAGCTATAGCTCATCTCTGTTTTTCCAAAACAACAGTCCTGGCAATCTCCATTCCAGTATTGATGAAGCCACCATTTCTTCCACTCTCCAGCCACAGCACCTTGCAGGAAAACAGATAGTGTCCATGTTCTTCTATTAAAAAGATACGATTTCTAAGGTACATCAGCAAGCCTTCACTTTGCTCCCACTCAGTTCCCTTTCCCATTCCTAGAGTAACTTTGCCTAAAGTTAATCTCCTCAAGCTCTAGTCCCCCTCCTCTCAGACCTCTTAGTCAATGAACAACAATGAAAGGAGAACTCCTTTAACCCAGCCAGTGGAAATAACATTTAGCATAGTGACTACTGACACAATTAAAAAGCAAAAACAAAAAACAACAACAACAAAAAAACCTACTCAAAGACTCAACAATGTCATATTAAGATTTTTCAACTCTTGGGCCAGGCGAGGTGGCTCACTCATGTAATCCCAGCACTTTGGGAGGCTGAGGCAGAAGGATCACTTGGGGCCAGTAGTTCAAGACTAGCCTGGCCAACAACATGGTGAAACCCGGTCTCTACTAAAAATGAAAAAGTTTGGCAGGTGTGGTGTAAAAATACAAAAGTTAGGCAGGTGTGGCGATGTGCGCCTGTAATCCCAGGTACTTTAGAGGCTGAAACACAAGAATCGCTTGAACCTGGAAGGTGGAGGCTGCAGTGAGCTGAGATTGCACCACTGCACTCAAGTCTGGGCAACAGAGTGAGACTGTATCTCAAAATAAATAAATAAACACATAATAAAGCAACTTCTCTTAAAAAAAAAAAAAAATGGCTGGGCGCCATGGCTCAGGCCTGTAATCCCAGCACTTTGGGAGACTGAGGCGGGCAGATCGCCTGAGGTCGGGAGTTCCAGACCAGCTGGGCCAGCATGATGAAACCCCGTCTCTAGTAAAAATACAAAAATTAGCCAAGAGTGGTGGCAGGCGCCTGTAATCCCAGCTACTCCGTAGGCTGAGGCAGGAGAATTGCTTGAACCCGAGAGGCAAAGGTTGCAGTGAGCTGAGATCAGGCTGATGCACTCCAGACTGGGCAACAGATCGAGACTCTGTCTCAAAAATGTATATATATTTTTATATATAAATATAGATATAAATATATATAAATATATATATATATTTTTTTCAACTCTTGGAAAATTCCCCTTAAAGAGTTATGAATTAAGCTGGTTATTTAATAAACACTTCACACTGTTCTTACAATGTGCCTGCCAACTTTATTTAGGCAGGTACAATTAAGACTTCCATTTTATAGACCAGAAAATAAGGCACAGAGTAGACACAGTCACTAAGTGTCCGTGCAAGAATTGGCGCCCATCCCATGAGCGCCTCAGCTCTTGAACCACTCTTCTCTGCGGCGGCAGAATCACAGGAAGTCTCAGGGAGGCCTGAGAACTCAATTCTAGGAAAAGTATCTGTATCTGTAAGAAAGAAGGAGCAGGGAATCTAACAGTTCTCAG
This sequence comes from Rhinopithecus roxellana, assembly GCF_007565055.1. Taxonomy (NCBI): domain Eukaryota; kingdom Metazoa; phylum Chordata; class Mammalia; order Primates; family Cercopithecidae; genus Rhinopithecus; species Rhinopithecus roxellana. Next base: position 41,861,563 of record NC_044558.1, read on the forward strand.
CTCTTGAAGGCACATTAGATTCATTCAAGGTCCTCTTTAAAAATACACTTTCTTGGGCCTCCATGAGAAAAATTCTATTCAATTAGTCGGGGGCTTGCATCCGTATTTTTAGTCTGTAAAAGAGGAATGTTATCTGAAATCAGTGGTTTTCAAACTTTTTGTATCCCCCGGACCTTGACAGGGGCCCCAATACCCTGACACAGTTACTTAGAATCCAGGAGAGAGGGGGAGAGAAGAGGGGAGAGGGGGAGAGAGAGACGGGGAGAGAGAGAGGTGGAAAGAGAAGGGGGGAGACAGAGACGGGGGGGGGGGCGGGGAGAGAGAGAGAATGAGAATGATATTTTAGAGAGGTAAAAAGGGTTGGCCTTCGCCACAAACCACCTTTCAGGTTTAAGTGAAGTCTTCGTTCTCTCTCGTGCAGAGACCATGCCATCCTTCCAGAAATGAGCATTTTAGGACGAGAGACCTGGAATTGGCCTAAGACTCAGGTGCAGGTGGGGGAAGCATCGGATTTACAACAGTGGTCCTGCCTTCTTCCATGTGACTTCCAGTTTTAAATTCAATTCTAATTTACTCAAATCCCACCCACTATGTAAATTTGTAGGAAAATGTCCTGCGCTCTGCACTTTGTGGCATTTAAAACTTTCACACACCCGCGCGTTCTTTCTTGAAGCCCCGCGATTGCTGAGCCTCGCTGGGCAGCTTGGCACCGCTGGGAGCTTGGCTCGCCCTGCCGGGGCCGACACCGCCCATCCCGCAGGAGCCCGCGTGGGGCTCAGGGCACCCAGGACTCCGGACGCGTCCCGGCTCCAGGTGGGCCCCGGCACCGCCAACCGCAGGAAACCGGCCGAGTCCTAAACTTCCAAGTGGCTGTAGCCAGCGACAGAGTGTCCCTCAGTGGAGCGCCTTGTGGCTGCCCAGGCCACAGCCATGGCCGAGGCGAGGACACACTTCTACCCTGGGGCGCCAGCAAAGACTGTCCGCCAGCGGCGACTCCATGTCCCGCAGCCCTCCGCCCCGTTCCGCCGCCCGCCCCCCGGTACCGGCAGCAGCGCCACCAAAGGGCACCCCGCGCGGGCGCCGGCTCTGCTAGGTGCGAAGGCGGCTGAGGCCCCGCCCGGAAGGCACCCGCGCGGCTCCGGAGTGGGCTGGAGGGACGAACGGGGGCGGGGCCCAGCCGCTCCCGCCCCCTGACCTGGCTATAACACCCGGCCCCTCTGGGCAGCCGCGGGCGGGTAGAGGTGCGCGCTTGGGACATGGTGAGGCTGGGGGCGCGCGGGGCCGGGCGTAGCTGCGGCAGCTGCTGGGCGGCGGAGGCGCCGGGAGGAGGAGGAGCGGGAGACGCCGGCGGCTGGGTTGAGGGCACCGAGGCTGCCCGTGCTCCTGGTCTCCGGTTGCACGGCTCACTCCCGAAGGTGTTGCTTCCAGCTTTTGCCTCCTTAAAAGGCAGGAAGCGTCAGTGTCGGGAGACCCTGAGACCTGAGTACCGAGCCGTAGCCGGTGATGCCCCCGCCTGCCCTCATGTGTTCTCAGGTTCTTATTTTTATTCATCTCTAGAACATGAACTTCCCGTACCTCTGGCTAGAGCTGTTGCTGCCTTTGGTAGCTGCGCTGGATTTCAACTACCACCACCAGGAAGGGATGGAAGCGTTTTTGAAGACTGTTGCCCAAAACTACAGTTCTATCACTCACTTACACAGTATTGGGAAATCTGTGAAAGGTAGGGTCCGTCTCTGCACACTTTCCCAGACCCTTAGTACTCCCTTTCAATATTCATTAAATATGCCCCAGCTTCCTGTCTGCTCTTCCATGCACCTACTCTGAGTGGCACAGAACGGGTCAACCGGTACCACGCGTGTTGGTTGATTTCTGCTTTTGTTGGGAGGAATAGTAGGAAGAACTGAATTTTACTGGACTTGTCCCTTCTAATTCAGTGTCACTGAGTCCTTTGCATTACTGGAGTTCTGTCTTTTTGGATCTTGCAGACATTGGTTATTTGGGATGTGTGTTTTAGTTCCTTTTCAAGATAAACTCCCAAGTAAGTCCATTTATCCGTTTCAATTCCCCTTTGTGTGGGCTTCTTTAAATATGACTTGGACTGTTAATATCATTTCTTCAAGTCTCTTTTAAACTGAAATAATGCAGTTTTGTTGATAAGATTTCTATGTTATGTGTAATTAGTCTTTATTTAAAGTTATGCAAAACTATCATTTATGCAAGGTTCTTTTAATCTAAGTAGTACAGTTCTGTTGGTTAGATTTGTGTCACGTATAATTAACCCTATGGCTTAAAGTTATGCAAAAAAGTGGTTCTATGATTAAAGGCTGTTTTCAAAATGTATCCATTTGAAGAAGACAATGCTAGATAATGAATATACATTAGTAGTGATTGAAACTCTTCCCAACATTTTCATATTTATCATTAATAATTTATTGTTCTAAGTTAGAAACTACGTAAAGTTATTTTCATTTTTATAGACAGCAAGTTTGAATCAAATAAATTAAATAATTTGTTCAAGGTCTCCCAGATGGTGAATTTTATAGTCAGCACTGGCATCCATTCGGACAAGGCAAATAATTTGATCAGATATCGTTATTCCTTTTTTCTTTCTTTTCTTTTTTCTTTTTTTTTTTTTTTTTTTTTTTTTTTTTTTTTTTTTTTGAGACAGAATCTCACTCTGTTGCCCAGGCTGGAGTGCAGTGGTGCGATCTCAGCTCACTGCAACCTCCACCTCCCGGGTTCGAGCAATTCTCCTGCCTCAGTCTCCCGAGTAGCTGGGATTACAGGAATGCACCACCACACCTGGCTAATTTTTTTGTATTTTTAGTAGAGACAGAGTTTCACCATATTGGCCAGGCTGGTCTCGAATTCCTGACCTTGTGATCCTCCTGCCTCGGCCTCCCAAAGTGCTGGGATTATAGGCGTGAGCCAAAGTGCCCAGCTGAGATATCGTTATTACTTAATCATCTTTTATTATCCTGATGTTCCCAAAGAGGTTACCAGAAAACTTAGTCCTTAAATCAAAAGTTTCAAAAAGTTTATGCAATTTGGATCTCAACTTTTTGTAAGGTGTGTTCAAACTCTGCCTGGATTTTAGCTCTGAGCTTTTGAGTCAATTGAGAGTCTCATAATTACCATATCCTTAATCATTTTTCAAAAAAAAAAATCAAGGCTATGGCTTCTATATTAAAGAAAAAGTATTATATAAATGTATTTATGTACAATGCAAAGTCAACATCCTGGACTGTGTGTAATAGTAACTTTGTTTTTAAACAGCATTGCCAAAGAGTTGGTGCCAGAATTACTCTGTATTACTCTATAATTCAAAATTATAGAGGTTGGGTGTGTGAGAAATCATATCTTGAATCAGCGTACATATTCAGCCTTCTGAAATCATTTTCCCCTAGGGCTAGAGTAGAACAATTTAAAAAGATCTAGGAATACTAATTATATTAATTAAAAAATATATAGAACGCAACCAGCTTGAGTTATTGTTCAGTCATCATTTCAACCACAAGACGATGAGGATGTTGTTAATTTTAAGTACTAAGTGATTTGGTAAGGTTTTGTATTTTCAAACACAATGTGCTTATGACAGTTGGGGGCTCTCTTTCCTAATATGAATCAGCAATTGTGATCTATCCTGCGTGATGTCAAACCACAATCACAGTGAAAGTCAGCAAGCTTAATTTTTTTTTTTTTAATTTTACCTTGTATGCACTCTTCTGGTTAAAGGCTTGAGGAGTTATCATGTAAAAATGAAATCTGGCACTAGTGGTTAAATATTTGTGTTGAATATGTTGCTCTGAATAATAACTCGGATTAAGAAAAATCTCAAATCTGCCATTTGGCTCCAAGTGGTAGATTAAACTGTATGTCAGTAACTGGGAGTCAGTTGCCAAAGTGTCACTGCACATTAGTGTGACAATTGAGAGATGGTGATCCTTTGTTGGTGCTCTTTTTCACTAGATATTTTCCCTAACCATTCTGCCCTCTGGCGTAAGATAAGTTTGCTTAGAAAACAAAATTTATGACCAGGCCCAGTGACTCACACCTGTAATCCCAGCACTTTGGGAGGCTGACGCAGGAGGATCACCTGAGGTCAGGAATTTGAGGCCAGCCTGGCCAACATGCTGAAACATTGTCTCTACTAAAAATACAAAAAATTAGCCAGGCGTGGTGGTGTGTACCTGTGGTTCCCGCTACTAGGGAGGCTGAGGCAGGAGAATAGCATGAACCCAGGAGGCAGAGGTTGCAGTGAGCCAAGATCATGCCACTGCACTCCAGCCTGGGTGACAAGAGTGAAACTCCATCTCAAAATAAAAGAAAATAACACAGAATTTGTTATACATGTGTTATTTATTTATTTATATTACATGTATTAACACGGGCAGTCTTACCCAGAGAGGAAAGTAATATTCCTACATAACCAAATACATGTTTAGCTTTTGTAAAAACTTAAATATATGTGATATGCCTATGTAAATATATGCATATCACATATTTTCTTTGTTGTAATTGTGGATTATATTCTGCTTGTTTTTTCATTTCGTGTTATTTCCTTATATATTTCCATGAATTGACAAAGTCTGCAGATGTGAATTCGTTGCTGTATAGTATTTTATCCTCTTGATTATGTGAATTTTCTTAGTCATTCACCTCTGAGCATCTGTAGAGTTTTTGGTTAACTCTGTTATAAACAGGGATGCTATAAAACCATTGATACCTATCATGATAATTACCTTCTATTATTATTGGTGATTTTTAAAACTTTTTTATTTTGAAACTTTTAAAACCCACACAAAAGTTAAGCACACAGATACCCAGCTTCAGCCATAGTAGACCATATTTCAATTGAGTCTTTTGAAGGAAATCCCACTGCCTCGCAACATAGTAAAGAAAGTCTTAGGTGAAACGAGATGCAAAAAAGTACGGATGACTTAGTTCAGAAAAATCAGAAAAGGTACAGTGTTCATCAGTTTGTTCATTCAATCCTCCATTCAATTAAGGAAGCACCTCCCATTTTTTGCCCCTAACCCCTTTGTCTAGAAGGATGTCTGGCACATAATCAATAATCTATATCTATTTATTTAATGGATGGAATATTTGCTGAGCAAAAGCCATGGGAGGCAAACAAAGATGTGCGTCATTCATTCCCTGCCATTACTGTGAATTTCTCAGAGTAGTCTCTCCACATGTACCCCAAAATTAGTTTAGGAACATTTTATTATTTTTTTTAAAAATGAACCCTTGTGTTGAGAGTTGACTTTCAATAGATAGCAACAGAAGAGCTGCTCTGCTACATACAAAACCCCAAAGGGCCATTTTAAATGAGATTTCCTACTATCTATTTTAAGAATCTTGTCTTGGCTGGGTGTGGTGGTTCATGTCTATAATCCCAGCACTTCAGGAAACCAGCCTGGGCAACATGAGAGACTCCATTAAAAAAAAAAGAAAATTAATTAACCAGGCATAATGGTGCATGCCTGTGGTCCCAGCTACTTGGGAAACTGATGCAGGAGAATCACTTGAGCCTGGGAGTTCAAGGCTGCAGTGGGCCATGATCGTGCCACTGTACTCCAGCCTGGGCTACAGAGCAAGACCCTGTCTCAAAAAAAAAAAAAAAAAACGAATCTTGTCTTGCCTCTTGCTAAGTCTAATCATCATTGTATCTGAATACGGTAGGAGGGATAATAACATCTTCCTTACTAGTAATAATATTATTAGAGATTTTTTAAAGCCAGTCAAATTTAGTAGTCTCTGTTATCAAGTACTTTCCATGTCGTAGATAGTTTAATACATTATTTCAATCTCAGCAACTCAAAGTAGGTGTTATCCTCATTTATAAAACAGGTAAAATGAGGCACAGAGAGGTTAATTAACCTGCTGAAGATCACATAGCTAAGTGTTAGAAGATTCAAACTCAGATCTGCCTGTTTCCCAAGCACCTCTCTGTTCTCTTTTAAAAAGCAGCTTGACACAGATGGGGATGATTCCATGGAAGTTGAGGTCATTAGTACAGGGTTTTAGGATCATGATTTGGGCACATTTGACCTGAAGGTATAGCTTCTACCAAGGATCTAGAGCTGTTCAATTCTGTAGCCATTAGCCACTAAGCAATTGAGGAGTTGAAATATGACTAGACCAAACTGAGATGTGCTAGAAAGTGGCTTTGAAGACTTAATACGAAAAAGGAAAATATTTCACTAATAATATTTTATGTTGATTACATGTTGAAATAATACTATTTTAGATATGTTATATGAGAAATATTTTTTAAAATTAACTTCAAGGCCAAGAGCAGTGGCTCACACCTGTAGTAATCCCAGCACTTTGGGAGGCTGAGGCAGGTGGATCGTCCGAGCTCAGGAGTTTGAGACCAGCCGGGGCAACATGGCAAAACCCCATCTTAACCAAAAATACAAAAAAATTAGCTGGGCACGTTGGCATATGCCTGTCATCCTAGCTACTTGGGAGGCTGAGATGGGAGGATTGCTTGAGCTTGGGAGGTGGAGGTTGCAGTGAGCCAAGATTGTGATTGTGCCACTGCAGTCTAACCTGGGTGACAGAATGAGACCCCCATCTCAAAAATAAATAAATATATAAATAAAATTTAATTTCACCTGTTTCTTTTTACATTATTAATATCACTAGTAGAAGATTAAAATCATATATATGACTTGCATTATATTTTGATCGGACTGTGCTGCTTAGAGTGCAATTTGTTATTATTAATTTTTTCCTGAGTACAAAAGGATTTCTAGTTCATTTAGAAAATTTGGACCATATAAGAAAGCACCAAAAAGAAAATTAAAATCTCACCGTCCAAAGGAAACATTTAGTAGACTGGAATCATACTACACAGTTTTGAGCCTTTTTACCCCCGAGTCAAATATCTTATTTGGTTCATCCATGCAAACATGTTATGTCTAAAACTTGATTTTAAATTTGTTTTGTGTCCTATCAATAGGTATATTATTGTTTATTTAACTTATGCCCACTGGTGAATATTTAGTTCGTTTCTAAACTTTCCCTGTTATAATCAATGCTGTAGTGAACATCCTTGTGGCTAAGACAGCAAAAATCTGAGCACATGCTTTGGAACCACCCTGCCCAAGTTCAAATTCTGGATTCTCAGTTTTGTAGCTACGTGACCAGGGATCTTTAGACCAATTCCTGGCACATAGTAAGTGCTATGTAAAAGCTGCTATTATTATTATGGATACATACCCAAAAAGGAAATTACTAAGTCTAAAGCAGTTTTAAGTATTTGATATACGTACCAAATTGCCTTCCAAAAAGATTGTGTTGATTTATAATCTCTTGGGAAATGCATATTACGAAAAATAAAACAACTCTTCTAAAACTTACACTAGTCATAAATCAATACTATCATTAGAGCTTTGAAAGATGACTGTAGTATGTATTTCTCATTGTTATGTTTTAAGTATGAGGGAGAATTTATTTCTCTTGCATCTTTCCCTAAGAACTCTCACCTTCCCATAATCAACAGACATTTACTGAATTCCTCTACTAGGATTCCTATACCATTTCAGATGTTCAGAAATCTTCCTAACATTAGTTAAGATTCTTGCTCCTAAAAGGAAAGTACTGTGTTTACATACACAGATCTCTCATGATCACTTGCCCTCGACTGGATAGATTTTAGCTGGTGATTTACCCTCAGAAAAGAGCATTGTATGTAAAATTTTGGCACAACACTTGGTCATCCGTCACACTCTGCTCATTTCCCAAATATGCTCGTAAAACCAGTTTGCTTGAGATCCTACATAAATGCCTATTGTGATGCAAATGCTGACATATTGAGGATGAATATCAAGAAAACCACTAAAATCCAGGAGCTTCAGCTATAATATACATGTTTGTGATTTAAAGTTATATGGGTTTAGTAAGCCTTTCCCCTTTAACATAATATGCAGAGTCCCTTTCTGAGACATTTATCAGCTATCAGCCTTATTCTTATTCTTGAAACATTCAGGGTTTCTTAAAGACACTGCCTTTTTTTTTTTTTTTTTGGCACGGAGTCTCGCTCTTTCGCCCAGGCTGGAGTGCAGTATCACAATGTCAGCTCAGTCTGCCTCCCAGGTTCAAGCAATGCTCCTGCCTCAACCTCCTGAGTAGCTAGGATTACAGGCGCCCACCACTGTGCCTGGCTAATTTTCGTATTTTTAGTAGAGACAGGGTTTTACCATGTTGGCCAGGCTAGTCTCGAACTCCTGACCTCGTAATCCGCCCGTCTCAGCCTCCCACAGTGCTGGGATTACAGGTGTGAGCCACTGCACCCCTCCTGTCACTTATCTTTTCATGCTTACATGAAGAATGTAAGTTGTGTTTTCAGTTGTGTTTTTTTTTCAGTAGAGGCAGGGGTCTCACTATGTTGTCCAAGCTGGCCTCGAACTCCTGAGCTCAAGTGATCCTCCTGCCTCAGCGTCCTATAGTGCTGGGATTGCAGGAATGAGCCACTGTGCCCTCCGCCCACAATTTTCTAATGTCCTCCATAGGTGTAAGATGAGCTTACAATTATCTGAGCCTAGAACCAAGCTCTTTTTTTTTTTTTTTTTTTTTGAGACAGAGTCTCGCTCTGTTGCCCAGGCTGGAGTGCAGTGGCTGGATCTCAGCTCACTGCAAGCTCCACCTCCCGGGTTCACACCATTCTCCTGCCTCAGCCTCCTGAGTAGCTGGGACTACAGGCACCCGCCACCTCGCCCAGCTAGTTTTTTTTTTTTTTTTGTATTTTTTAGTAGAGACGGGTTTCACCATGTTAGCCAGGATGATCTCGATCTCCTGACCTTGTGATCCGCCCGTCTCGGCCTCTCAAAGTGCCAGGATTACAGGCTTGAGCCACCGTGCCCGGCCTTACCAAGCTCTTTTTTATATACAAATACAAAATATTTCCCCCCATAGTTTTAATATATACTGAACTTTTCAGGGATGCTACTATATATAAATTGAGGGGAAATTATATTTTGTTTTGCTCTCAACATGACTGAGAGATATTTCATATTCAGAAAATCCTGACAACAGTGACAAAAGAGCCAATGAGTCTGCATTTATAATCCATATGTTCACGGTGCCTCTCAAGTATAGATACAAGCATGTGACTTCTTCATTTGTCTTCCAATGGAATGCCCAAGTTTTTGCATATGGATACCATATTTTATGTAAACTGCTTTCTTTTTTATTTCTGCTTTATATAGTTTGAACACTATATTGATCTTTTGAAATTATGTATGTAAATGTGTTAGAATTGGATGCCAGCATAATAAAATAGAAGTTGCAAAATATTGGATATGAAAACAAGAGGCATCATCTGATAGGGTTAAGAACTATTGGTGTAAAAGCACAAAGAGAGCTGATAAGGACCCACTTCAAGTTCATCCAAAAGATGCTTAGTTTCTGTTCTTAATCCCTGAATGTGTGTGTCTGATGGTAACACTGTGGTGACAGCAGTATCTAGAGTTGAGATGTGATAACTGCCATTAGCCCTGATTCCTCCTTTCAGTTTGTGTGTTTAGAACACCCCTTTCTCTAAGAGTGCAAAGAAAGTAAGATGTTAAAAAAAAACAACCTTAAAGTGAAATTACCCCCAAAAAAACAAAAAACAGAAAACCACACACACACACGCACACACACACACACACACACATGCACACACACACACTATATCAAATACCAACATGCATTTGGGTTAAGGGAAGGAGACTAAGTAAAATTTAGTCAAATCTTTCTGCTTGGATCTAGGCTTGGTCCTGTAGTCCCAGCTACCTGGGAGGCTTACACAGGAGGATCAGCTGAACCCAGGAGTTTGAGGCTGTACTGCACTATGATCGCACCTGTGAACAGCCACTGCGCTCCAGCCTGGGCAACACAGCCAGAGTCTGTCTCTTTAAAAGAAGCAAACAAACAAGCAAACAAACAAAAAACACTTCTATCTAGTGATTTCAAGCAATTGACATTCTTCCTAGAAATTAAATGTAATACTGTATAGTAGTTTGTGAAAAGATTAGTAAATCCTAATTTGAATTTGTGTTAAAATAAAACAGACACAAAATGCACATTAAAAATGTTTCTCATCTCTGTTTTCTGAGGACTGCTCCATGTCACAGGTTTTAAAAACACACATTTTCTATCTGTGACCTTTCACATACATACCTTTGTCAAGCTCAACTGGAGGGCTTAATCTCCACTGCATCAAAAAAAAAAAAAAAAAGCTGCCAACTTCAAACAAATTGCCTTGGAGGTGGCTTCACAGCGTTATCATGCACTTACCCGGAGTTGAAGATAACTACCTTGACAGTGGGGATACAAAGGCAGTAATGATAGTGCTTACTACCCCAGTCTTTAGCCTATCATGGAATTCAGGGGAAGCCAATTAAATAATCCTTCTGTTTGTTTAAAGAACTTTCCATTAGTCGCTTATCCCATTTTAAAATTATTCTGATGCGAATGTGTGAAAACTAGAACCCCACTTAAAAATCACAACTAAAGTAACAAGTATTGTTAGTTATTCAAACACATAACTGAGCCTCCTTTCCCACATAATGCACATGCACATATACAAATACAGGCAGGTGAAATTTAGCATAACATCCTGTTTTTAGAGCAGGAATAAATGTTAGAGACCATTTCATCATTCATTAGGTTAATTGAAACAGTTCAAAATGTTGCTTCCTCCAGAAGCCTTTTTCTATTCCCCTGGGCAGAGTCAGAGTCTCCTTGCACACCTCTTCTCCTCTTGCGCATCTTCTAGTAACTCTATGTGCATATACAGGCCAAAGACCAGGCTTTGTTCAGCCTTTTATCCTAGGCACTAAGATGTGATTATTACATGTAACAGATACTCTCAGGGACAAAGATGAAGAGTTATTATATGCTTATTAAATGAAACATATGAATGCAAATATATTGTATGTAGTATATTAAATAATATATAAGTATATAGGATGTACATTTTTAGATATACTTTTATATTGTTACATATATTGTATGTAAGCTTATCTATATACTTTTATATAGTTACCTATATTGTATGTAAGTACTACAGTTCCTCAAGAAAATGACATTGTTTTCTTATAAACTTTTTGTTAAAATTAGTTTTATATTAGTAGTAAATAATATGATAGCTTAGAGAGGTAGAATTGGGGAACCCCAATTATGCCCCAATTCAAGATAAGTTTCTGGCATGTAGGGAAAAGCCTCAGAGAAGTTAGGAACTTTCAGGCAGTAAAGGACACAATTGAATTATTCACTGGCTAGCCTAAAATGGATCTACCCCCCTCCCTTGCCTTCAGCCCCCCAAAACACTAACCAAACATGCAATGAGAAAAGAGTAATTATAGGAGGTTCACCACCATTATCCTCACGCCTGCCTTCATTAAGAAGTGTTTAGGCCAGGTGCGGTGGCTCACACCTGCAACTCCAGCACTTTGGGAAGCTGAGGTAGGTGGATCACTTGAGGCCAGGAGTGTGAGACCAGCCTGGCCAACATGGTGAAACCCCGTCTCTACTAAAAATACAAAAATTAGTCGGGCATAGTGGCAGGTGCCTGTAATTCCAGCTACCTGGGAGGCTGAGGCAGGAGAATTGCTTGAACCCAGGAGGTGGAGGTTGCAGTGAGCTGAGAGCCGAGATCGCACCACTGCACTCCAACCTGGGTGACAGAGCAAGACTCTGTCTCAAAAAAAAAAAAAGTGTTTAAATAAATGCCTCTGGCTTTATTTAAACAGTCCAGGAATAATTCAAAGGTCTGTCCCAGAATTTTGACAAAGAAAAGAAGGTGGGAGGGATCATGTGAAGAAGGCCTTTGTTCCCCCAAGAGTTAAGCAGGGGCCGGACGCAGTGGCTCAGGCCTATAATCCCAGCACTTTGGGAAGCTGAGGCAGGCCAATCGCATGAGGCCAGGAGTTTGAGACCAGCCTGGCCAACATGGCAAAACCCCATGTGTACTAAAAAAAATACAAAAAAAAAAAAAAAATTACCCAGATGTGGTGGTGTGCACCTGCAATCCCAGCTACTCTGGAGGCTGAGGCAGGAGAATCGCTTGAACCCAGGAGATGGAGGTTACAGTGAGCCGAGATTGTGCCACTGTACTCCAGCCTGGGCAACAGTGAGTCTCTGTCTAAAACAAAAACCAAAACAAACTTAAGCAGAGATATGAAACCCTTCCATTTTAAGTGTCTTTTCCCCCTCCCTACTCAGAAATGTTGTACACATTTTCGGTGAAGGCAGATGATCTAACTATTCTTGCTGTGAGTGGTTCAGAAGGGCACAGCTTTGGAAATACACAGATGAACTGTTGAAGGTAGTTTCATCTTAAGTTTTAGTCCTTGTTAAATATTTATTCCCTTGTCCATTGTTGGTGACTCAGTTGAGCCCACTCTTTAAAATCCTTTTCACAGGGGATACTCACTCTTACGAAAATGTAGACACCTGGAGACATGTGGGAAGCATAGCGTCATTTAACATGTGGCAATTCTACAGCAGTTTTCTCATTGTTTAATTAGAGAGATTTATTTACAACTTGTGTTAGGCTGTTCTTGGGTTGCTAGAAAGAAATAGTGGGTAATTTATAAAGAAAAGAGGTTTAATTGGCTAAGGGTTCTGCAGGCTGCACAAGCGTGGCCCCAGCATCTGTTCAGTTTCTAGGGAGCCATCAGGAGGCTTTTATTCGTGGCAGAAGGTGAAGCAGGACCAGGCATGTCACATGGTGAAAGCAGCAACTAGGTGCCACACACTTTTAAACAACCAGATCTCATGAGAACTCACTCATTATTGTGAGGACAGCACCAAGCCATGAAAGAGCCACTCGCATGACCCAGACGTCTCCCACCAGGCTCCACCTCTAACATGGGGTATGACATTTCAATGTGAAATTTGGGGGAACAAATATCCAAACTATTCATACCTTACTAATAATACTAAATGTGCACAGTTAAATTTCAGATAAAGGTTGTTCAATTGGGGCAGACATTTAATTTTTTCCATTGCTCTTTGGGACTCAGATAAGTAATCTTAGTGTGGTAGAGATAAGCCTCGCTGGTTTATCATTTGTTACTGTAAGTTCCTTTCAATGTATGAAGAAACAGAAAGATAAATTGGGAAATGCCACATTCTAGCCTTAACAAACTTTTTAGTTGGACTTGGCCATCTTTTGAGTTTTAAGAACATGTACTTCTAAGGGTACAAAATGTGTTTCCAAACTCTATGGCATACAGTTCTAGCATAACACCATATCAGTCCATTGCAGAAACTTCCAAACATTTTTTACACTGAGAGCTCTTTGGTCAAATAATTCTTGCTTGGAAGTAAATCCCAGTCTGTGTGTGCCAGGCACTGTATTAGGCTAGAGACAGAGTCGTGAGCAAACAGCCTCTCTGCTCTGATGTTTCTTACACGTGCTAGTGAGGGAGGCAAATGAAAAACAAGGCAAGTTCAGATTCTGATCATTGCTATGAAGCAAATACATAGTTTAACGTAATGGAGAGTGACAGTTACTGTGGAACACAGGTTCCATGAAGACAGGGAAGCTATCCTGTTTGTCACTGTATTTTCAGTGCCTAAAACATAGCAGTTACTGTTTGAGAGAGTGTTGCATGGAAAGAATGATAGGAGGCCTGCCTGAAAAGGTGGTAGGTTGAAGCGGAGATCTTAAAGGTGACAATCAGCTAGATCTTACAGCCTGGTTACAAAGTGCACAACATGCAAGTGATGTGCAAAGGCCTCGAGGTGGAAAGAGTAGAAGAGAAGTGAGACCAGGGTGGCTGGAGCCCGGTGAGCAAGGGGAAAGTGGTCTTTGAAGAAGTTGGAGGGTACGCAGGGGACAGAACATAGAGTGCCTTCTAAGCCAATTCTAAAATTCAGAGTTTGAATTCTGTTCTGAGAATAATGGGAAACCGTTGAAGGGTTTTAAGAAGAGAGTGGTGCAATCTGATGTGGGTTTCAGAAAGATAACTTTAGCTACTGAACACAGAAAATGGCCAGTATAGAAGCAGGGAGAATAATCCAGTTACAGTAATCCTGGCAAATGTTGATGATGGTGATTTGGATTAAGATGTTCTGTTAGGAATGGAGAGAAGTGAAAGGATTGGGAATCTGTTTTGGAAATAAAACCAAGAGTACTTGCCAATGGGTTGAATTGGACTGGATTGGATTGGATTGGAGGAGGAAGGTGTGTGAGCAGAAGAGGAAAATCAAGGATGACGCTTAGGTTTTGTGCTTGACTGAGTGTATGAAGTGTTCTTACGTTAGATGGAAAAAAACTGGAAGAGGACAGGTTTGGGATGAAATCAAGAGCTCTGATTCAGACATTTTCTTTAGAAATTGTGAACTCCTCAGGAGGTATCCAGTGGAGACAGCTGGGTATGTAAGTGGAGCTCAGGAGAGAAATTTGGCTGCAGAAAGAAAGCTGGGAGTCATCAACATAGAGATGGTATTGAAACCTGTGCGACTAATAAAACAATCTAGCAAGAGAGTAGAGATAAAGAAAAGAAGGCCAGAATCGAGCTATAGCACCCTCACACAGTTAGTCTGGTAAAGTAGAAGAGCCAACAATGGAGATGGGAAAAAATCAGTAATGAGGTAGAAGGAAAACTAAGAGTGGTGGCTCAGATGTCAAAAAGGGGAGTGGCTCAAGAAGGCGGATGTTTCGGGGAGTACCATGACCACCTACTAGTGATTTGCTGGAAGGACTCACTCACAACTCAATATAAAATCATATTCAAGGCTAAGATTTATTACAGCAAAGGGTATGGTGCAGGAACAGCAGGATATGGATATATGGTGGCAAAACTAGAGAGGTCAGAGTAGGCTTTCTTGTCCTCTCTCTGCAGGGATCACACGTTTCTCAGGAATGCATGTTTCTCTCCAGCTGTAAACTGTAGAGACATATGCAAAACACCTCCACCCAGGAAAGCCCACTCAAGTCTTAGGAGTTCAGAGCTGGTCAAGGGAACTGGTCGTGTAGCTATGTAACCAGCCAGAATGCAGACCCCAAACTAGGTACTAGCACGCATCAGGAATCTTCACGTTAACTTTATTTTATTTTTATTTATTTTATTTTATTTATTTATTTATTTTTTTGGCGTGGCAACATGTTTAATTCTGTGGCCAAGCTAGCCTGTCTGCAAAGCCTGGCAGACAGCACGTCACCAGGGGCTGCCGCAGAAGCAGGCAGGGGCAACCCTGAAAGGGGTGCAGGCAAAGGCGGGGCCTCCGACATGGCTGCTGGAGGTAGCAGGCCCCAGGCTGGGAGTGCTCAGTAGCCATCGTTAGCCCAGGTAACCTCGTAGTCGGGGTACTTGGCTTTGATTTTCTCAGTTGAAATGGCGTGCTGGGCAGGACCGTAGGCCATGGAGTAGCCGTACACGTGAATCTTCTTGTCCTGGCTCTGGTGGGAGATGCGTCTGCCGCCCAGACACTCACAGTCACAGCCCTGCTTCTGCATGTCGCCCGACACTTTGTCCCACGTTAACTTTAAACAATGATACTGTCTTGATATATTTTGACCACTGCCTTGAGGGCACAAAAATAACATAACTAATTAGTAAGCATTTCAGGGAGTTTAGTGCTCAGGATTTGGGTCAGGGTCATTGCTGTGACTGCAGGTGTTCCCAGAGATAAGCAAGAACTGAGTAAAACATACTGGTTAAGTTAACTCTTTCCTCTCGAGGTCATGCTTAATGTTGAATGCAGGTGAAAGTCAAAACCTGAGAGCCATAAAGTTAATTTCTATATCCCAAAGTATAGTTAGTGAAATTATATTTCTCTCCAGATAGATTCATTACACTTATTTAGTAATCATTTATTGAATGCCTAATATACTTTGTGGCATGTGCTAGCATGAGACTATAGAGGTAAAGAAGTTAGACATGGCCCCTGCCCTGAAGGAGTTGACAATCCAATAAAATGTCATTAGCTGTGTGCGAGAATATGACAGAGGTCTCATGGCTGAGACCTGAAGGATAAAGAGAGATCAGCCAGGTGAAAAGGGAAAGGCAAGGCAATAAATAGCATGCTCAAAGTCCTGGAGGTGAAGGATCATATTGACTTGGAGGAGCAAAAGAAGTTCAGTGTGGCTGGAGGGGAGAGAGGAGAAGGTGAGTTGGGGTAGATTATGGAGGACCTTATACAGGCTGTTAAAGACGTTTTGCTTCATCCACAGGGAGATATAATCATCCTAAGAGTTTTGGCTTGATAGAAAAATGACAGACTTGTTTTCTTGATTGAAAAATTTCTGATAATTTTACAATTAGTTTTACATTGCAACAGAGATTCTCTCTCTCTCTCTCTCTCTCTCTTTTTTTTTTTTTTTTTTTTTGAGACAGGGTCTCACTCTTTTACCCAGGCTGGAGTGCAATGGTGCGATCTTGGCTCACTGCAACCTCCACTTCCCGAGTTCAAGCGATTCTCCTGCCTCGGCCTCCAAGTAGCTGGGACTACAGGCATGTGCCATCACGCCCATGTAATTTTTGTATTTTTAGTAGAGACGAGGTTTCACCATGTTATCCAGGCTGGTCTCGAACTCCTGACCTCATGATCTACCCACCTTGGCCTCCCAAAGTGCTGGGATTACAGGCATGTGCCACCATCTCCAGCCCAGAGATTATCTTTAAGGAATGTGGTGCAGCAGTCATTTCTGGAACAAAAAGTCGTGAGAAATACAAACACACCAGGGAACATAAACCAGAGCACTACAAAATGTAATATTAAGTGTGTAAAAATAATAACAATTCCTGAGAGCTATCAGTGTGAAAAGTTTTAATTTGAATGCCATAATTGAATGGAATTATTTATTTAAACCTTCAAGTGAATTTATTTGTATGTCTAAAACTTATTAGAAATGTTTCAATGGTGATTATATGTAGTTTTCGCTTTTGCTTTCAACAGAGCACAGATCATACAGAAAGGAATGATTTTTTTTTTTTATCAGCAATTTTGGAGACAGATTCTATGAATGTCAACCTTATATAGAAACTGATAAGCATTAATTATTCAGAATGTAAAGTGAAATGCCAGAGTGTTAAGGAACAGACACCTAGATTTAAACATAATTTTGGAATATTGTAATTATTATAAATTACAACCACTTATATTTGAGGTAGTGTGTAACCGCTGTGTGCATGAGCAGGAACTTGAGAGGGAACGTATCCTGGTCTCATTTTCTAGGCAAGCCATTCAAGAGGAGCAAAGAGAATGGGAAAATGAAAGCAATGCCACTGCTGATTATTGAACATCTTTATGTGCCATGCACTGTGCTACGCCCTTTACACATTTTCCTCCTTTAAGCTGTTTAAAAACTCTGTGATAAATTACTTACATTCCCATTTTATAGGCAAGAGCAAATAGATTTTACAGATGAAGAAATTGATGGCCCAGAATGATATCTTGGTAGTTGACAGATTTGGTTCAGTAACCCAAATCTGTCTTTTAGCAATTTATGTATTCATTCAGCAAATATTCATTGAGTTCCTACTGTCTACCAGAACTTTTGTAAGGTGATGCAAAGAGAACAGACCTGGGTGTTCCCCTTTAGGAACTAGGACGGTGGGCCTTACACCCAATTGCCATAATGGGAAAAGCATCGTAGTGGGGCTTTGTTCGTTACAGTGAACAGTGCAGCGTAGGGATGCTTTGTAGCCTGGCCTACGGGGTGCTTGGTTAAATGAGAAAGGCATATCAGGGAAGCTGACGTTTGAACAGAGGTTTGGATGCTACCAGGCAGAGAGATGGAGGTGGTAGGAATTCCAGGTAAAGCGACTGGGAAAACACATGCTGTGCTTGGGCGGCAGGAGCAGTCCAGGGAGGACATGGTAGGATTGTGCTGCAAGAAGCCTTGTTTGCCAAGGAGATGAGACTTCCCTTGTACATACGGCCAAGGATAACAATTTGATGGCGATTTCTAATGTATCTTAGCATCTAAGTTCCCTTAATTTGTTCTCATTGGAAAATACAAAGTTTTAGAAGGCTTTTGTCATTGTGGTTTAGAATAAAAAAAAAAACCAGATTGTTCAAAGAACAGTGATACCTAAGGAAAGTATTTTGACTCACGTAATTTCTCACTAAAATTGGCAATATTTGTAGCCCCATGGGAGCTGTGTTTCCATAGGACATTCTGTTCGCTGTCCTTGGGAAGCCATCTAAAAAAAGAAAAAAACACAATAAAAAGAGGCATTTGGGGATCAGTAATAAAAGTTGTATACTTTATTGAATGTTTTACTGTGTACTAGCTACTTATCCATATTATTTTCAATCCTGACACCAACCCTGTGAATTAGGTAGTATTATCCCTGTTTTACAGATAGGAAAGTGAGGCTTAGAAAAAAGTGACTTGCCTGAGACTACTTAGCCAGTAAGGAGCAGAGCTGGGAATTCAAACCCAGGTCTGTCAGAATTCAAAACCCCAGTTCTTGCAGTCTCTAGAGCCTGGTCTCTAGAGCCTGGAGGCTTCTGTGGAGGTGACCTAGGGCACTTCAGCAGGTGAGGAGACAGAGGACCGTTTGGGGATACATTCCTTAAACCAGAGCAGCTGATTCTATGAATGCCAACCTTATACAGAAACTGACAAACATTAATTTTTCGGAATGTAAAGAAAAATGACAGAGTATCAAGGAACAGACACCTAGATTTAAACATAATTTTGGAATATTGTAATTATTATAAATTACAACCACTTATATTTGAGGTAGTGTGTAACCGCTGTGTGCATGAGCAGGAACTTGAGAGGGAACGTATCCTGGTCTCATTTTCTAGGCAAGCCATTCAAGAGGAGCAAAGAGAATGGGAAAATGAAAGCAATGCCACTGCTGATCATTGAACATCTTTATGCGCCATGCACTGTGCTAGGCCCTTTACACATTTTCCTCCTTTAAATTATGTAAAAACTCTGTGATAAGTTTTTTTAAGTATTCAGACTTTTGTATTAAGTTGGAAAACCAGTACTGGAACCTGGGGGTGGATGTAGGGCAGGGGTCTTCTAATGACTGGCCTTGTGTTCTTTAAGCTCCACTAGCTATCCCACTTTGGAAAGAATGTATGAAACACAGTTGCAATCATGCATACTCCATCTCCAAAGAATGGATTCATTCTTCATGCCATGGTATATTGACTATACTTTTCTGTTTGTAATTACCCAGATTCCAAGCCTGTTTATAGAATTTATACCTGAGGAATGGAATGGGGAGGATTTGAAGAGGCTGCAGTCCTTGAGGTTTTCTTTGATAATAATATCTGTAGCTGCATCAAATACAAATTTGATATTCTATGTATCTGTAACACAGGTCATGTGACTGTAGATTCTTTTGATATCTTTTTGCATACTGAGGTCAAGGAACTGGCTCGTGATGTAATTCCTCGCATCCTCATAGGAGTTGTTACCATCATACTCTGGAAAACAAATGCTGAGATGGATTAACTTTTTACATTGGGTTTCCATGTGGGATTTTATAGGAATAAAGGTTCCACTACCAGCAGTGAGTAGCCTAATTTCTGCCACATTGACCAGGAACCTTTGCAAGAATAAACCGAGGATGTGCCCTCAGCAGGTGAATGTGCTAGGCTTTCTCAGGGTGCCAAGGAGTTTGAGTCCCTCTCCTTGGGAGTGTAGTATTCTAGTTGATGTACACATGATCCTTTGCAAAGGTTCAGAGCCCTCTGAAACTGATCAAAATTTCATCTGTTAGAAAATATTAAATATATTCTATATATCAAGTCAAATACTGGGAGCTTGTATAAGCAACAGAGTATCTTGGTAGATCACGTGGGTGTTGGGTTAGGCAAAAGATCCCACTGTTGGCCCTCCCCACACCCACATCCTTATTATGCTCTGGGCAGAGTTGCTCTATCTCAAAATGCCCAGAAACCCTTAACTACCTCTACTGATTTGCCTGTACTCGGGAGCCTCCTTCTTCACAGCTGAGATTCAGACTTCATTGAGGGACAAGGTGAATGAGAGGGTAGGGGACAGTAGCGGGCAGAATCTGGTCATCAGGAACTTTGGACTTTCCAGTGAGCACAGACTGAGATACCTCAGGTGCTAGGACTGCAGCACCCCTGGAGGAAGACGGTATACTAGACAACAACAAGGCTGATTGGCGGGACAGCATCTAACCCAGCATCCTTAACATCTGGGAGGAGATCTTGGTGCCATGTAGGGACACTTGACCCTGTCCATAGCAGCCTCAGCTCCTGTGCATCCTGGGAGTGAAGTGATCGGGTCATGCAAGCAACTACATCAGTCCTCACCGCTGGGATCCTGATTGCTGCAGAGGGGAAGGCTTTTCCCTGTGTGCTGGAGATGGAGATAGAAGTGTATTAATGGAGGAAAACAAAATAAGCTTTTACATCTGCTAAATTAACAGAATCCCAGGCTGCCAAAACTCTGAGGCTTGCTCAGTCAGCAGTCCAAACTGTATTTCCTCTAAGGGACAAATTATGAGCTGCTATAAAGCTACACGCAGTCTAGTGAGAAACCATTCAATTTTGAGGGGGAAACTCTAGGGAAATAGAATCAGTTAAAAGAGTAGAGTGTACCTGTATGAGAAGGCAACTGTCCTGGAGTTTGAGTTCCAAAACTCAGTGGGCTCGTAGGTCATGGTGTGACCTTAGAGGTCATGAGTGACCAACGAGAAGTTTAATAATGCCTTTTCTTATACTTCCTCTTTTTGCACAGCCCTTATACCAAGTTATCATCTGGCAGTCATTTTAAATATAGGTTTCTAAGTTAGACGGTAGGGTCCAAATGAAGTGTTTGGCAAAGTCATCTTAATTTTTTAAAACTCAGTATGAAAAAGATATTGGTATCAGGTATTGAAATTGAGGAGCTATCAGAATAGGGAAGAATTCCCCATTTATGCCCATACCCACAAATATACAAATATTTATAAACAATAATGAGACAGGCAGGCATGGTGGCTCACACCAGTAATCCTAGCACTGTGGGAGGCCGAGGCAGGTAGATCACCTGAGGTCAGGAGTTCAAGCAGCCTGGCCAACTTGGTGAAGCCCCATCTCTACTAAAAATACAAAATTAGCTGAGTGTGGTGGTGCATGCCTGTAATCCCAGCTACTTGGGAGGCTGAGGCAGGAGAATTGCTTGAACCTGGGAGGTGGAGGTTGCAGTGAGTTGAGATCGTGCTATTGCACTCCAACCTTGGCAACAAGTGCGAAACTCCGTCTCAAAATAATAATAATAATAAGACAGTTTATTTTTTCCCCTTTGTGGGGCTTTCTAGCAAAAACCAGAAAGCCTATTAGACAAATTTTAAAAGACCTGTAACACTATAATAAGACTGTTTCATAATGGTTGAGAACACAGAGCCCGAAGAACACAGATTGCCTGGGTTCAAATCCTGGTTCTGCTATTCAGTAGCTGTGATCTTGAACTACTGTCTTACCCTATCCGTGCCTATTTCCTATTTGGTAAAATAGAAATAATAGTTCTACCTCATAGGTTGTTGACAGGGCTAAATAAATTAATAAATATACAGTACTCAGAATATGATTGGCATATAAGTGCTATAGAAGTATATGCTATTCTTACTGCTATTACATAAACTGTGATATTTGGCAGCCTTGAAGTGTGGCCCTGCCATATGCTTTGTGTTTAAAACCCTCAAACTACTGTTTATTGAGGGCATCGTTGATGTCAGGCACAGGGCTAGGCAATGTTCCTGCTTGTATCTCAGTGAATCTACACAACACCCTATGGGGTAAATACCAATTTACAGCTTTAGAGACTGAGTTGCCAGTGGTTAAGCAACTTGCCCAAGGCCACAAAGCAAGTACCTGGTAGATTCAGGACTGGAGCTGCAAGTCTAGAGAGCTTGGCTCCAACCACAGCTGCAGTTTGGGCTGACCTTGTTCCTGCAAGCACACTTTGGGACCTGGGCCATACAAGTTATAGCATCCTGGACAGACCCTCTATTTTATAGAAAAGGAACCTGAGGCCCTAGGATTAAATGAATTGCCAGAGGTCACTCTCCAAGGAGACTCTGAGGTCCAGATTAGGAAACCTGAAGTAATGTTGAAGCCGTGTCTTTCTGCATAAGATCCAACTGCTTGTGGTATGTTTGGCAAAAAAGACTCAGGTTAAAGTCAGATACCAAATAACATATTTCATTGACATCTATCATATTTATGCCCAGATGCTGTATAGCAAATCATCCTTTACTTTAATTAGCTTATGGTTATGTATTCGAGAAGGTGAATGAACAGAGAAAAATAAGGTTTTTTTTTCAACTTCTAAATTTGCTTGGGAAAATCCTCCGTGTATTTTACAGGTTTAAAAATCATGTTTAACGATAATATAGTTACCTTAGGGAAAAGACCCACCTGTTTTTATCACTCTTTATCACTGGGCCATCACAGATGAGAGCTTTCTATCTTATGGAATCATTTGCACAAAGTATATATAAGGACATACAGCATTGTATTTGCAGCGTTTCTTACAATAGTAAAAAAATGAAATGGTCATCCGGTTAATGCCACTGAGTTGTACACTTAGAATGGTTAAATAACAGATTTTATTGTATGTGTTTTACCATATTTTTAAAAAAAATAATAGTGTAAGAAACGAGTGAATTGTATACGTTAAATGAGATGATTGTATAGTATGCAAATTATGTCTCAATAAAGGTTTTTTTAAAACCCATACATTCATCCACGGAGAATTGGTCAGATTATGCCAAACCCAGTCAATGGAGTATTTTGCAACCTTTATTAAAGAATTAGGTAGATTTATATGTTTTGACATGGGAAGATGTCCAGAATATATTGTGAAGTAAAAAAAAAGTTGATGTGCATTTCTATATGCCGCATATACATGTCTACAGTTTTGTCTTTATAAGTAACACTCTTGTAAATGTCATTATGCAACTTGGCTTTTTCACTTACATGTGTTATGTTAGAGGCTACTACATACAGAGATACCTCATTTTTAAAACTGTTTCAAACTATTCTGTGGTATAATTTCATCTTACTTTATTTAATCATTTCCATATTGATAATTCTTTAGGTCACTTATAACTTTTAGATATTTCAAAGAATGCTGCAATAGATACCGTTAAACAAGCACATTAGCTCCTTAATTTCCCAAGGTAGGCACTGCTAAATCAAAAGTACATGCATTTTTCCCCCAAGTTTCTTTCTTTCATTGATGTTCTTCCTCTTCTTCTTCTTCTTCCTCTTTCTCTTCCTCTTCTTCTTCTTTTATAGATAGATATATACTTATAGATAGATATATACTTTAAGTTCTAGGTTACATGTGCAGAACGTGCATGTTTGTTACATAGGTATATATGTGCCATGGTGATTTGCTACACCCGTCAACCCATCACATACATTAAGTATTTCTCCTAATGTTATCCCTCCCCTAGCCCCCCACCCCCCGACAGACCCGAGTGTGTGATATTCCCCTCCCTGTGTCCATGTGTTCTCACTGTTCAACTCCCACTTATGAGTGAGAACATGCAGTGTTTGGTTTTCTGATCTTGTGATAGTTTGCTGAAAATGACAGTTTCCAGCTTCATCCATGTCCCTGCAAAGGAAATGAACTCATCCTTTTTTATGGCTGCATAATATTCCATGGTGTATATGTGCCACATTTTCTTAATCCAGTCTACCATTGATGGACATTTGGGTTGGTTCCAAGTCTTTGCTATTGTGAATAGTGCCACAATAAACATAGGTGTGCATAAAAAGTACATGCATTTTTGTGCTTGATGGATACTGACAGATTACCCTACAAGAGGATGTATTATTTACACTCCAAGCCCCACATGAGTATGTACATTTCCCCACATCCTAAACAACACTAATTTTTTTCCATTCTAATGGGTGAAAAAAAAAATCTCCATTTTAAGTTGCATTTTCACTGAGCATGGTGTTACCCACCTACAGTTCCAGTGACTTAGGAGGCCGAGATGGGAGGATTGTTTGAGGCCAGGGCTGGGAGTTCAAGACTAGCCTCGGCAACATAGCAAGACCCCCATCTCTACCGAAAATTTTTAAAAAACTAGCCAGGCATGATGGTGCATTCGTGTCGTTCCAGCTACCCAGGACACCAAGGCTGGATGATTGCTTGAACCCAGGGCCATGGTCCCACCACTGTACTCTAGCCTGGGTGACAGAGTGAGAACCTATCTCTAATTAATAATTAGTTGCATTTACATGATTGTAAATCAGAATGAACATGTTTTCACATTAATTCATCATGAAATCAACATTGAGGTACTGCCCCAGAGGAACAAACACAAACCCCTGCCTCTGTGGAACTTCTGTTCGACTCTCTTGGTCATTTCTATCTCTTCATGCCATTTGCCTGTTTTTCTATTTATTCATGCTTTGTTATATGTGTGACAAGTATTTTCACCTCTTCTGTGGCTTGTCTTTTAAGCTTCGTTTTCAGTATCTTTGGCCTTACAGAAGTTTTTAATTTTTATGAGGTCATATTCATCAGTCCTTTTCTTTATGCTTGCATGTTCCATGCCTCACTTAAAAAGGCCCTCTTTCCCCCAAGGTCATAAATACATTCTATACCTTTTTCAATATTTTTATGGTTTTAGTTTTTACATTTAGCACCTAACTCCATCTGGAATCTATTTTTGGGACTAGAATGGTATGTAGATGGATTTCATGTCTGATAGTATATATTTTTGAGCACTCAGATTTTTAAAAAGTATGTATGACTTTGGTAAACAGAAAGAGCCATGAGGAGTTTGAAGAGACACTCAAAAAGTGGATATCCATTCTGGGTGGGCCCAGGAGCTTGCAATTTTAGTGGATACCTCCAGAGAAAAGAGAAAGTGATGGGGGGGGGGGGGAAGCTGTGTCCTGTGGAGTAGATTCAGGTCATAATGGCTGTAGGTAGAAACAGAGCAGAAAGAGTAGCCCTGGACGGGCCTTGTATCCTGGTAGCTACAGCACCTTAGGAAATACATAAAATACATGAAATGTCACGGCTTTGCAAGAACTAGAAGACAAGCCAGAATGAATCAGAGAAGGGATTCTTCAGTGTTTCTACTTGTAATAGAATTTTTAATCCCTCATCTGGTACAAAAATGAGTTTGAGATAATAACCCATTTAAAAATAACCCAGGTCGGTGCAGTGGCTTACGCCTGTACTCCCACTACTTTGGGAGGCCGAGGTGGGCCAATCACCTGTCAGGAGTTCATGACCAGCCTGGCCAACATGGTGAAACCTCGTCTCTACTAAAAATACAAAAATTAGTCGGGCGTGGTGGCAGGAGCCTGTAATCCCAGCTACTTGGGAAGCTGAGGCAGGAGAATCACTTAAATTGAGGAGGCAGAGGTTGCAGTGAGCCCAGATTGTGCCACTGCACTCCAGCTTGGGCAATAGAGTGAGACTCCATCTCATAAATAAATAACCAACTCAGCCCTGGATTAATGATGAATTTTCATTCTGGCTAGCAAAGGTTAGCAAAAGTGGATGGCTATGTGTAAGCATGTCAATTAACACTTTTTCGATTCCAGAAAGAGAATGTTGTGTGGCAGAAATATGGGTACAACTGTGCAAGCCTTCTATAGATGATTCTTTAAGGGCAGGTGGAGTGGGAGCTGCTGGGCTAACCTACCCCAAATCACTGCACTACCTTTCCTCCCTTGGCATGAAAACCATATGACCCTTAAGTGTCTGTTTGCACTCATGAGTTCTGAAGTTCCCGTACATCTATCAAACACATATGTTTGCTTACTGTGCATGTTGTTCTAAGTGGCTCTTCACTGCTTGTGACAACCCTATGAGGTACAATTATAAGCCTCCTTTTACACATGAGGAAACTGAGGCTCCAGAGAGTTAAACATAATTCCACAAGCAGTGGCAGCATTGGGATTTGAACTCAAGTTGTCTAGCTCTAGGTTCCCAGAATCACCCTAATAATGTTGCCTCCAAATTGGCTATTTCAGCAACTGCAGTGTTCAGGAAAGAATTATACTCTGATGAGCCTTCATGAGGCAGGGTTGAAAAACCTGTGTTAGGAAAAGATACACCTCACTGGTTATCAGACCATGCTAGAAGGAGCCTCTTTAAAGTCAAACAACAGAGCCACTGCTCTGGTGCAAGCAGCACTCTCGCCCAGCCCTCTGACCTCAGTCACAGTGTGAGCTCTGTAGTTCCTGGCAAACGTTAGCCATGGGATCAAAAATGGAGAAGCATCCTTCAGGTATAACATATGGTGTGTTCATGCAGGGATTTGCTCTGTAAATTTAGGCTTAATTCTGGAAGGCAGGGTTCTTAATTTGGTTCGCATTCCCTGACGGAATACTATGCAGTCCTGAGAATGAATGATTTACATTTACACAACAGTGTGCATGGATCCACCACGGGGGACAATGCCTGGAAATAGGCACAAGGGTGCTTCGAGGTTGCTGTCTACACAAGTGTGTGTTTAGTTTATGAAAATCCACAGTGGCGCCTGTAACCCCAGCACTTTGGGAGGCTGAGGCAGGCGGATCACTTGAAGTCAGGAGTTCAAGACCAACTTGGTGAAACCCCGTCTCTACTAAAAATACAAAACAATTAGCCAGGTGTGATGGCAGGTACCTGTAATCCCAGCTACTCAGGAGGCTGAGGCACGAGAATCATTTGAACCCAGGAGACAGAGGCTGCAGTGAACCAAGATCGTGCCACTGCACTCCAGCCTGGGTGACAGAGTGAGACTTCTTCTCAAAAAAAAAAAAAAAAAAAAAAAAAAAAATCCAGAGTGAGCTCTTCAGCATATAGCTTTCTCTGTGTATTGTATTCCATGTATTCGTTGTACTGATTCAACGTACAGCATCCTATGTATATTGTTATTTCACTAAAGAGTGTGTTCTTAATGGTGTGAATTAGAGTCAGCTGAGGTATTTGTGAAACATGCAGACTCCTGAACTCATGCCTCAAGATTCCTCTTCTGGATGGAACCCACGAGTTTGCAGTTTTTTCCAGATACCTCAGGTAATTCTGCTGCAGGTCATCTGAAGACATACCTGTAAGAACATAGCAAAGCTACAGACCTGGTCTGCTGTTGATGTGCTTAATTCTGGGCATCAATAGGACTCTCTAAGCAGAGCAAAAGAATGACTTGAGAATGACTAAGCTCACACATTGGGATGGTAGGAAAACAGCCTGGTGCACTGCAAGGGTAACACCATCTTGAAGCAAAACCACCATAATGACCAATGCTTGAGTCCTCCATGCCAAGGTGTTCCTGCAACAAGGCCAAGAAACAATGCCTGTAGCACAGATAACCCCTCATAAACATGCTTATCTGACTTCCCCAGTGGTCACCAGTGTTTCCCAGGAGGATCTGAGACATGACCAGCTGTCTTTATTCTAAACACTTGCTATATAAAGGATCATTTCTGGTGGGTGGACACAGGGACTCACTTTCTGGAGCAGCCCAATCCATTGCTTCTATTTGTAAGTCCCTATTAAATGTTTTTTTCTGAGGAACTGGATTTATCAGCCTCTTTCTTAAACCTCTTAGCTCCCTCTGCCTTTGTGGGTAGGTTCACATAGACCTACTCACCAAGAAACAAGGCTATATCTTACATGTATCCATGATTTTTTTAATGCACAAAAATGCAAAAACACTATATAAAATAACTACAATAAGATTTCTGTGAGCCAGGTACAGTCGCTCACACTTGGAATCCTAGCACTTTGCGGGGTAAGGCGAGTGGATCACTTGAGCCCAAGAGTTCAAGACCAGCCTGGGCAACATAGCGAGACCCTGTCTCTACAAAAAATACAAAAATTAGCTGGGTATGGTGGTGTGTGCCTGTAGTCCCAGCTACTCAGGAGGCTGATGTCGTAGGATTCTTTGAGCCCAGGAGGTGGAGGCAGTGGTGAGCTGAGATCACACCACTGCACTGTAGTCTGGGTGACAGAGTGAGACCCTGTTTTTTAAAAAAAAGAGAGAGAGGAGAAAAAAGATTTGTCTGAATCCTTCTCATGCATATCATGAGAAATGTTTTAAAATGTTTCTGTATTTTGGCCGGGTGTGGTGGTTCACGCCTGTAATCCTAGCACTTTGGGAGGCTGAGGCAGGTGGATCACCTGAGGTCAGGAGTTCGAGACCAGCCTGGCCAGCATGGTGAAACCCCCGTCTCTACTAAAAATACAAAAATTAGCCACGCGTGGTGGTGCGTGCCTGTAATTCCAGCTACTCGGGAGACTGAGGCAGGAGAATCGCTTGAATCCAGGAGGTGAGGAGGTGGAGGTTGCAGTGAGCTGAGATCACACCATTGCACTCCAGCGTGGGTGACAAGAATGAAACTCCATCCCCCAAAAAAACCCACGTTTCTATATGTTAATGTACCATTTAAAAATGCCAGGCCTGGCTCTATTCTACTTAGGTTTATGTTCATTAGATAGGAGTCATTCAAGTATGACTGAATCACCGTGAGCATCCTCCCCTCTCTCTTCTTCCCCTTCCACCCACGTGCCAGGCTGTGGTTCCGACTGCCTCTCCTTTCTCACTGGGCCTCTGTCATGTGATCTTGTGCCCACCTCCCTGTGTGTTAAATGGAGAGAGTGGCTTGAACAGTACCCTTATGGTTGGTCTTCAAGAGCTCATCTAATTCTGAATGGTGGTTGGGCATATCTGAAGGTATTAGCAATTCTGTTGCTCAGCATTGCTGATGTATTGAGCAATGTGAAAACCTTGGCAAATCTTGTTGACATCTTCCCCTAAGAATCTGCCTCATCCTGAAGCCCAACCATTTGACTCTGTGGTAAAAATGAAGTAACTTGAGTAAAGTCCGTGTCTACAGATTTCTCAATCTCAATTGAAGTAAATAGATGCACATTGTCAGAAAGGACAAAGCTGGCCACCACGTACTGCACATGATGGGCACAGAGTTGTGATTGTCCCAGCAGACTTGAGATGAGCTAGGGATACATCGATCCATTATGAGAAGGTATCTCTTATAGTCAAGGGTCTCTCTGGAATGGCTTCTTATAATTATTTGGACTTTCTACCAAGGTTTCTGTGTCACAGCCTGTGGAAAAGTAGATTCCTTTCAAGAGACCTGACTTGCCAAGCTTGGTGGTTCACGCCCGTAATCCCAGTGCTTTGGGGGGCCAAGGTGGGGGATTGCTTGAAACCAGGAGTTTGGGACCAACCTGGGCAACAAAGTGAGACCCCGTCTCTACAAAACATTAGCCAGGTATAGTGATGCATGCCTGTGGTCCCAGCTACATGGGAGGGCAAGGCAGGAGGATCACCTGAGCCCAGGAACTCCAGGCTACAGTAAGCCATGTTCACACCACTGCATTCCAGCCTGGGCAAGACCCAGTCAAAAGAAAGAAAGAATGAGAGAAAAGGAGGGAGGGAGGGAGGGACGGAGGGACGGATGGAGGGAAGGAGAGACAGAGGGAGGGAGGCCTGACTTGTATATTTATGTGCATGAAATCAGTTCTAGGCCTCTGAATATGGCACTTGGCCCATTCTTTCTTGAGAATAGTTTGCCAGTGAGCCATGTGCTGTGTGACCAAGCTGCCTCATGTCCTTTGTGAAACTAGCAGAGCATAAATTATTAATTTAAAATATACAAACTAAGATCAAGATAAGATGTGATTTAATGGGTGGGTAAACTCAAATGGCTTATTAACAGCTTCATTTCCTCATGCTCCTTCTGCAATGAGTATTTCTCAACTTACATTTTAAGGTAGGAGCTAATCTGAGATGCAAGTGAATTATACAGTTTGTCGAAGCCAAAGAATTGGACTTGGGAGATTTTCTGACCTAAAAATGTTCAGTGGCGGTGCCCATGTAATCTTCAGCCTACTCTTACAAACAGTTCAGAGCCTTAGCATTCAATGTTGGTCCTTTGAATATATTGAACATAAGCCACAATTTACGGGTATGAGAGGGCATTATTGACTGAGACTTCAATAGTTCCAAAGGGGGGAAAAAAGAGAAAGATGGCTGTATTGAAGCTACTGTCTTCAGCTCCGGAAAAAGCACATGATCAGCCAACTGTAAATGCACAGCTTGAGAAATTTACCAACTCCCATAATAGGTTCAAGTTTCTTTGTGAGCATGTAGGCCTACTTGCTGTTAACAAAGTAACATTGACTTTGTTAACAATGTTTGTTAACAATAACATTGTAGGCAGTTAATGTCTCAAAGTTCTTATAGATACAAAAGAAAATAAACTTACAACTTCCAAACAGCATCTTCTCTTTTTTTTTTTTTTTTTTTTTTTGAGACGGAGTCTCGCTCTGTCGCCCGGGCTGGAGTGCAGTGGCCAGATCTCAGCTCACTGCAAGCTCCGCCTCCCGGGTTTACGCCATTCTCCTGCCTCAGTCTCCCAAGTAGCTGGGACTACAGGCGCCCGCCACCTCGCCTGGCTAGTTTTTTGTATTTTTTAGTAGAGACGGGGTTTCACCATGTTAGCCAGGATGGTCTCGATCTCCTGACCTCGTGATCCGCCCGTCTCGGCCTCCCAAAGTGCTGGGATTACAGGCTTGAGCCACCGCGCCCGGCCCCAGACAGCATCTTCTCATCGATGAGTCTGAATAATGCTCATCTATTGGAGAAGCAACTTGTTAATAGTGACTTTTTGTCACTTTTGTAGGGTGGGGAGAGGGACACGGGAGACGAAGCTCTTTATTTTGGGAGTGAGATGTCTCAAGTTCTTTATTCTAAGAAAAGTAAACATCAGTTGCCTCTGAGGTAGAAGAAGGTCTGTTTTACATTGGAGAGACATTAACATTAGAGTAAAACAAACAAAAACCCAGTTCAAAGCCCAGGCTGTCTGAGCCCATCTCCTCATTTGTAAAATAATAGTACCTGCCTTACTTATCTCATGGTGTTTCTGTTGAGGATTAAATGATAAAACACTTTGGATATTATGTAAAATATCAGTATTTTAAGCAGGTATGATTTCCCGAAATCTTTGCGTTTTTCCTCTGATTCCATGATTATGACATCATTTAAATGTGCCACCCCTCTGCTATCCTAATACCCCAAATCTCAGTGAAACACTGGAAAGGTCCAAAACCAATAGAGATTTCTACTAGAGCAGATCCCCTTATTAAGCCCCTTAATTAGTGATCATTGTTAATGAGTCTGCTGAGAGCATCATTGCCAGGTACTTTGATAAACTAAAGAAATCTGTTGATAATTTCTTGAGGCAGGGTATTTCAATGTGTGGAGTACTTGGGTACTAGTTCTTGGGTTTTTTTAAAGTAACGTATTTATATTTGTATTGACTTGGCTATCTTAAAAATTGATAGAAACTAAAAGGTAAACAAATCTCGTCTTTACCAGTCCTTGGAAAGAAGTTGAGTGATTGTCTTGTAGCTTCTCAAGCTTGTTATCAAGTATGTGTTATGATTTTGTTAAAGGATAAATTGAAAGGATTCTTAAAGCAACAAATGTTTGGTCCCGCACTGATGCATATTAAGTAAAATAGAGCTCCTCATTTGGCATTCCCAGGCTGGGTGACACACAGGTGCCTCTTTCTGATACTCTCCTTCTCAGCCCCTGTGCCATTCCCTCCCCTTCCCTCTCCTCTCTCCTCTTCTTCTCCTGTAATATTCCTGCTACTTGCTCTGTTCTACCCAGAGACTGAAGGGGAGTGGTGATCTAACTGAGACTGAATAAGTCCAAACATTTATATCCCTTCCCCTTTACTCCGTCCAAAGTCCATCCTGAGGAAGACATGGAGGTTATGATTAAACTTGCCCAACACCCAAACTGTACTGACTCCTTATTCTTATGTTAATCACTTGGCCTTTGCTAGATGAATGACAGTCACCAGAAGTCTCAATGATCCCATAAATCATATGATTTTGAACTGTTTTTATAGCTTTGCTAGTTGTAATAAACATTTTCAAATAATTTTTTTCCAAATAGAGAGATTTAATAAAGAGTGTGTTTGACCAGGTTTTGGAGAGTTTACATACTAATTTCTTAACCCCTTTCTAATATGGTTAGTATAGATCTGTGTTTTCATCGGGAAGAAGCAGCCTGTGGATTACTCACCTTGGGGCTTCCATTCTCCCTCCAGGTGGCTTCACCTTTCAGGTGAACAACCCTGACCTCTCTGGCTCCTAAATCCCACCCTTACAAGCTGTAGGAGGCAGTGCATGGGAGCATGGTTTCTTACCTTTACCTTTTTCAAACCTTTCCCCCTCCTCACCAGCTTTTTTTTTAAGACTTTATTTTCCTAGAGCAGTTTTAGAGCAAATTTGCCCTACCTACTGTGGCAAAGTCAATACAAATATAAATATTTACTTTGAAAAACCCAAGAACCAGTACCCAAAATAAAAAATTATCTAAAGCAAAATTGAGAGGAAGGTACAGAGATTTCCCACATACCCCTTGTCCCTATCCCCACACGTGCATAGCTTCTCCATGATCAATATCCCCCACCAGAGTGGTACATTTGTTACAACCAATAAAGCTACACTGAAGCATCGTTACCACCCAAAGTACATACATAGTTTACACTAGGACTATGATCCACTCTTGGTGTTATACATTCTAGGGGTTTGGACAAATGCGTGATGACATGTATCTAGGACAGTTCCCCTGCCTTTTGTTGGCATTGACCGATTCATATTGAACCAATTTTATGTCATTGGTTGATTCCTAATGAACCATTTTCTTGTCTACACACTCTTGGCTTGCCCTCTTACAGTGATGAGTTGGAGTCTCTCCACGACAGAACCAGACTGGAAATTCTTATCATGCTTTCCAGTCTCATTAACATTGAGATAGTCAAAATCTATGTGATGTCCTCAATAATTTTGGAAACAGGCCATGTAAGAAAATGTTGTGGAAGATGTATTTATGGTTAATGATTCAACACAGTTAACAGAGGTGACTTGGCTTCCTGCCCTGCCCTCATGGCAACATGCGGCTTCCCAGTTCAGCACTGTTCTCTGCTATTAGGGCCTGGGAATTCTGAATGAGATTCAGTCCTTGGAGTTGAGAAGGTAATTTACCTGATGCTTGGTGGTGTGAATGTTTGTGACAGTTTTCGTGCTAATACATTCTGAAGGACATGTTCTCTCAAAATAGCCCCTTCCACCTTCTGAATCCACACTTCAGTTTTCTTTTTAACTTCAGTGAGTGTTGGTCTATTTGACCTCATGTGCAGATCTTCTGGCGCATACATTTCTGCTGTCTCTTGGCATAACAAGTTGGCAGTCTATCCCTATGTTATGTACACTGTTTATATTCCAAATTTGTCTTTAATTGGTCTGATACTACATCATCTGCTAGAGCCAGTAGTTTGTCATCAGCCAATCTGTACACCTGAGGCCCTCAAACAAACACATACTTACAGTGTTTCTGGCACTATTTTTAAAGCTTGTAAGAATTAAATGAGACAGCACAACAACCCCATGAGGGTAAGTACTGTTAATCCCACAATATGGATGAGGAAACTGACTCATTTAGAGGGATTAAGCAATTTGCCCAATACCACATGGTTAGTAAGTGACAGAGCTGGGCTTTAGCCCTGACACTGACTGTGGAACCTGCGCGTTTCATCACTATGTCAGATGCCCTGAAGAGGATACTGCATATCATCTCATCTCACATGCTGTGTTCAGGCAGATGATGTGCTGCTCAAATACTGGTTTTGATGTCTTTAGTAAACTACTGATCTATTTTTGAGATTTAAATCTCAAAACAGTGGTACTAGTGAGAAGTGGTCCACCTTTGTTAATTCACCAAATGTCCCGGTTAGGGAAACTAATTTTGGTAACTTCAAAGCCTCTCCTGCTATTGGGAGCTGAGCATCCTTCACTGTGGACTCTCGCTTGCTTCACTTTAGAATGAGAGCTTTTTAGGGTAAAACTCAGGAAATAGGATGAATGCAAGAAAAGCCTTTCTTCTCCAGAGTAGCTTATGGGGAAACTAGTAAATTAATTGCCATTATTCCTTGCCACTAAAGGATGAGTTATTATGGTAGCAATAAATAGACAATAGGACTGTGCAGACCTCCAACAAACTGTCTTTTCTGGGGTCAAAAGGGATCTGAATTAACCTCTTCTTAAATTACAGCTCTGTGACACCTGCAGGCACTCATAACAAATAAGAACACCAGGCCAGGCACAGGGGCTCTTGCCCGTAATCCTAACACATTGGGAGGCTGAGGTGGGTGGATCGCTTGAGCTCAGGATTTCAAGACCAACCTAGACAACATGGCAAAACTCTGTCTCTAAAAAAAAAAAATACAAAAATTAGCCAGGCGTAGTGGCTCATGCTTGTAGTCCCAGTTACTCAGGAGGCTAAGGTGGGAGACTGACTTGAGCCCTGGGAGGTCGAGACTATAGTGAGCCATGATTGCACCACTGCATTCCTGCCTGGCTGACAGAGTGAGACCAATAGGGCAGGAAGAAACAAAACCTCAACACTGAACCAGAATGTCCCTGACATACTGTAAAAAGAGAAACCTCAAATGGACAATAAATGTATAGTGCTAGTTGTAATTATTATGCCTTTTTTTTTTTTTGAAATGGAGTCTTGTCCTGTCACCTAGGCTGGAATACAATGGCGCAGTCTCCACTCACTGCAATGTCCGCCTCCCAGATTCAGGCGATTCTCCTGCCCCAGCCTCCTGAGTATCTGGGATTACAGGCACACATCACCATGCCTGGCTAATTTTTTGTATCTTTAGTAGAGATGGTGTTTCACCATATTGGCCAGGCTGGTCTCGAACTCCTGACCTTGTGATCCGCCCACCTTGGCCAAGAAATCTCTTTAAGTACTTCATTTGTACTTTAACATAATGCTTGATCTCGCTCTTACTATAGCTGAATTGCCCTCCAAAAAGATAATCTGATTATGTTTGACCTCTTCCCCAAGGAACCAAAAAGGGAAGTTCTCAGCTTTTTATAGTATGAAGCCCCTAGAGGTTTTCACTTTGGGGATTTAAAAACAAGTTTCCTGTATCTCTATGAAGGGGGGAAAAAACCCTAGAGGGGAACATAGAAAAATTATAATGATTGGGGCATGATAATTATGTCCAGTTTTTAAAACTCCATTCTTAAAAATGTCTTATAATTTATAGGTTAAAAATTAAAATGTTTAGAGGAAGCGGGACAGGTTTATGAGCCTCTGACCTGGGAATGGAGTGGGAGGAATAGAGAAGGTGGAGTTGCAAGAGGAGAACGGCAGAGGAATTTCCTACAGTCTTCCTGTTTTTGTTGATGGTTAGTGATTAATGAGACAAGCTGTTCTGTTTCTCTGGGAGTCTTGACTGTCTTGAAGAAAAAGAAAGAAAATGTATTGCAACCCAATGCAGCTTCAGATTTTTCCTTTTTTTTTTTTTTTTTTTTCAATTAAAAAAGCAACTATCTCCAATTTAGGAAATGAAATTCCCAAACCTCCCCATTCACCTATTCCGGAAGAAATGAAATGGGACTTAACATCTACATTTCTTGGGTATAATATCAAAACTTTAATGCCATGGAGATGAACGTGTAAGCAAATGAAACTGTATCTTCCCATAATGTTGGAAGAATCTAACTTGAAGCCAGACATTTGGTTTGGATCTTGGCACTTTCTTGTATGGAAGTATTCCAGGAAGGTCCATCGACTCTTGATTTGATCTAGAAAATTGGGTTCTTTCCAGAGCCCACCCAAGATGGCACCTCATAGACTAGCCACGGACTTTTCCATCAATACTGGAAAACAGTTTCCTCTGATCTCTGGACCAGGGGTG
This sequence comes from Rhinopithecus roxellana, assembly GCF_007565055.1. Lineage (NCBI taxonomy): Eukaryota > Metazoa > Chordata > Mammalia > Primates > Cercopithecidae > Rhinopithecus > Rhinopithecus roxellana. The sequence goes on from NC_044558.1 coordinate 41,897,266, forward strand.
ACTCGGACTCCAAGTGAACTTCCTCAGGTTTGTTTGTTAATTTATCCAATCATCCATTGACTCAGCAAACATTTATCAATCATTTGCTAAGTATACGCCAGACACTACATTAGGATTTTGCAAACACAGAGATACACAATCCTTTGCTTGCAGGAAAACCTTTGGTTTCAATAAGTGATAGGAGAGGGGTTGCAGGGGTACTATCTATGAAAGTTCAAAGGAAGCATCTAACTTAGGGTGGCAGGGGATGGGGCTGAGCAGAAGGATCAGGAGGCTTTTAGCTGAGCCTTGAAAAGGCAAGGGGAGGTTGGCTGCTTTGATGGGTTGGGCTAAGGACAATCTGTGCAGAAGAAAGTGCAGGTATTAAAGGTGTCAAGGCAGGGAGTTACCTCCTTTGGGAACTACACTTAATGAAGAATGGCTAGGGCCTGGTATATGGGACTGGGGTGGGAAACCCAAGGCAGGAAGAAGACAGATCCCAAGGGAGTCATTGAAGGAAAAGCAGTTAGAGCCATGGGATCCAGTTCATATTTGATCAATTACCCAAACAAAGGAAAGTTTACTCAACAACATGCTTTCATTTGGACTTCATTTTGTCAAAGCGTGAAAGTGATGTCAGAAATATAAATGAGTGTCTTGACTGCGCACCACCACATCCAGCTAATTTTTGTACTTTTGGCAGAGAACTCCTGACCTCAAATGATCCACCTGCCTCGGCCTCCCAAAGTGCTGGGATTACAGGTGTGAGCCACCTTGTCTGGCCTAAAACACATTTTCTAAGCTTTCTTTCCTTCTGGGTCACCTCCACAAAATTTTATGGTTCTGGAACCCCTATCTGAAAAAGCACAGGTATCAGCATTAAGTATAATGAACATTCACTAGAGGGAAAGTCATTTTGGTTTGGGTTGGTTATGGAAGCAGTGTCATATGAAAAGGGCTGGACTAGACTGCAGAAATAGAAGACCCACAAATTGCTATGGCTTATAACAGAAAAATAAAGATGTAGATCTCACTCATATGTCCGTTATTGAACAGTTGTGACTCTGCTCCCTGTCACCTTCCCTCCAGGACCAAAGCTGACAGAGCACCCTCTATCAAATCATTGCCTGTCTTGTGTCAGAGGGAAAGGAGATGGCAAATCACGCATTGGCTCTTACAGCTCTGCCCAGAAGTGGTACATATCATTTCTGCCCACATTTCACTGGACAGAGCAGGTCACATGATATGCCTGAGTTCGTCAGGGCTCCAGATGTTGGGCCACCAATAGTACAACCCACCACCAAGGTCTTTACTAAGAAGGTGACCTGGGCCTTGGGGAATCGCCATGATTTACCTGGTAGACACAGTAGGGGAGCAAAAGGAAAATATGATAATATTGTTATGAAATCAAGACTTAGCCACATGAAACCTTTTTTTTTTTTTTTTTTTTTTTTTTTGAGACTGAGTCTCGCTCTGTCACCCAGGCTGGAGTGCAGTGGCGTGATCTTGGCTGACTGCAACCTCCACATCCCAGGTTCAAGCAATTCTCATGCCTCAGCCTCCCAAGTAGCTGGGTTATGCACACCACCATGCCCAGCTAATTTTTGTATTTTTAGTAGAGACAGAGTTTCACTGTGTTAGCCAGGCTGGTCTCAAACTCCTGACCTCAAGTGATCTGTCCTCCTTGGCCTTCCAAAGTGCTGGGATTACAGGCATGAGCCGCCATGCCCGGCTGTGACACCCTTAGAAAACTAACTTCAAGGCAGAATGCTTCACATTGACAATTCTTGGGATGCCACTTGATAGAAATATTCTAAAGAGAGAAAAACCCAGGTGAGTCAGAGCAGTCTGGGGAAACTTCTTAGAACCAGGATTCTGTGGGACTCAGAGGATTTTAAAAGGCAGAAAATCCAATGAAGTCATTTTAGGCTAAAACAACATAAAGAAGGTGGGGCTGTGCCTTGGGTACTAGGGTGCAGAAAGGAACCTGTCTCCTGTAGGCACATTTGTGGTAGCAGGTAGTGGGAAATTCAGGTGGAGGGCAGGTGATCGAGGACCCTGACTACCCAGGGGAAGAATCTGGATCTGGATGTTATGTGCCAATAGTTATCAATAAAAAGCAGTCCTGGAGATACACCAATAATTTTTGAAATGTTACAGTAGATGCTAATTGAAACCTACTATGTGCCAGGCACTGTTAGGTTAGCAGTGAACAAAACCAGCAACCTAAACAAAATGGTGAACACAACAGGCAGTGCCCTTGTGGGTTACATTTTGGTTGAGACAGACACTATATAGATAAACAAATATACAATCTCAAAGAGTGAAAAAGTTGTGAAGAAAGATGACACAGGATTAGAGAGTGACTAGGGTGTATATGGTGGCAGTGGTGGTGGTGGTGCAGCCAAGGGGTGGAGTGAATGACAAGACAGCTGTGAAGACTGGTAAGCACGAGGTAGTCCCTGGTAACAACCAGCGCCCCACACCCTACCCTCAGAGTGCCATCGCAGGGTTAGCATACTCCACTGAGTAAAGCTTCCTTGTCCAGGCGATCAGTTAGAAGAGCCAGGAATGCTGGGCCCAAAGAGGTGGCCCAGAGAGAAAAGTGCAGGGGACATAGTTCCCAGATCCACACAGAATCCCTGGGGACTGCTGAGTCCCACAACCTCCACAAGGCCCAGGGTTATACTCACACAGCAGGTGGCCTCATTTTAGAGCCCACACCAGAATCTGTGCAACGGGAAATTCCAGTGCAGCAGAAGTCAGAGTCAAATGCCTGCCTATTTCTCGTTCCATTTTGGGATGCCTGAACAGGGAAGCCTCCCGTGTTCCTCTCGCTCCCATATTAAACTGAACTGCAAAACTCATGGTTCTAAGTAGATTTTAGAATTGACCTAGGCAGAAGAAACAGCCCAGCCCCTTCATTACTTCAGAGCAGAATAGAGCACTTACTCTTATCACAGCAGCACAAGACCCCTGGGACACCTGACCCCCTGAGACCCTTCCTTGACAGATTCCCCTGTCCATAAACAAAGTCAGGAATTCCCAGCCCGCTATGCAGAATATGACAGTTAAGCTTTACTGGGATCCTGTGGCTGACCTGGGGCGGGCTAGAGGGCATCACATCTGACAGGCTCTCAGCTTTGCAAGTTCAGAAACAGACTGGGTGTTCCTGTGGACTGGCCTAAACTGGAAACTCTGCAGAAACCCCAGTGCACGCCGGCTGGTTTGCCGTGAACAAAGGTGCATGTCCCAGAGACAGGGTGTGTATGGTGCAGATGGATTTTGTCCGTGTCTTTCCTTCCCTTGCCACTCCAGCCACCCTACTTCCTTCTTTCTTTTTCTTTTTTTTTTTTTTGTCAGTTTTTTTTTTTTTTTTTTAATTTTACTTTAAGTTCTGGGATACATGTGCAGAACATGCAGGTTTGTGACATAGGTATACATGTGCCATGGGGGTTTGCTGCACCTTAGCAACCCTTCCTCTAGGTTTTAAGCCCCGCATGCATTAGGTATTTGTCCTAATGCTCTCCCTCCCCTTGTCCCCCACCCCTCCAACAGGCCCCGGTGTGTGATGTTCCCCTCCCTGTGTCCATGTGTTCTCATTGTTCAACTCTCACTTATGCATGGGAACATGCCTACCCTACTTTCTTTTCAGTTTGTTATTTTGTTTGTTTTGTTTGTTTTGTGAGTTTTGCTCTTGTTGCCCAAGCTGAAGTGCAATGGTGCAACCTCTGCCTCCTGGGTTCAAGGGATTCTCCAGCCTCAGCCTCCCGAGTAGCTGGGATTACAGGCATGCACCACCACGCCCAGCTAATTTTGTATTTTTAGTAGAGACGGGGTTTCGCCATGTTAGTCAGACTGGTCTCGAACTCTCAACCTCAAGTGATCCACCCGCCTCGGCCTCCCAAAGTGCTGAGATTACAGGTGTGAGCCACCATGCCCGGCCTACCTACCCTACTTTCTTAGCCTATTTGCTGACTAGCATTCAAACTGAGTGGAGGGAGAACACCTAACAGCCTGATCCCAGAAGTGCAGCTACTCCAGATTCTACAGCTCTGGAGCAAAGTGACTAAGGCTCACCTGTAGTCCTTAAGTGGGGAGCAGTTTGGGATGTACCAGCTAATCAAACAATACCAAGGCAGCAAACAATAGCCATCACTTCTCAAACCATCCTCATCATGCCCCTCGACTCCCTTCTTCCATTTCCAGTTCTCCCCAGAGGGGAGACAGACAATAACCTCAACAACAGAAGCCAGTACACAGCAAGCTTGCTTCACACACTCACATTTCTTGTTTTTCTTTGATTTTTTTTTCTTTGATGTTTTCCATTTTCCATCTCTGAGGTGATAGCAGTACAGCATAGTGGTTAAGAACACAGCAGGGACTCCATGGATAGACTACTCAGTCTTGTCCTTTGTTACAGTGGTTCTTAAGCTTTCTGGTGACTGGGAATCACCTGAAGAGCTTATTAAAACACAGATTTCCAGCCACATGAAGTGGCTCACGCCTGTAATGCCAGCACTTTGGGAGGCCGAGGTGGGCAGATCACTTGAGGTCAGGAGTTCGAGACCAGCCTGGCCAACATGGTGAAACCCCGTCTCTACTAAAAATACAAAAATTAGTTGGCCGTGGTGGCGCACATCTGTAGTCCCAGCTACTCTGGAGACTGAGGCATGAGAGTTGTTTGAACCCAGGAAGTGGCAGCTGCAGTGAGCCGCGATTGCTCTACTGCACTCCAGCCTGGGGGAACAAAGCAACAAAGCGAGACTCTGCCTCAAAAAAAAAAAAAAAAAAACACACACGCACAGATTACTGCTCCCCAATCCCAGAGTTTCTCTTTCAGCACGTCTAGGGTGGAATGCAAGGATGTGTGGTTCTAACTAGTTCCCAGGTGATACTCATACTCTTTGTCCTGCGACCACACTTTGAGAACCTCTGCCTTATGAAGTTCCCAAGGACTGTTGAATTGTGTATGAAAGGATAACTCTATATCTACCATTTGTGGCTATTAGGGTTAAATGAGTGACTATACATAAAATGCTTTGAGCTGTGAATGATAAAATGCAAGCATAACTAGTCTGGAAACTTCACCCATGCCTTTTGTCTCTGTTTTGTTTGTTAACCTCCATTTGTTTTGTTTGTAATAAACCACTTAACCAGGTACCTCTTCCTCTCCTTCAAATACAGAGGGCGTGTGAACTTTGGGGACTGTTTAAACTGACCTAAATAATACGTGATTTTCAACTCTTCTGGGGATTCACTCATTATTTAATGTGGGTTTTGCGTGCTGTATGTGATAAACTTCTTGTGTGTGGGGTATAGTGGGAATGTGCATATGTGAGATTGATGTCAGATCTTTGGATCATTATTAGGGAAGATAAAAGGAACTCACACTACAGTGCAGCCTTACAGCAGCCTTGCCAATAGGGCTGTTATTCCCACTTACATGGAAGAAACTGAAACTCAGTTCATTGAGGAAACTCTCTCAAGCGTGGACTTAGGTCAAAGGTGACCTGTAAGGATACACAGAGAAACATGCAAGCCTGGGAAGCCAGCTGATCTATTATTCTGTGTACCAGAACTTTATGTATCAGACCAAACACACAACAAGCCTCACGAAAAACTGGAATGTGCTTCACATCACTGCAGCTTTGTCCCAGTGACTGGGCCACCCAAGGTCTCTGCTTCTCCCTAGGCATGTCCCACTGAGACTCTCCACATAGAGATAGTCTGATGGAGTTGTGACATTAGCACCCAAGGTGGAATGTCCCAGTAGGGTAGCCTTGGATTCAGGTGTCTTGTTCTGTAATCAGTCATAGCCAGGAAGAAAGCCCAGTCTTGCTCCAGGTGCAAACCACAGCAACACGATGCTGAAAGAACTGCCTGGGAACTTTTCCCCCAGAGTGGGGTTGACTTTGGCCTGTTTAGTACTTTCAGGGACATTGAGGCAGGCTTAGATCCTCAGAAGAGCACAGATTTTGGAATCAGACAGACTTGGATTTGAACCCTGGTTCTGCCACTTAAGTTTCCTCAGCTATACATTGTGGCTATCACACACCTCACAGGTATTGTGACTATCAAATAACATAAAGTGCTTAGCAGAGTGCCTGGCACATAGTATCTGCACTTTTGAATGATAGGGTTTGGTTTTTTTTTTTTTTAATTTAAAAAACTGGAAAGATAGAAAGGTGAAAATAATTACTTGGCTTTATCATCCTATCATTTAGTCTCTTATCCCTGACAGTGTGCCATTTTCAATCCTGTTGGGATGCATTCGTTATTATTATTAATTTTTTAAGAGACAGGTCTCGCTGTGTCCCAGGCTGGAGTGCAGTGATACAATCATGATTCACTGTAACCTCCAATTCCTGGGATCAAGAGATCCTTGCACCTCAGCTTCCTGAGTGTAAGGTTGTTGCATTGGTTGGAACCCCGAGAGCGCGCCAACAGACAACAGGAGGCAGTGTGGAGCAACATGCTGTTTTAATGAGCGCCTAGGTGCACGCGGCTGAAGCCTAAAATGGCGTCAGCCCCAAGTGAGGACACCGCAAATGTTTTATAGTCTCCTGTAAACAGAAGTGTCCTAGTCTGACGTAACTGCCATGTTGTACCCAGATGGCCTGTTTCTCGATCTTCAGGGGTTCATGTCTTCCGGCCAGGGTAGATGTCTTCCTGCTGGCTGTCTTCCTGCTTCTGCTGTCTTGCTGAGGCACGCTGCTGATGCAAGTCACCTTGCGCCTTGGAACTGGGCCTGAGAAGGGAGGAGTTATTCATCTTCTTAAGCTTTCAGGCCCTGGGGAGAATGTTACAGTGTGTAGCTAAGATTACAGACATATGCCACCACACCCAGCTAATTTTTAAAGTTTTTGTAGAGATGGCATCACACTATGTTGCCCAGGCTGGTCTCAAACTCCTGGCCTCAAGTGATCCTCCCACCTCAGCCTCCCAAAGCCCTGGGATTACAGGCTTGAGTCACCACACCTGGCCTCATCCATTATTTAAGGCTTTATATGCTACGAAGCTATAGGTTTTTAATAGAAAGTCTGTTTAACATGGTAGTGATTATATAATTTTGCATTCTTTTTCCACATTATAAATATTTTAATGTTATAAATTCTGTACGTAATTTTAGTGAATGTGCTATAATTTACATAAAATTGCTTATCATTGGACACCTAACAATAGAGAATTCATTGACTAAATGGTAGTGCATTCATATAATAAAATATTAGTCAGCCATTTAAAAATGTGGATTAGAAGTATATTTCTTAACATATAAACATGTTAACGATTATATATAAAATGAAATGATTGTACCTAAATATCAACTACCTCTCAAATCTGTCTGGACGTTTTCCTACCTCAGTCTCAGCAACTTTCAAACCTTAATGAGCCTCCCAATCACCAAAGGAACTTGTTAAATGCCAGTTTCACACTTTACTCCAAGAGTTTGACTGAGGCTGGGGCTCAGGAATTGGCATTTTTACAAGGATCCCCAGTGCCTCTGATGTGGGAAAGGTACCTCACCTATTTCTGCCTGTTGAAGCTAGACTTAATTTTCCAAGCTTCTCCTACTTTGTCCTGAACTCCTATAGTATTTTGTAGCACCTGTCTGCTTTCTTGTCTTAGAGATCTTAACAAACACTTCTAAATTATAAAACTTTTCCTGATCCTCCAGGCAAACTTAGTTGTGCACTTATGTCACAGCCCCAGGATTTGTGTTAAACCCTGTGTGAGTTCCTGAACGTAGATAAACTTCATTTACTTAGTGATGGAGAGAGAGGGCTGAGTACTTCAGAACTCTTTAGAACACCTGTTTTAGCAGGAACTTTTGGGAATAAAGTTAGTCTTTCTAACCTTGATTTAAAACAAAAACAAAACCTTGTTTAGATTACTTCTTACCCTGACAGTCATGTTGTGAAAAGTAAATAGTTTGTCCTTTGTGCATTTGCTCTGGTCTAGACCAGAGATAGCCAGTAAGTTGGAGAGGGCAGTTAAAACCCTTCAAGAGGCCTGTCATTCCAAAGGATAGTGTTCTTCAGGTCAGTTGGTTGGTTTTCATTCTCAGACTGTGTCATTGAGGTTGTTCAAGGTAAGATTCTCATCTTGCAGTTCACTTAGGGGCCACTTGTGCTAAAATTGAGATTGAATTACTCATCAAAGTACTTCTTCATTTAGATTTTTATCAGTGTGATTTCCTTCCTTTCTTAAACAAAATAATATTGGATATCCATATCAAGTCAGGTTTATGCCATCTTCCATTATCTTTTATGTAATAGGCCAGCTTGCAGATGCATAGTTATCAATAACTATTGATAAATATTATATTGAGATGATACTTAATTTTTTCCTTGCTTGTAAGTGGACTAGATCATATTCTGTAAAATTAGTTAACACAAAAGAATTCCTCAGAAACAAACTTTAGAAGCCAGGTGTAACAGCTCACTCATGAAAAGTTCCTTGTTTCATATGAAAAAGGTAACTCTGTAGAAGTAAAGCTCCAGACAACAAAGAATTGACAGGGTTGGGGAATGGAAGGTTAATGAAATTGGTTGATCAAATGCTTCTGATGGGGAGCCACCAGATGTAGTAGTGTACTTGTCCGCACGGCAAACTCAGAATCACTCTTCAGAACCTTGTGTAGAGGCATCATCTGTAAAACCCTACATTCGTAAAGCTTTTCATCAGCCCCCTCCTTGGAAAAAATTACCCATTTCTTTTTTTATTCTATGCCCACAACAGTACACTACACACACATCTATGATATGTCACACTCTGATATATGCTTGTGTGTTGCTATTCTCCAATAGATCAGAAATTCGTTGGGCATAGAGCATGTGGCTTATTAAGAGACAAGCAGTTTTTGTTAGTGGGAGGAGCACTAGAATTGAAGTCAAATAGACCAGAGTTCAGTTCTTGGCTCAGGGACTCAAATCACAGCCTCTGATTGGCAGTGTGATCATAAGCCCTTTACTTAATATTTTTGAAGATCAGTTTTTTCATTTGTAAAGTTTGGTTAATAATCCGTCTCAGTGGGTCATGACAAGGGATTACTTGAGATTACCTCAGCCTAGAGCAGCACACATAATATCTGCACAAAGCAAATCCTCAGTGAGCTTTCATCTCTGCCCTTTCTTGCCCAAATCACACAGAGCTAAGACTTAGACGCTTTCTTTGGGTTGTGGTTCCCAGTTCACCTGACAGGACTCACACATATCAAGGATGCTCCCAAGGGGCTGTGTCACATCAGCATTTAAATACAGAATTCAGGATCTCCTACTTTAAAAACAATCTCCCTTCTGAGTCACTTTTTTTTTTTTTTTTTTTTTTTGAGACTGAGTCTTGCTCTGTCGCCCAGGCTGGAGTGCAGTGGTGCAATATTGGCTCACTGCAAGCTCCGCCTCCCGGATTCACGCCATTCTCCTGCCTCAGCTTCCCAAGTAACTGGGACCACAGGCGCCCGCCACCACGCCCAGCTAATTTTTTGTATATTTAGTAGAGACGGGGTTTCACTGTGTTAGCCAGAATCATCGTGATCTCCGGACCTCGTGATCCTCCCGCCTCAGCCTCCCAAAGTGCAGGGATTACGGGTGTGAGCCGCCGCGCCCGGCCCTGAGCTATTTTTATTGTTGTTTTTTCTCTTTCCTTGTACTGTGAGTTATGACACCCTCCCAGTCAACCATCAACTAGGATTCAACTTTGTATAACTGTGTGAATTAACAAGATCCTAGGAGGCTCCAGGATCTCAGAGGCTCCAGGATCTCAGAGCAAAGTATGTACACATTTTAGAAGAATAAGATCTACATCGTCTAATAAGTCTTCAGCTTTTAAAAATCATGTTCTAAAATAATAAGTGAAATATTTGTGCTGAATTGAAAGGGTTTCCATAAATTCTGGCAGTAAACGAAAAGTGTTTTAAGCACGGAGATATTAGTCATACAAACTTAAGTCACCGTGACACATTCAAGCGATCATGTGGGGGAAGCAGCATCCTGTTTCCTAGTCTCATTCTCCCAGAGTTCATTTGTCATTTTAAGAGACAACTTACTTTTCCATCTTTTCTTCTTTTCCTGTAAAGGTAGAAACCTGTGGGTTCTTGTTGTGGGGCGGTTTCCAAAGGAACACAGAATTGGGATTCCGGAGTTCAAATACGTGGCAAATATGCATGGAGATGAGGTACGTATGTGGCTCGAATTTCTGAAATGTCACCAGAGAAGCTTCCCCTAGGGTCTCTTGAGCTCTGTGTAAATGCTACAGAGGAAGCTTGGGAAGTCTCCAGCATGCATTGTAGCAAAGAAGCAAGGCCTGGAGAGGTCTTCCTGTGAGGCCTGTGGGAAGTTAAGGAATCAGGGTCTAACAACCACCACAGCCGAATGGTTGTGTACCCAGCGCCCTGTCAGAGTAGCTGGAGCTTGTTTTGTGTTTGGGGCCAAAAGAACAACAGTTCCCCAGCCCTGAACTTCTGCCAGCCAATCCCTGCAATCTCCTTTCTGGGTTGAGTTTTCCCACCTCCTGGTCAGCATGAAGGTGACCCAGCAAAGGAGCTGTATTATATCCGAACCCACAACCAGATCTGGCTTTTCAAATGCTTTTGTTACTCTCTCTTAAATCTAATACTCAGGGTCTTCAGTGCTCCAGTTTAGACAATCACACTTGGGATTCTCTCCTACTCACCATTCAACAAACACTTGGCTGGGTGCAGTGGCTCATGCCTGTAATCCCAGCACTTTGGGAGGCCACGGCAGGCAGATCACTTGAGGCCAGTAGTTAGAGACAGCCTGGCCAACATGGTGAAACCTTGTCTCTACTAAAAATATAAAAAATTAGCCAGGTGTGGTGGTGCGTACCTGTCATCTCAGCTAGTCGGGAGGCTGAGGCAGGAGAATTGCTTGAACCCAGGAAGGTGGAGGCTGCAGTGAGCCAAGATCGTGCCACTGCTCTCCAGCCTAGGCGACAGAGTGAGACTCCATCTCAAACAAACAAACAAACAAAAAAACACACACACACACAAAACCACACTTTTAAATTCCTTAATAATATCTTGCCTCTTTTCCAACTTAGCAGGGATAAACTCTACTTTTAACTAATTTAGGTTCTACAAAATACCATTTACCACTGTTACCTACCCAGCCATTCTTGCCAGGCAGTTGAAGATGTTCACCTCTATTTCTCACCTTGCTTCCTGAGAATATTTTGAGACCATGACAACCGAAATATTTTCTGTTTACCAGGACTCTATAAAACTGAGCAATCAAAGAGTTCCCAGCCATCACAATAAGGAAACTTTGCACAGGAATATGGGTATTACACTGTAAAACACAACTTGTAACTTTAGGGACTTTCTCATTTACATGCATATTCCAATAAGTACTATCTGCTGACCTGTTAAAGCACTTCTGGATTTGCAATAGTACGGGTGGCATGCCCTAATCAGTGCTGAGCTTCCTGTTCTGACTTAGGCCTCCCCAAACTCTATAGGAACCGGATCCACCCTTCATGGTACACTCTGCCTGCCCTTGCCAGGCATGCCGCCCAACCTGTCCTGCTGAGAGAGGATACTTCTTGCAGCTGCAGCTAAGATGCAAGCACCTGCCCCTAACAAAGGAATAAATCTTTGAACTCGATGTTGGGATGGGTGCAAGTTTAGTCCATCTGTGACTTTTTGAGCATAACGGGCAGTTTCTTTAAAAAAGACTATGTTGCAAGGAGTCTGACCAAAGTTGGTTTTAATAAAACAACTGTTCATTACAGACAGCAACTCAGACTGCCTTTCCCTTTTGCTATCTAGTCTATTGATCAAAGTCCCTCAGAATGCTTTTTTTTTTTTTTCTGAGATGGAGTTTTGCTCTTGTCTCCCAGGCTGGAGTGCATTGGCGTGATCTCGGCTCACTGCAACCTCCGCCTACAAGGTTCAAGCAGTTCTCATGCCTCCTCCTCCTGAGTAGTTGGGACTACAGGCATGCACCACTATGCCCAGATAATTTTTTTTTTGTATTTTTTTAGCAGAGATGGGGTTTCACCATTTTGGTCAAGCTAGTCTCGAACCCCTGACCTCAGGTGGTCCACCCACCTCAGCCTCCCAAAGTTCTGGGGTTACAGGTGTAAGCCACCCCACCCAGCTCAGAATGCATTTGTAACAAGAGACATATGGCTTTAGTAGTTTATTTATTGCTGGCATTTCAGAGGTTCCAGCCATCTACTCAGAAATTAGTCGTCAGAACTGAAACTCCCAAAGATAAGCAAGAGTCCTTTCCCTCACCTACTTCCAAATTTGCTTATTCTTTCCATGCACTTTCCTAAATTTCTGGCATCTTGCTGTCTGGGTAGTTGGTGTATTGTTCAAATCAGGGCTTGCGAGTGCACTCTGATTCTTTGAGAAATGCTGAGGGCTGAGACTAGGCAGCGAGGAAAAGTCCCAGTGTATTTTGGGGTGGGAATCTCAAGCACTGTTACCCCCTTATGTGTCCCAGCTCGTGGCAATGTCTGAGGGCTCTATGGGGCTAGTAAGAAATTTATTATTCTGAATTTGAGACCTTGTCTATTCTGCCCTCCCCATGCCGCTAGGAGTTGAAGAAAGTGATGGCTTAACATTGGAGCAGAGAAGTCCTTCTGAATACAGGATCTAACGACCCCCTTTTTCCTCCCATAGATCTTTTGAAATTGAAAGCATTTTTAAGAAGCAACAGAGCTAACATTTTAGGGCAGTGGTTCTTAACCTTTTTTGGATGTACTCCTTGCTATTCTGTTATAAATTTGACCTCTGACTTCAGGGCCTGTGGATTATCTAGGAGTTTATGGACCTCAGGTGGAGAATCCCAGCAGGGAACACATACACACTGAGTGTCAGGGTGGACAGAATTGGCCACACTATTTTTTAAATGAGACCCTCACCCCCACTGTGTGAGTGTGTGTGTGTGTGTTTTTCCACACTTAATACCATGGCTGGATGACACGGAGCATCAGCTGCATCAGGGAGACTCAGCTCTGCTGATTACACCTGCCAATTTCCCCCATGTGTTTTTATTTTACTTATTTATGCCTTGTTTTAGAATTGGGTCTTTCTTTAAATTAGAATTTGGTGGCCAAAAAGCATATGAAAAAGTGTCTAACAACACTAATCATCAGAGAAATGCAAATCAAAAACCACAATGAGATGTCATCTCATACCAGTCAGAATGGCTATTAAAAAGTCAAAAAATAACCGATGCTGATGAGGCTACAGAGAAAAGGGATCACTTAAATGCTGCTGGTGGGAATGTAAATTAGTTCAACCACTGTGAAAAGTAGTGTGGTGATTTCTCAAAGAACTTGAAACAGAACTACGATTCAACCCAGCAATCCCAATATCTACCCAAAGGAATATAAATTGTTCTGCCATAAAGACACATGCACACATATGTTCACTGAAGCGCTATTCACAATAACAAAGACATAGGGTTAGTCTAAATGCCCATCAGTGGTAGACTGGATAAAGGAAATGTGGTATATATACATCATGTCATACTATGCAGCCATAAAAAAAGAACAAGATCATGCACTTTGACCTTATCCTAAGCAAACTAACGCAGGAACAGAAAATCAAACACTGCATGTTCTCACTTATGAGTGAGAACTAAACATTGAATACACATGGGCACAAAGAAGGGAACAATAGATACCAGCGCCTACTTGAGGATGGAGGGTAGGAGGAGGATGAGGATCAAATACCTACCTATTAGATACTAAGCTGATTATCTGGGTGATGAAATAATCCATACACCAAATCCCCACAGCACACAATTTACCTGTAGAACCAATCTGCACATGTGCTCCTGAAACTAAAATAAATGTTAAAAAAAAAAAAAAAAAAAGCAGGCCGAGCATGGGGGCTCACGCCTGTAATCCCAGCATTTGGGGAGGCTGAGGTGAGTGGATCACCTGAGTTTAGGAGTTCAAGACCAGCCTGGCCAACATGATGAAACCCCATCTCTACTAAAAATACAAAAATTAGCTGGACACGGTGGCGTTCACCTGTAATCCCAGCTACTCGGGAGGCTGAGGCAGGAGAATCGCTTGAACCCAGGAGGCAGAGGTTGCAGTGAGCCGAGATCGCGCCTCTGCACTCCAACCTGGGCAACAGAGTGAGACTGTTTAAAAAAAAAAAAAAAAAAAAAATTACAAGATCAACATATGTTCATGTTAGAAAAAGTATAAACAAAACATTATATACTGACCTTCCCAAAGTTAGTGCTCCTAATTTCTTATTTATTTTTCCAGATATTTGTGTGTGCATGCACTTTTACCAAAAGAGACTATGCTATTTGCAACATTTTTAGGTAAATACTAGCTACCTTTTTGTACCAATAAATCTTTATTCTGTCTTTATCTTATCGCCTACTTTCTAGTTTCTCCAATTGTCCTCAAATGTCTCTAAAATTACCCAAATCAGGATCCAGTCCTGGCCCATGCATCACATTTAGTGGATATGTTGGATCTCTTGGATCTCATTTAATCCAATATATTTTTATTATGATACCAGGCTTGATAAAGAGCCTAATCAGTTGTCTGCCCTGTAGAATGTCACATATTCTGGATTTTTGGTTTGCTTCTTTATAGTATCATTGCAGTTGTACCTCTAGTCCCTGTCTTTACTTCAAACTGGAAACTAAATCTAAAGGTTTGTTGAATTTAGGCAAAATCTTTTTGGCTAATATCTTAGGAATTGTGAAGATAGGTTCATTTGATTGATGCTGAGGGTTCAGGCTAATTCACCTGACTACACTCAGGAATGCCAAAAGCAAACTCTGGGTTGCAAAATCAACTTAAAATGGCCCATTTTCAGCCAAGTGTTGTTACAAAATAAGTAAAGTTAAACCCACTCCTCATTTTGCATGAATTTCACATATTCTGTTATTCTGAGTTTAGGAGTTCAAGACCAGCCTGGCCAACATGATGAAACCCCATCTCTACTAAAAATACAAAAATTAGCTTGCAAAGGTCCTTGTTCTACTAGGATCATGGCTCCTACTGTAGATATTTTTCTTGTCTTCAGTGACCTTCCATTGTCTCACATGCTTTCTATGGCACAGGCTCACTATGCCACATTAATCAGGCTGGCAAGTTGCCTCCTCAAACAGTGCTTTATAAGAAAATAGTAAGAATAGCTAACATTTATTGAGCACAGATGGCAATAAGTGCTTTTTAGGCCTCATTTCTTTTGATCACCTCTGGAGAAGGCATGTTTATTAGTCCCATGAAGGGGGCCTAGGTTTGTGCTTGGTCACCAGCTGTGGGAACCCAGAGCCTGAGCACCAAGCCTTGCCCAGCTGTGGATCCACTCCTTTACTCTCTCTTCTCTGTTTTTAAACTGTTCTGTTTTATGGCTTTAGTTATTAAGTATAGATCTATGATCTGTCTCAAATTAATTTCACTTGGATGGATACTAAGTTGTTCCAGCACCATTTGGTGAGAGGATTTGGGCTTGTTGGTTCTGTAAAAAAGAAGTAGCAAACTCTCAGAGGGCAACACTGGAAAAAGTATCTTCCAGTCACCTACCTGTCCCTTTCTTTCCCCTACTCTTCACTTCTCTCTTCTTGACTGCTGGGGAGCTAACAGACAAAGCACTCATGGTGAGCCTTTGTCACCGATGTTTATTCATTTTTCAGAGCAGCATGGGAGAAACATTTCTGGGGCTCTTTCTCATTTTAATAAGACTAGTAGGTGTTTTTCTGGTTCATCCAGGCACACACATTATTTGCACACATATTGGCATGTTGGATTGAAGCCTCAATTCTAGGTTTAATTTACACAACCTCCTAATTGACATCACTTGACATACCTATAGTTGAATCTTTTTTTTTTTTTAATTGGAAGGGTTGATGCCAGTGCAGGCTGAATGGGGTTCTCTACCATTCCCTTATGCTACAGATATTCAGATTGTGTGGGAATGGGGTCCTTGTCTCCTCACCTTCCCCCATCACCTCATTCTGCTCCTGGCTTGCTGTGTAGTAAACTATAACCAATACTCTAAAATCAGAGCTATGCTGAAAACTGGGACCATGCCCTTAAACCAGGAGCATCTAACATCCTCAGCCTAAGTGTGGATGCAGAAGAGAAGCCTGGGAAAATCTTCCCCAGTCCTCTCTACTGTTTGTTTTGTGCCTGTCTTCTATGCCATGTTTTTCAAATTTTGCAGAAAAAAATACTTTTCTTGGGTAATCTCTAGGTTGGTAAGACATCTCTAATTTCTGCCTAATGGAAATATTGAAGCAAGGCATGACTGTGTGCTTAAAGAATTGTGTGCCCAGGCCAGGCCTGGTGGTTCATACTTATAATCCCATCACTTTGGGAGGTCAAGCTGGGGAGGATGATGAGGCCAGGAGTTCAAGACTAGCCTGGGAAACATAGTAAGGCCTTGTCTCTAAAAAAAAAAAAAAATTTTTTTTAATTAGCCAGGCGTGGTGGTGCATATCCATGGTCCCAGCTACTCAGGAGGCTGAGGTGGAAGGATTGCTTGAGCCTGAGAGGTTGAGGCTGCAGTGGGCCATGATCACACCACTGTACTTCAGCCTGGGTGACAAAGCGAGACCCTGTCTTAAAAAAAAAAAGAATTGAGTACCTAGAGTTTTAAGCCAACTCTAGTAACATTAAGCAAAGTATTTTAGGTCGAAGCCTGAGTTCAAACCCAGGTTTCCTTGACTTCAGGGGCAGTGGTCTTAAACACTGTATTGTAGAAGTAACTGTTGAATATGTTTGTTAAATAATTTAACTAAATTGCAATTATTTTTTCTTTTGGAGTTGGGCTCTTGCTTTGTAACCTAGGCTAGAAAGCATTGGTGTGATCATGGCTCACTGTAACCTCAAACACCTGGGCCCAAGCAATCCTCCTGCCTCAGCCTCCCACGTAGCTAGGTCTAGAGGTGTGTGCCACCACACCAGGCTAAGTTTTTTATTTTTTGTAGAGATGGGGTCCCACAGTGTTACCCAGGCTGTTCTCAAACTCCTGGCCTCAAGTGATCCTCTGGCCTTGGCCTTCCAGAGTGTTGGGATTATAGGCTTGAGCCATTGTGCCCAGCCTAAATTGCAATTCTGCTTCTTTGGGGAGGTGGGGGATAGGAATTTTTTTTAAGCTTTCATTTCTTAAAGATCAATGAATTATTTTTACTATGATAGACTTGATATAGGCTTTTGTAACTGCCCAACAGGTTCATTTTGCCTGTTGCCCAGATAGAGCAGATGTATTAAGACAGGGGAACTGCGATAGAGAAAGAGTTTAATTCATGCAGAGCCAACTGAACAAGAGACCGGAGTTTTATTATTACTTAAATCAGTCGCCCCAAAAATTCAGAGACTGGGATTTTAAGGATAATTTGGTGGGTAGGGGGAGAGACAGTGGGGAATGGTGATTGGTCGTTAGGGGGAGAGACAGTGGGGAGTGGTGATTGGTCGGTCGGGGGAGAGACAGTGGGGAGTGGTGATTGGTCGGTCGGGGGGAGAGACAGTGGGGAGTGGTGATTGGTCGTTAGGGGGAGAGACAGTGGGGAGTGGTGATTGGTCGGTGGCGGGGGAGAGACAGTGGGGAGTGGTGATTGGTCGGTGGGGGCGGGGAGAGACAGTGGGGAGTGGTGATTGGTCGGTCGGGGGAGAGACAGTGGGGAGTGGTGATTGGTCAGGTCGGAGACGAAATAATAGGGCATCAAAGCTGTCCTCTTGTGCTGAGTCAGTTCCTGGGTGAGGGCCACAAGACCAGAGGAGCCAGGTTATCGATGTGGGTGGTGCCAGCAGATCCATTCAGTGCAGGGTCTAAAAAGTATCTTAGGTTTTACAATAGCGATGTTATCCCCCTGAGCAATTGGGGAGGTTTGGAATCTTGCGGCCTCTGGCTGCGTAACTCCTAAGCCATAATTTCTAATCTTGTGGCTAATTTGTTAGTCCTATATTCAGGAAAAGGCTATTATCATCTTTGTTTCAATGTTAAACTATGAACTACGTTAGTTTAGCCTACGTCCAGGAATGAACAAGGACAACTTGAAGGTTAGACGCAAGATGGAGTTGGTTTCATCAGATCTCTTTCACTGCCATAATTTTCTCACTGTTGTAATTTTTGCAAAGGCAGTTTCACTTTTGAAAAATTCACATCACATAGAATTTTACGTTTGTGGCATTGGTTTATAGTTTATGGTTTTCCAGAAATATAGGTTGAAAAGAAAAATCATTCCCTGGATAATAGTGGCCATATTTGTCAACCTAAAAATAAAGAGATAAAGGATAAATGATTTTCACACACCTTCTAGGTATAAAAGACAGTTTATGAGATGTAGTTTGCATGTCTAAATGTTTTACTTAGGGGGTATTTTAATGGTTTTCACAGACAGTGGCACACAATATCTGAAATTATGGCTGTTCTGGAAAATCTGGAATGCATAGTCAACATGCAGTAGAGGTTCCCAACTTGTCATTAAACCAAAACACAACATTAAAGCTTGTCTTTCTATATGCCACTTCCCAAGCTCCTTTTTCTACCACTGTCCCAGGTGATAGCAAAATGTCCTCAGTAACACTATGTAGTTTGCATAATTAAGTTCTTTCTTTTTAGATTTAGGCAGAGCTCTTTGTTTTCCAGGTGAAATGTCTAATTCATTTTAAGCATGTTTTAAATTAATTAACTTTTTGGTGAGGCTGGGCCAGGGTGACCAGATATCCTGAGTCCCTGTCAGGAGCAGAATTATTAGCCTGTACCACTATAAAATTTGTTCGGTGTTTAAAAATCCTTCAGATAAAATAGCTTGATCATTTGTACATCTCCCCTTATAAAGCACCTTAAGTCCTTATGTGAATTTCAGGAAGTTCTTCCTCAGGATAGTCTTGACCTTATAATGAATTGTCAACAGTAGTTTGTTCACAATTATTCAGTGAATACATGATAGACCAGGAGCTGGACAAGCTATACCAGGAACACAGGGATACAGAGAAAAACCGTGAGGGTCCCTGACTTCGGGGCTTCGATGGTGGAGTTGGAGAAGGGGAGGTCAGTCAAGGTCAACCAAGTGATTGTAACGTGTGTGACCAGCATTAGATAACGCAAGTGTCATGGTGAACCCAGACTTGGGAGGCCAAGAAAAGTATGCTAGATAAATGTCATGTTTAGGCTGATATTTGAAGAAGAAGAATTAGCTCGGCGGGTCAGACAAATAACTTAAATCTATAACACACACACCACTGTGGAGCCCCATAGCCCAGTGACTTTCCCGCCAGAAGCTGCATCACAGTTAAACAGATTCCATTGTTAGGATAGCTGAAGATTCTCTCTCTCTCTCTCTCACACACACACACACACACACACACCACAACACTGTCTGGGTTGTGGATTGTTCCTTCAAAAATTTTTTTCTGTTTTTTTATAAACAATCTGTGAAGAACCAGAACACTCACTTTTGTCTGTGTGGCAAGTTCCAACTTGGCTGAATTGAACTGCAGCTGATAGAGAATGTATTTTCTGCTTTCTGGGTGATTGCCATTTTAACCACCGGATGAAGGAGATGGAGTGAGTCTCCAGAGGCCCGTGTGTGCATCAGGCCCCCGTCTCTTCATGACGGCTTCTCCCTGAAGGCTGTGCTCTCACAGGAAGGAAGCCAGCATGCTGGGTGAAAGGCTGCCTGGGCAATTGGAGACTCTTTTGACCACATTCTTTTTTAAAATTTGGACTCTCCAGGGTTTCCTGTCAAAGACTTAATTTTCAATGAAGGGAGGTTTATACATAAAACATGAATGAGTGTTTGAGACATTTATATTAAGGTTGGGAAGAATTAATTTGAATAATATTTGGCATAAATCTGCTGTTACAGAAGCAGGAAAAGATGGCCCAAAAAGAAAGGAGGATTTTGTTTAACTACCTCTGAAATTTCATCTGTTTACCTCAGCGTTTAAAAAATTATCTGACCCTTAGTTGGTTCTTTATCATATTTTCAAGATTTTTATTTACCCCTGCAGTTGAGAACTTGTGATTTGTTGTGGAATATTGAGACACACAGAAAATACTTTGGTTATATACTTGTTTCCCTGAAAGAATCATGATTTTATTATTTTTGTAAAAATGACATAGGTTTTCTTTAAAAAGAGTAAGAGGAAATAAAAATCATTCAGAATACTGTACCCAGAAATAGCCATCATTAATATTTGCCAGACATCATTCTAGACATCTATATATTTCTGTAGTAAGAGAATGAGAGGAATTAAAAGAATATAAAATAAAATGTGTCATATGTTATATCGTATGAAATTTTATTTTATTTGAATTAACAGAAGAATAAAACTGAAGTGAAACTAAAATAATTGGTGAAATGGATCCTTTCTCAGAATAAGAAATTGATTATCACATTTTTCTTCTTTTTTTTCTTTCTTTCTTTCTTTTTTTTTTTTTTTGAGACGGAGTCTCACTGTTGCCTGGCTGGAGTGCAGTGGTACAATCTCAGCTCATTGCAACCTCCAACTCCCAGGTTCAAGCGATTCTCCTGCCTCAGCCTCCCAAGCAGCTGGGATTACAGGCACATGCCACCATGCCCGGCTAAGTTTTGTATTTTTAGTGGAGATGGGGTTTCACCATGTTAGCCAGGCTGGTCTCAAACCCCTGACCTCAGTTGATCTGCCCACCTCAGCCTCCCAAAGTGCTGGGATTGCAGGCGTGAGCCATCATGCCCAGCCCCAACTTCTATATTTCGTTCTGTACCCATACTCCCAAGACTGCTTAATCCAATTCTGTATCTAACAGAATACCAACTCAGCCTAGCTCCTAATCATGGCTTCTTTACTCTTCCTTTTCACTTTCTTTTTATTTATTTATTTTTTTATTATACTTTAAGTTCTAGGGTACATGTGCATAACTTTTGGTTGGGTGAATTTCATTGCCAACTCATGTTTTGATTATTTGCAGGCTGGAGAATGTATGGTTCAGATAGCTAAGAGAGAAATTCACATTTAGAGTCACATGGGGATTCTGATATCATTTCCTCTCTGTTCTTGACTTGGGACTCATATAGGTCAGGGATTTTTGCCGATTGAACCATACTATGGCCTCTAACCAGCATTTAGACATTTAAGGAACTATGGGACTCCTGGTCACTTCCTCCTCACCTTCCTGTACCTATTCCTCCCCAAACCCTTCTGAGAAGCCTCCTTAAACCAACTATCCTTTTCACATTTTTTTTTTTTTTTTTTTTTTTTTTTTTGATATAGTGTCTCACTCTGTCACCCAAGCTGGAGTGCAGTGGCGTGATCTCAGCTCATTGCAACCTCTGCCTCCCAGGTTCAAGCAATTCTCGTGCCTCAGCCTCCTGAGTAGCAGGGACTACAGGCACCTGCCACCATGCCCAGCTAATTTTTGTATTCTTAGTAGAGACGGGGTTTCACTATGTTGGCCAGGCTGGTCTGGAAGTCCTGACTTTGGGTGATCTGCCCACCTCGGCCTCCCAAAGTGCTGGGATGACAGGCGTGAGCCACCATGCCCGGCCCCTTTTCACATTTAAAGTTACTGTCACAGTTTTATGTTACCAGCTGCTCCCCGCTGGCTTTAGGGCAGGTCATAAGTAGCTCGTCGAGGTTACTTCCAAAGGTGCTGGACCTTCAAAAACCTATTATATCTTAAAATTGGAACCCAGTGTGGGGTACGAGTGACTTTTGTGGTTATTAGCTTATAAGGACTTTTTCCAGTGACAATTTTGACTATAAAAACAAAAATCTGACTGGGTGCAGTGGCTCACACCTGTAATCCCAGCACTTTGGGAGGCTGAGGTGGGCAGATCATCTGAGGTCAGGAGTTCGAGACCAGCCTGGCCAACATGGAAACCCTGTCTCTACTAAAAATATAAAAATTAGCCAGACAAGGTGGTGGGCGCCTGTAATCTCAGCTACTTGGGAGGGTGAGGCAGGAGAATTGTTTGAATCCAGGAGACGGAGGTTGCAGTGAGCCAACATGGTGCCACTGCTCTCCAGCCTGGGTGACAGAGTGAGACTCTGTCTCAAAAAAAAGAAATCAAGGTAGTGGAAGAGGAAGATAAAAAATGAGTAGGAAAAAAGTTGAAGTCAGGATTGGAAATAATCTTACTCTAAATTTTATGGTTGTCTGTGAATCTATAATTCATATATCCCAAGTTTTCTTTCTTTCTTCTTTTTCTTTTCTTTTTCTTTTTTTTTTTTGACACAGGGCCTCACTCTGTCACCCATGCTGGAATACAGTTGTGTGATCTCAGCTCACTGCTGCATCAACCTCCTGGGCAGCACAAGTGATCCTCCGACCTCAGCCTCCTAAGTAGTTGGGGCCACAGGTCTGTGTCATCATGCCAGCTAATTTCTTATTTTATGTAGTGATGGGATCTCACTACATTGCCCAGGCTGGTCTCGAGCTCCTGGGCTCTGCCTTAGCCTCCCAAAGTGCTGAGATTACAGGCATAAGCCACTGCCACCAGTCCCAAATTTTCTTAGTCCCAATTTCAATTATTCTATATTCATTAGAATAACAGATGTTTAAAGTGTGGTCTCTTTATGTGCCAGTGAGGGAATCAAGTGAGAAGTGGTCATCCAAGGATCACTTATCCTATGTCACAATGTTGAAGTCCTACAGTGAAATCATGGTTGGAAATTCTTCTGAGGCTCCATGAAATCTTTTCTTGCACAGTGTCTACATGAATGTGCCTGCAGCACTCTCCTGATTTTCTCACCTGCTGCCCTTGAGTTCTCATTTACTAACCCCTCAACAACATCCATTCTTCTGAAGCAGATTCCTTGAACCTAGAATGATAGGGAGAACTTGATGTAGTCTAAGCAGATCTTCCTATGAAAAGCTGACATTTAAATTACTTCTTTTAAATAAGAAAAATAATGAATCTCTCTCCTGGGGAGGAATTATAAAGCAAGATCTCTTACAGGCCTTCAGTTTCCCAGGCCTTATTGATATGTAAGCTAATTTTAGGTGGATATGACAGTTTTTAACATTTTAATAGTCATGCTTTTACTTAATGTATATTAGAAATATATATCTAGAAAAGTGATAATGATATGAAGTTTCATGTTACAAAATAAAAGTATATAGATAATATGCAGATATGGCAAAGAGTTATGAGGATGATGTACAAATGACTCAAGTTTCAGAAATCAGAAATACATAGATATGGCCAAAATTGCACAGATGTGCAACAGGGGAACCAGCAAATAAGCAAATGTAAAAGTCAGAAATCTATTTAAATTATGCTTATTACAAACTTGGATTTTTCCCTAGTTGAAATCTGTAGTCTGATACAATAGCGCACATCTGTAGTCCCAGCTACTTGGGAGGCTAAGGTGGGAGGATCACTTGAGCTCAGGAGTTGGAAGCCAGCCTGAGCAACATAGCAAGACCCTGTCTTAAAAAAAAAAAAAACTACAATGCGATGATTCTAAGTCAGTTATCGACCAATACATACCTGATAAGCTTCATATGCACCATGCATTCTCAGGGAAATACATGATTCCTGTGCTTCTCTGTGACTCGACCTCTTTCTCTACCACTCCAGAAGATACCTTGGAAGGCAACCAAATGAAAAATGTTAAAATAAGAATCATTATTCCAGCCGGGCACAGTGGCTCATGCCTGTAATCCCAGCACTTTGGGAGTCTGAGGCAGGTGGATCACTTGAGGTTAGGAGTTCAAGACCAGCCTGGCCAACATAGTGAAACCCCATCTCTACTAAAAATACAAAAATTAGCTGGGCATGGTGGCACATGCCTGTAATCCCAGCTACTCAGGAAGCTGAGGCAAGAGAATCACTTGAACCCAGGAGGCGGAGGTTGCAATGAGCCAAGGTCACGCCGCTGCACTTCAGCCTGGGTGACAGAGTTGAAACTGTCTCAAAAAAAAAAAAAGAAAAAGAAGACGCATTTTTCCACTCTAATTCATTTTTGCAATGTGTAAACTGTTTACAAATGGGTACTTTAACTCTTGCTAACATTTTCAGCACACCCTATGACTGCTCACCACCTGATTGCCACTTGGCAGAGCATAAGCATGCTTAAGAAAGAGTGGTCTTACAAACTAGTTTGGGTCTGAGATACCATATGTAGAGACCCCTGTTGGGGAATTTGCGCTGTAGGGACTGCTTTCCTTATTGCCTCTGACCTAATAATGTCCTCTTTTCTCTTTAACACATACAGACTGTTGGGCGGGAGCTGCTGCTCCATCTGATTGACTATCTTGTAACCAATGATGGCAAAGACCCTGAAATCACAAATCTGATCAATAGTACCCGGATACACATCATGCCTTCCATGAACCCAGATGGATTCGAAGCCGTCAAAAAGCCTGACTGTTACTACAGCATCGGAAGGTAAAGAGGGGCTGGTCTGTCTGTACTTCAAAACAAGCAACACAACACAAAGGCTCCTGTCAGGCACCTGGTGGCCTTGGCAAGAGGAGTTGTGTCATGGTGAGAGCCCTCAGCCGGTGTCATGTCGCTGATGTGCCAAAGCTTAAGGCATATCAGGGTTACCCCTGGCTTGCAGGAAGAAATGCAAATAAGGCTACTTTGCACCGGTGCCCGCCTAGCCTCTCCATCTTCATTTGCCACTCCCTCTCCCTCCCCTGCCTCCTCCCCTCTGGGCCTCCTTCCTGGAACTACCACGTGCTTTCTCACCTCAGCTTTTTACACACAGCATTTCCTCCCCCTGCCTAAATAGCATTTCCTCCAAGACTCTCCCGACCTGTCATACACTAGATCCCCTGATAAACTCTCAGATCACCTGGCACTTTACTGTCAGAGCACGACTTTGAATATCTAATTTCTTGCTTCATGTCTCTCTCCCCACTACACTGCAAGCTACCTGCAGGCAGGAATCCTGTCCATTATGTTTGTCGTCATTAGATCCCCAGTGCCTGGCAGAGTACCCAGGCCCTTAATGACTGGTTGATTTATTAGGCCAGAAGTCCAAGAACTAACCATAACCCAGAGTGGGTCTTGAAGGAGCTTGATTCCCTCCAATTTGAAGTTTTTCTAGCATATTTAAACATGGCCGTTCCATGTTTTACAAATACTCTTGTGTAATGTAGTTGTTTCTGTTATCAGTTGCTACTTAATGAACCACCCCAAAATTAGCAACTTAAAGCAACAGCCTTTTTCTTTACTGTTGATTCCTTAGGTCAGGAATTTGGACAGGGCAGAGCAGGGATGGCTATTCTATGTGCCACAGGTCTGGGGCTCAGCTCTGGTCTTTCTGAGACAATTTACCTGGAGCCATGGACTCTCCGTGGACTCTCTACGTGGCTACTATTGGGATCTCAGGGTCCTAAAAGGGAGCATCTAAGAGCAGAAGTCCCAAAATACAAACACTTATCAAACCTCTGCCCACATCAATAGCTAGTATCTCATTGGTTAGAGCAGATCACAAGGGATGGGATGCCATGGGGTGTAAGTGCTAGGTGTGGGTCATAGCAGGCCACCATGGCAGCTATCCACCACACGCATACTCACATTTGGAAAGACACCTGGAGCCTAAACCAAAGGGCAAGACACTGTAAGAATCCACTCCCTTATGCCCTATCAATATGCTCTAAAATGTTCTTTCTTTTAAAGGGAAAATTATAACCGGTATGACTTGAATCGAAATTTCCCTGATGCTTTTGAATATAATAATGTCTCAAGGCAACCTGAAACGTTGGCAGTCATGAAGTGGCTGAAAACAGAGACGTTTGTCCTCTCTGCAAACCTCCATGGTGGTGCCCTTGTGGCCAGTTACCCGTTTGACAATGGTGTTCAAGGTAAGCAGGTACGGGCCCGGTTCTGGCTTCCTAAGTCCAGAGTGGGGCTGAGACTCTCTGCCTCTGGGTGGGGATCAGCTCTCCCTTCCCCACTTAACTTCTCCAGCACGGTGAAAAGAGCTTCGTGTTCCCAACCCTAGCCATCCTTCCTGGAATTCTTCAACAGCAGATGGGCAGTGTGGCTGAACTGACAACCCACAGCTGGACATGCATCAGTGAATTCGTGAAATTTAGATTCTAGAAAATACGATCTAGTCAGATTTTGATTCTCTGACAAGAGACAACATGGCTAAAATAACATAAGACTGGAACAACTCTTTTTTTTTTTTTTTTTTTTTTGCTAATCATATGAACAATAATTGTTGACTCTTCTTAAAACTCTGTGGGATGAGGACCCAAAATATTACAGTAGCTTTAATTCACCCCTATAATACCCAATGAAATTGTCTTTACCTCCAGAAATTAGCAAGAGTGACTAAGAGGACACTTAATTTTTAAGCTGATTTAGGAGTTTGGATTTATATCTGACTTATTTGGGGGCTATCACCTTGCATATGTTTATTATAAACTAGAAAGAAGAATAGAGGAAGCATTCATGGAGGTGGGTGGAGGATTTCTCTCTAGGGAAATTAGAGCATCTGTGTGTGATGTGATTATGTCTTCGCTAATATGGTGTTTGTGTTTCCTCTTACTCTAAAGTCAGTTTAAAGGTCTTGGTTCATCTTTTAAATGCAGCAACTGGGGCATTATCCTCCCGCAGCTTAACTCCTGATGATGATGTTTTTCAATATCTTGCACATACCTATGCTTCAAGAAATCCCAACATGAAGAAAGGAGATGAGTGTAAAAACAAAATGAACTTTCCTAATGGTGTTACAAATGGATACTCTTGGTATCCACTCCAAGGTGAGTTTCTCTTCATTTCTTCCATTCCCCTTATTGCCTTCACCCAGAAGTACCAGCTGGTTTATTTTGATCCAGCAGTTGTTAAAAGAACTTTAGGCACAATAAGCCCTTCACTGTGTCCTTATCAGCTGATATCATAAGGGCAGTGGGTGACTGATCGCTTGAGAGCTGCTCAGACATGTTTCTCATTACCAAGGGCCTTCATTCATTCAGTCACTTATTCTGTGTCTGCCTACTGTGAGCCAGGAATTGTACCAAGAAAGATGAACAAGACACACACCTCACCCTGGAGTTGAACAGGGGAGACAGACACACAGATAAGTAATTGTGATAGCAGTGTAATTAGAATAAAAACAGATTTAGAAAAGGTGCAGTGTACCCCAAGGGTGCACAGAGCCAAAACACAGTAGGGAGTAGTGAAGACCTTGGAGAAATGTAATACTTACATCCCATCTAACAGGGACAGCTGCTACTAGATCTAGCTAATTATTGCCATGCAGCCTTGGGGAGCCAATACTGCCAGATCTTGCAGTTTGTAAAAAGAAGCTGGATTTGTACATGAAGTGTCATGATTTTAAAGCCATTTTACGAGCTCAACAAAAGAGCTCTTCAAACAGGATACAGCGGGAGGAGGGCCCTCAGTTCTCCACCCTTGGAATAAGATGGCCAGGTAAGGGACAGGATGAGATTGCTGTGTAGGCAACATGGAAGGAGAGATATTCTTATTAGAGGGAATAATATAAACAGAAACCCGGGGCAGGAGGGACCTAGGATGGAAGGACAGGAGGAAAGACGGTGGACTGGAACTGGATTTCCATGCCTCAGGGGAAAACATTCCCTTTTAGACTAGTTAGCCTGACCCTACCAATAGCAAGCTGCAGCGTGCATTTCTGCATGCAGGCCACTTCCAAAGGTGCCTTCCCTAATTGTCACTTTGGATACACAGGCTTTCAGGTAATCTTGCAGCACAAGCTGGTATTTTTATGCCTGGGTGGCTCTCTGTCAGTTTTCCAGGTAATATAAATAAGCATAGGCCACAACTGATAGGCAGCAGGTTCAGGCAGCATTCTAAACATCTCTCTCGTGTCCAAGATACAGCCCCCTCTCCTACCTTAGGGCTCCTGCATCGTCCCTGCTCTCCACAATTTGTAGCTAAGAAAGGGCCCATCCTGTCCAGTGGCCAAGCTATCCTTCATGTTCACTGTCTAACTTTCTAAGGCAAATCCAGATGTGTAGGAAATTGGCTAGGAGAGATTGCTGCTGGTAATTGTTCCCAAGTGTGCCTGTGTGTGAGCTGTGTATCCTTCTCAGACGAAAAACAGGTGAAGCCAGCTGCCTTGAGGAGCCCAGAAGAATGTGCCTGGCCTGGCCTGGATGTTTTGTTGGCCAGGCCTGACCTGCCTTATCCAGAACTGCACTCTCCACGCTTGGCAGTCTCAGTCCTGGCTATTTGCTAGGGATCCATAATGCATGCCTGTTTTGCTATT
Source organism: Rhinopithecus roxellana (assembly GCF_007565055.1). Lineage (NCBI taxonomy): Eukaryota > Metazoa > Chordata > Mammalia > Primates > Cercopithecidae > Rhinopithecus > Rhinopithecus roxellana. The sequence goes on from NC_044558.1 coordinate 41,925,397, forward strand.
TAAATTTTTTCCACCTGAGACATATCCAGCCACAGGCTTTGTCTTGTTTTCTTTCCTCTCTTCTTTTTCCTTCTACTACTTTTTGGTGAAAATGAGGTCAGAGAGAAATACAAAACCTGCAAGGTAAGTAAAGGAAATAGAAAGGACAGAGAAATTCTTCTTGGCTGGAATCTGGGCCGACTGGCCTACATAGATATTACTTAATATTTAAGTAATATTTTTATATCATATTTTGACCACTTTCTTAGCATTAAATTTTTTTAAAAGAAAAAAGCTTTTTTATTTTTGTTTTATTTTTAGAGATGGGGTCTTATCATGTTGCCCAGGCTGGCCTTGAACTCCTAGCCTCAAGCAGTCCTCCCACCTTGGCCTCCCAAAGTGTTTGGATTACAGGCATGAACCACAGTACCTGGCCTAAAATTTTTTTCTACTTCAGTGCTTCCAAAATATCCTGATGAAACTGAGAATACATATTTTCTTGGGCAGGTATCAAGTGTAACAAATTAAAATCTATCAGAAACTACTTCCTTAAAAGTTACTAGTATTTCATCAAATCCAAGATACTGTTGATTATAAAACCCAGTGTACCACCAAGAAAGAAAATAAAATATTTTCAGTTAAACTAAAGACATGATGTTTTTAGCCGTAAAAATGTTTAAGACACATCCCAATTCAGAGATATTAAAGTATAAAAAATGTTGCATCTTAGGCCAGGTGCAGCAGCTCACACCTATAATCCTAGCACTTCGGGAGGCCAAGATGGGCACATTGCCCAAGCTCAGGAGTTCGAGACCAGTCTGGGCGACATGGTGAAACCGCGTCTCTACCAAAATTAAAAAAAAATTAGCCTGGTGTGGTGGTGCACGACTATAGTCCCAGCTACTCGGGAGGCTGAAACATGAGAATTGCTTGAACCCGGGAGGCAGAGGTTACAGTGAGCTGAGATCGCGCCACTGCGCTCCAGCCTGTGCAACAGAGCAAGACTCCATCTCAAAAAAAAAAAAAAAATGTTGCATCTTAGAAAATATAAAATGAAGGCCACCACAGTGGCTCATGCCTACAATCCCTGAGCGACAGAGCAAGACCCTGTCTCAAAAACAAACAAACAAACAAAATAGCCAGGTGTGATGGCACAAATCTGTAGCCTCAGCTACTTGAGAGGCTGAGGCAGGAGGATCGCTTCAGCCCAGAAGTTTGAACTTACAGTGAGCTGTGATTGCACCACTGCATTCCAGCCTGGGCGATGGAGTGAGACCATGTCTCTATTTAAAAAAAAAAGGAAAAACAGAAAAAGAAAGTATGAAATGATTATAACCCTTTGAAAGCAGGGGACCAGAGGAGAGAATTGGAAAGTCAGCATGAGCAGTGACAGCGTGGGCTCCACAGGGGGCTGGACCTTTCACCTCGGAGAGGCAGTGCAGCATTCTTTCTTTGATCCCCAGGAGCACTCTGGCATATTGGGAAGCCCACAGGGGCTGGCGGAAGGTGGCCTGCACTCCAGTGTCTGCCATTTACTGGCCGAAACCCCTGGGCACTTCGCTTAACATCTGTGATCATGTTTCCTCGTCTGTAAACTAGGGCCAGTTGCTGTGAGGATTAAATGAGCTGATGCAAAGCACTTCATACGGTACCTGGTAATAGTGAATGTTGGCCATGATTCCCCCAAATTAGTGTGCTTAGCTTTACTTAGTAAGTGTAATTATAAAGGATTTGTAGAAATATTTTTAAAGGAATCTTATTCTAGCTTATATCCATTTAAAATGTAATTTAAGAAACAAATGAAATTCAAATAATCGTTTTTGTGATGTAGGATTTCAAAAAATAAAAACACAAAAGGACGCTTCCTTCACCCCTCACTTAATTTTGATGCACAGTTTAACTTCAGTCAGCTCTGATCCAGTTACCCATATGGGGATATTTAGGATTGTCTGGTCATGCCTAGGTAATAAAATGTCAAGCCCTGATTTTACAAGCTAATGTGTCAAATTCATCTTTTCCTGTTTACATGTAGCTGTCTGATTCACTTGTCCCCAAAAGGCACGTGAAACTTGGCTCCACTCCAATTTTAGACCCTAACAAAAATTAAATATGCTTGTGTTTAGGTGGAATGCAAGATTACAACTACATCTGGGCCCAGTGTTTTGAAATTACGTTGGAGCTGTCATGCTGTAAATATCCTCGTGAGGAGAAGCTTCCATCCTTTTGGAATAATAACAAAGCCTCATTAATTGAATATATAAAGCAGGTGCACCTAGGTTTGTAAAATCTTCTTATTAATTCCCTATTAATACAAAATAGAGCATCTGGCAAGACCTCTGGGTTGAGTAAACGCAAGCCTTTATTTATGCTGTGTATTACAGCCTCGTTTCAGTGCCAGATCTGATGGTTAAGAATTCTCTCTGCATGAGTATCTGCAGTGTATGAGAAATGCAGTGCCCGCTCGTTCATAGAAAAGGAAGCATGATGCATGTTCCTTTAATATGAGGGTATAAAAATCCAGAGAACCAGCCAGCCATGGTGGCTCACGCCTGTAATCCTAGCACTTTGGGAGGCTGAGGTAGATGGATCACCTGAGGTCAGGAGTTCAAGACCAGCCTGGCCAACAAGGCAAAACCTCATCTCTACTGAAAATACAAAAATTAGCTGGGTGTGGTGACGCACACCTGTAGTCCCAGCTTCTTGGGAGGCTGAGGCAGGAGAATCACTTGAACCTGGGAGGTGGAGGTTGCAGTGAGCCGAGATGGTACCACTGTACTCCAGCCTGGGCGATAGAGTGAGACTCTGTCTCAAAACCAAACAAACAAACATCCAGAGTCCTCCTAATTTTACATGTCAAATGATCTAGAAATCTGGCAAAATATCAGGAAAACAGGCTTCTACTCTGTTACATCATGTCCCATTTAGAAAAATACTATGTTTGCTTGTCACTCACCACACAGTACCAAGGACCCTGAGAACACTGGACATACCACTTTGCATTTTTTCCAGAATTGGGGTGGTGAGCTAGCACCATTGCCTTCAACCCCTCTTACCTGTGAACTCTGCTAGATGTCCTGGTGCTAAGAATCTTGCCAGCCTGTTTCCTGAAGGCTGACTGGCCCTTATCACAGATAGACTAAATGTGGCAGAGTGGTAGCTCTCAAACGTGCAGCAGACGCACTGGGAGGGCTTGCTAAAACAGATTGCCAGGCCCCAACCTGGAGTTTCTGTTTGAGTAGACCTTCAATGATTACTGCCTTCCCACATGATGCTGATGCTGCTGGTCCAGGGGCTAAACTTAGAAAGCTATTGTGCTAGAGAAACACACTACTTGAGATGATGGAATCTTGTGCAGTTCAAGTTTATTAACCAGGTGGTGTTTCTTTGGGCAAGGTGTGGAAGGCTGTTCTATATTTATAGAGGTAAAGTTATCTTTCTCCATTCAGAATGGCTTGGGGAGAGAAATATATCAGGAATTGTTATAATAGCTATGATACCACATAGAGAGAGAGTGTGTGTGTATGTGTATGTGTGTAGGTGTGTGTGCATGCATGTGTTGAAAAGGTTTGCTGCATGGGCCTACTGCATAATTGCATAATTCCTGGAATTTTCTGCATGATTCACAGCAAAGCTTTCCTCCTGCTACAAAGAAGATGGAGAAGGATGAAGGAAGGTAGCACAGGGCCAGAGGGCTGAGTGCAAGGATAATTAGAACCCTTCCTGGGCCACACATCCCTAAAAGGGATGCCCCTGCCCTCTTTCACACCTGTGTCCCCAGCCTCCATCCCCTGAACTGAAGAGAAGTACACAAAGATTACTGGTAAACTCACAGCGCTATGTCTAACTGGCTGAGTCATTCACGGACTAGGTTGACTCCCTATTATAGGGGATGCTATGAAGTATCGTTCTTTCTCACTAGCATCTTAGCAAAGACTATAAACTTATTATTGGGACTTTCACCTTCTTCATTATGTCATCAAATGTTGTCTTGGGTTCTTTCTTGCTTAGTATTCTGGTATTTCTTTCTCCACTAGATTTTCCTCATGAGGCATGTCATGCATTAATCTAACATTTCTATTATATTTCTACTTCTATTGATCCTTTAGTTTGTTAATCTATTACTAGTATTATTATCATTATCATTAGTTTAGAGACAGGGCCTCACTCTGTCACCCAGGCTGGAGTACAGTGGCGCAGTCATCGCCTACTGTAACCTTGAACTCCTGGGCTCAAGTGATCCTTCTGCCTCAGCCTCCCAAGTAAGTAGGACTACAGGTGCACACCACCACGTCCAGCTGATTTTTAAAAATATGTTGTATAGAGATAGAATCTTGCTATGTTGTCCAGGTGAATCCCAAACTCCTGGGCTCAAGCGATCCTTCTGTCTAAGCCTCCCAAAGTGCTGGGATCCCAGGTGCGAGCCACCGTGACTGGCTCTGCCGATTTTCTGAAATTCATTCTTCACCAGTATCAACATGGTTATGGGCATGCAAGTGAACATGAAATATGCTCCGTGTAACTGCACCACTATTTTCAGAACCTCAATCTAGCTATAAAGATGATTTACCAATCGCTGAATTAATGTGGGCTTTGAAGTATCATGTCGATGTAATATTGCCAGGGAAAAGGCTTTGTGAACTGAAAAATAACATACAAATTGCAGCATACCTATTGTTATTATTTTTAATAATTTCGAAGGCTTACCAGTCCATTTGCATAGGTTATGTTTGTTTGTTTTTGAGATGGAGTCTCGCTCTGTCACCCAGGCTGGAGTGCAGTGGTGCAATGATCTCGGCTCACTGCAACCTCCGTCTCCCAGGTTCATGTGATTCTCCCGCCTCAACCTCCCAATTTGCTGGGATTACAGGCACCCACCATCATGCCCGGCTAGTTTTGTATTTTTGTAGAGACAGGGTTTCACCATATTGGCCAGGCTGGTCTTGAACTCCTGACCTCAGGTGATCCGCCGGCCTGGGCCTCCCAAAGTGCTGGGATTACAGGCATGAGCCACCATGCCCAGCCCATTTGCACTAGGTTTTATAAAGAATGTTTATCTGCCTGTCTCTATAATCAGATGTAAACAACTCACTCAAAAAATACATATATTGGCACATCAACCCTGCCCCCTTGTGGTTTAAGACAGATGCATAACATGGTTTAATAATGAAACCATATTTCAAAATACCAATACAGTGTGGTTATTACTCCTCTCTACTAGTACCCAATAAGAGACTAATGAATATTTTGTTTGTGAAGAATGGCAATAAATGACACCCTTTTATTGGTATTGCTCTGGTTTAAGGACATTTTTTTTTTTTTTTTTTTTGAGACGAAGTCTCGCTCTGTCGCCCAGGCTGGAGTGCTGTGGCCGGATCTCAGCTCACTGCAAGCTCCACCTCCCAGGTTCACGCCATTCTCCTGCCTCAGCCTCCCGGGTAGCTGGGACTACAGGCGCCGCCACGTCGCCCAGCTAGTTTTTTGTAGTTTTTAGTAGAGACGGGGTTTCACCATGTTAGCCAGGATGGTCTCGATCTCCTGACCTCGTGATCCGCCCGTCTCGGCCTCCCAAAGTGCTGGGATTACAGGCTTGAGCCACCGCGCCCGGCCAAGGACATTATTAATATTTGTCAAGCTGCATTGCATTTACTGGTTCCATTATACCAATTGCTAGGATGCTTCTGTGTTTCTGAGGTTTTGACCCATCTGGAAGTCTCTGAGCCACCTTGTCTGGGAAGGAAAGGCCTTCTGCTTTAGTGGAAGGGCCTTGCCAAGAGGGCAGAGGCTTAGATAGAGCCCAAGCTGTTTTGTCATCTGGCGATGTTTGCAATCTTGAGCAAGCGCTTGTGTGTAGTGTTGTCAACAGAAAGTTGAGAGTAATAGCATCGGCCTTGCCTCCCACCAGCCTGTTGTAAGGCGTCAGTGTGTTATTCTTTCAACTAGAACTCACTGCAGACCTCAACTGAAACTTGGGCCCTTGGTGCCATGCTGTCCTGCTTAGAGGATGATTTACTAGGTTCAAGTTGAGTTGAGGGTGTCGGCAGACATTACGACCAAGGTAGCAAAGGAGGGCAAGTCTGAATTCTAGAGGCTTAGACTGTCTTGCTCATCCCCATCTCTGAGGAGAAGCAAAGATGAGCCAGACACGGTGTTACCTGCTCTGGCCCTGTCTCTCCCCTGGACTCCTCAGAACAGATCTGAACCCAGAGAGCAAGGGAATAGCTCACAGCATCCAGAAACCTAAGTAACTTGGGCCTAAAAGAATCTGATATGTGCTGAGTTCCAGAAGGCTGTGGGCCATAGATGTGGACCTGTCATCACATCCAAAATAGGAGGCAACTGTGACCATGCGGTGGGGACATGGGCACAAACAAGCAGTCTCCTACGTCCTGTCCCAGCTCCTACTCTAAATCGTGCCCAACAAATGCAGAATTCTAGTTCTTGCCCATTTCCAAGGGAAAATGAGCTTTACATTTCTCCCATGTGTCTCCCCATCTGGACACAGAATTTGTGTCTCAGATTTTATGTCTTCTCATTTGTGTAGTATCTGAGCGTTTTTCAAATTTTCATTTTTCTTTTAATATAATAGTGTTGGCTCTCTCTGAGTCTCTTGGGGTCTACCAGTCTTTTTTTCAATGTTTCAACTTCAGCATATAGAAATAAATAACATTTTCTGGTAAAACAATTACTTCCCTCTTAAGTGAAAGGTTTGGTGGTGTGTAGACAAAATATTGTAAAGACATATACAAGCTAAAGCACGCTTTTATGTGGCTGGTGGGAGGGGTTTTCCTTTGAATATAAATTCCATACATAAGCATGGTCTGTGTTTGCCCAGTAAGAGTGCTATTCACATACACCAGGCTTCCATAGCTGGAATAACCATCTTTAGGTTTAGGTAAGAGTCATATGAAAGTGAGTCTTTGGGCCTGTAATCCCAGCACTTTGGGAGGCCGAGGCGAGCAGATCACTTGAGATCAGGAGTTCGAGACCAGCCTGGCCAACATGCTGAAACCCTATCTCTACTAAAAATACAAAAATTAGCTGGGTGTGGTGTCAGGTGCCTGTAATCCCAGCTACTTGGGGGGGCTGAGGCAGGAGAATCGCTTGAACCCGGGAGATGAAAGTTGCAGTGAGCTGAAATGGTGCCACTGCACTCCAGCCTGGGCAACAGAGGGAGACTTCAATTAAAAAAAAAGAAAGCGAATCTTTGGGTTATTAGGGGATGATGAATGAGGGTCAAACTGGAATATAAAGACTTTCAGACATTTCTTCAAATGCAAATTGTTCTTCCTTTTTCTATCTTTGAGGGTAAGCAGACCACAGGTTAACTGGAGCTTTGATTCAGCTGCAGCACACACTGATACATAGGTGATGTTCAAGTAGCTGAGGCCGTCCAAAATCACTGTCATGTGACTGTCAAAAAAGTCCAATCTGTTCTATTAAAGAATAACTGCTTCTAGCCAAGAAGAAATTTGCTGCCTTTTTTTAAAGGGTACCATGACTTTTTTTTTTTTTTTTTATGTCTTCTGCCAACTACTCATCACTAGTACCCTGAATTCTATTTCATCTTTTTTTTTTTTTTTTTTTTTTTTTTTTGAGGCAGAGTCTCGCTCTGTTGCCCAGGCTGGAGTGCAGTGGCCGGATCTCAGCTCACTGCAAGCTCCGCCTCCCGGGTTCACACCATTCTCCTGCCTCAGCCTTCTGAGTAGCTGGGATTACAGGCACCCGCCACCATGGCCAGCTAATTTTTTGTATTTTTAGTAGAGACGGGGTTTCACTGTGTTAGCCAGGATGGTCTCGATCTCCTGACCTTGTGATCCGCTTGCCTTGGCCTCTCAAAGTATTGGGATTACAAGTGTGAGCCACCACGCCCGGCCTCTATTTAATCATTATATCCAATGTTAAAGAATGGTGTAATGTTAGCCGGGCACGGTGGCTCACACCTGTAACCCCAGCACTTTGGGAGGCTGAGGCGGGTGGATCATTTGAGGTCTGGAGTGCAAGAGCCTGACCAACATGGAGAAATCCTGTCTCTACTAAAAATACAAAAAAGGCTGGGCATGGTGGTGCATGCCCATAATCCCAGCTACTTAGGAGGCTGAGGCAGGAGAATTCCTTGAACCTGGGAAGCGAAGGTTGCAGTGACCTGAGATCGCGCCATTGCAGCCTGGGCAACAAGAGTGAAACTCCATCTCAAAAACTCCATCTCAAAAGAAAAAAAAAAAAAAAAAAAGGTGTAATGTCAATTTCAATGATAGCTTTGCTTCGTTTTTTATGCATTTGATTTTCTTCAATTTGGTTGGTTTTGGAGAAGTCAACAAAAAATGCAAAAGATGCCAACAGACACACCATCTAGCACAAGCTACCTTGCTGAAACACATGGATTTTCTAAGTGGTAGGAAGACTGTAAACTAGCTCAGAGCCCTGAAGAAGGAAATAATATGCATAGCTTCTTCCCTCACATACTCCGGCTTTGTGGAACAAAGTTGAAGTAAGACTCCAGAAATTCATCTAATATATGTTTTTCCCCCCTGCATAGTTTTTCTTAATCCAAATAAGAGGAAAGGAAAGAAAGCCAGACCTGGTGGCTCACACCTATAATCCCAGCACTCCAGCACTTTGGGAGGCCAAGATAGATCACATGAGCTCAGGAGTTCAAGACTAGCCTGTGCAACATGGTGAAACCCCACCTCTACAAAAAAATACAAAAATTAGCCAGGTGTGGTGGTGTGTGCTTGTAGTCCCAGCTACTTGGGAGGCTGAGGTGGGAGGACTGCTTGAGCCTGGGAAGTCAAGGCTGCAGTAAGCCCTGATCACACCACTGCACTCCAGCCTGGTTGGCAGAGCAAGACCCTGTTGAAGAAGAAGAAGGAGAAGGAGAAGGAGAAGGAGGAAGAAGAAGAAGAAAGAGGAAGAGGAAGAGAGGAAAGAAAGAATTAATGTTTGTTGATCCTCCTGTTCTGTGTTACTTACATTTAATCCTCACAAACATCCTGGGTGGTGGTATATTATCCCCATTTCATAGGTGATAAAATTGAGGCTTGGGAATGTTTAGTGACTTGAGAACTAGAATTCAAATCAAAACCTGACTGGTTCTTTCTGTCACACCAAGCTATGATGATGGGTACATGCTATGCTTATCACATATCAAAGGACCTCCTAAGGGGGGCACAGTGTAAATAGCTCCTCAAAATAATGCCACTGAGGCTGAATGTGGTGCCTAACACCTGTAATCCCAGCGCTTTGGGAAGCTTAGGCAGGTGGATTGCTTGAGCCCAGGAGTTCAAGACAAGCCTGGGCAACATGGCGAAACCCCATCTCTACAAAAAATACATTAATTAATTAAATAAAACAGAATAATGCCACTGAAACCCAAGGAATAAATGCATAATCAGGTTACCAAATTATTACCAATTTATGATTGGTACTACCTAAAGATCAAAAGGATATATATCAAGCAGTAGGAATAAATATAAATGGAACTGTGTTTAAAAAAGAGAGGCCAAAGAGGAACACACAATGTGAAAATAGAAGTTTACATAGTTATATAGAGAAAGGGAGAAGGAAATGTGGCATTTTCCTCCTCAGGAGGCAAAAAATGAAGACTCAGGAATTAAATAGGAAAGAAAGTATAATAAAAGGCAACCTAGGTTAGATAGAAGTTTGTTTAAAGTTCAAGATAAACATTGTTTTGCTAAATGCCAACTTTTTTTTTTTTCATTTTAATCATTCCTGGGGGAAACTGTTATGTGTGCCTCATATTTTTCTGCCCTAATAAATAATAATTGAGCATAGCTGTTTCGGGAGAGTTCAAGGTCACCTTACTATTGTAAGAGAACTTACTTCGTTCTCATTTATGTTATTGAGGGCTTAGGCAGCTTCACCTTAAGGTAATATGATTTGACCCTGGAGTAAACAAACTAGATGTGAAATGTAGGATCTAAAATAAGAATGGTCTTAAAATAGAAATGGCCTTTTAAAAACCGTACTCCTGAAATTTTGAGAGGGGCTCTGGAGACTATCATGGGTTGACGGCTAGCTGGACCACTTCGTTGGCTGTGTGAGCTTGAAGAGATTATTTTAATAAGCCAGAGCCTTCATTTTTTTCATCTGTAAAATCATGATACTAATTGATGACACAGAGCTGATATGAGAATTTAATGAGAAAATACACATTTAGCAGTTAGTACAGAGCCTGGAATATACTAAGTGCTCAATAAATACTGGCTGCTGTTACTGGTCCATTGATTCTATGCTTGCAAGAAGCCTTGGGATTATAATTTTGCTTCCCATGTAGTTTGACCACAAGACAAAACTACTGAGTCCCTTGCGTAGGTAAATATTTTGTTGTAACTAATACATTGACACCGTTTTTATTTAGAATTTTATGGAATCCACCAATGGTTGTAATAGTTTGGTGATTGAGTAAATAACTTGGAAGTGACAGGAATGGATCTTAGGTTATCATCTGTGTTCTCTTACTGTGATAATACATGCTGATATAAATGGACTGTTCAACAACAAACAAATTTAAGCTACAAATCAAATTAGTAATTTTGACTATATTTTAAGTTACATCAAAAATAAGTTTTCTTTTCCCTCTCTAACACTTAATATTAACTCAAAACTGAGTTAGCTAATAAATATTGCATATATTGTTCTTAAATATTTACAATAATTTTTTATATGCCGTAAAATATCGCATTAATATTTAATTTTATTTTTGTCTTGCAGGTGTAAAGGGTCAAGTTTTTGATCAGAATGGAAATCCATTACCCAATGTAATTGTGGAAGTCCAAGACAGAAAACATATCTGCCCCTATAGAACCAACAAATATGGAGAGTATTATCTCCTGCTCTTGCCTGGGTCCTATATAATAAATGTAAGTATGCAATGCTAATTATTGTTATTAAAATATTATAGAACTCATAATACCTATTCACCCAGAAGGAATCCAAAATAAGTCTAAGAAGTTCAAAAGTGGATCCATCAAGACAGAAAGAAAGGATAGTGTCAGACTTGCAATTGGAGTGGGTGGAAGAAGTGGAAATTATAGGGAAAAAAATATAAAAATTCATATTTTTTCCCTGATGGCAATTTTTTTTAAATAGAAGCCAAATCCTATTTCTTGTGATATCTTTCCTGATTAAAATGTAACCTCATTAATAAAAAAGAATAAGCAATGTAGCAAAGGTAGTTGATAGTTTCCTGGAATACAATACAACACCCATTCCATGGCATACACTTTCTACTATAAAAAATGAATTGGGAAAAGTTCCTTAGAAGTCATTTTATAAGTGAAATCTGATCGACAAATTTTATCACTATATTCAGCAAATGATAGACATATTTTGCAGCCCTTTTTTCAATTGATGCAAGTAAAATTTCAGTTTTTAATTCCATAAAACACATATTTCTGAGTCATTTTATCCTAAGACAGGAAACCCTGGACTAATCTGAGCCTGAGTGGATTTATGTGAAAGAACTAAATGAAGAAGTATTGATTTAGTTGGCCAGATTTTGCCTCTTTCTCTTTGATGTGACTTTCTCTGAGAAATCAAAGATTCTTCTACTTTGCTTAGTGGGTCTCATGCCAATCATGAGCTAATCCTGGGAGAAGGTAGTCATCTATTCTGTCGTGAAAACTGAGTTGGCATTTTATTATTTCATCTTGATGACATCATGGAAAAAACGTGGTTTTTAGTTTATAAAACTACAGAATTCAGAGCCTCCCTGCTCCGTGGGTTCTCCCCAAGGTGCCTGGATGTGAGGCTTATCAATTGCTAATGCTTTTAGGAATTTCTACCCCTACTGAGAAAATGGACAGAGCTTGAAAAATCTCAACTCACTGTGAATCTTTGTCTAAAAAGGCCCTTTCTTTTCCTCCTATTTACTGTGATATTTCTATTCTATTTAAAAATATGGTTTTCCTTGTAGTGAATCTAATTACTTGCACGCAACCTCATAAATAAGCCACACCTTTAGAATAAAGTTATGAATTGTTAATTTCCCATTAGTTAGGCTAACACAGTACACAATGACTGTAAGTATTAGTTCTGGGACAAGATTTTTGAAGGTAAGACTCTGGACATTGAAATGAATGTGTAAAATACATACCAGTGAGTGGTTATGTAAATGTCATTCCCCATTTTTTCCCTTCTCCACCATATATAATAAAAGCATTTCTCAGTAGACATTGCCTGTAGTTAGTTTAGCATTTGTCTTACTTGTCCTGATTATTTCCTCCACTAAAAACTAAAAATAAATAAATAAATAAATAAATAAAAATGCCTAACCGAAGATTCAGGCTGATATGAACAAAACCAGGTAAAATCAGCCTAACTGAAGATTCAGGCTGATATGAACAAAACCAGGTAAAAATCAAAGCTTTTAAAGGAGACTGGGTGTGGTGGCTCATGCCTGTAATCTCAGCACTTTGGGAGGCTGAGGCAGGTGGATCACCTGATGTCAGGAGTTCAAGACCAGCCTGGCCAACGTGGTGAAACCCCGTCTCTACTAAAAATACAAAAAATTACCTGGGTATGGTGCTGTGCACCTGTAATCCCAGCTACTTGGGAGGCTGGGGTAGGAGAATCACTTGAACCCAGGAGGCAAAGGTTGCAGTGAGCCAAGATTGAGCCACTGTACTCCAGGCTGGGTGACAGAGTGAGACTCTATCTCAAAAAACAAAAGAAAGAAAAGTTTTTAAAGGAAGCAATAGACTTGTAGGTCAGCTGAAAAATTAGTAAGTTGAGAAAATAATTCTACTTGTATATAATCTTGATATCCAAGGAGGATGTTAAATATACACTTGGGACAAAGGGAAACAGTTAACTCTTTACCTTTGTGCCCCATGAAAAGGATGGTGGCAGAAACATCTGCTGCTTCCTTCTCTTGACTTACATCGCCAGATAAGGTACCTGTCTGTCCTTATTTCATTTTGTAATTCTTGGCAACAGCATTCACAACACTGGTCTCTGTCAACAGGCATTGGATAACTCAGCCTGCAGGACCAAATCTGTTGCTGGCCCAGAGGTCTGGCAGATGATTACATGCATTGCACAAAGGCTGCATTTTAGTGGTGGATATCAGTGTTTTCAGTGTGGGCACCACGAAACATCTTAAGTCACTCATATAATTGTCTCTTGTTTCTTCTCAGGTTACAGTCCCTGGACGTGATCCACACCTCACAAAGGTGATTATTCCAGAGAAATCGCAGAACTTCAGTGCTCTTAAAAAGGATATTCTACTTCCATTCCAAGGGCAATTGGATTCTATCCCAGTATCAAATCCTTCATGCCCAATGATTCCTCTGTACATAAATTCGCCAAGCCACTCACCGGCAACAAAGCCTAGTTTGTTCTTATTTTTAGTGACTCTTTTGCACATATTCTTCAAATAAAGTAAAATGTGAAACTCAACCCACATCACCACCTGGAATCAGGGATTGCTCACTCCAGGTTACTGCAACCCCAGCTCACTCTAGTGGGACCTTGACTGGAGAAACTCCACGATCTTCCTGAAGAAGAGAAATGGATGTTTCCAAATTCCATAGTAAGCAATATGTGGTGATAATGAAAGGAATGATTCAGTCTTGATGATGAATGGAACACACTTACCTAACAAGTACTGCTCATTTACACTCAAATTAATCTTGAAGTAGTCTTGAAATTTGTAAAAAAAAAAAAAACTTGAGAAGCAAAAAAGTACCTGCAAAAAGAAGATCATTTCGTATACAGAGAACCTGATGAATATAAGCAATGAAGATGAACATTTATTGATCTTCTACATACAAGACGTCACCATGAGGCCAGGTGCAGCGGCTCACGCCTTTAATCCTAGCACTTTGGGAGGCCAAGGTGGGCGGTTCACCCTGAGTCAGGAGTTCAAAACCAGCCTGACCAACAGGGTGAAACCCCGTCTCTACTAAATATTAGCGGGGCGTGGTGGCAGGCACCTGTAATCCCAGCCTCTCAGGAGGCTGAGACAGGAGAATCGCTTGAACCCTGGAGGCGGAGGTTGCAGTGAGCCAAGATAGCGCTACTGTACTCCAGCCTGGGTGACAGAGTGAGACTCTGTCTCAAACAAAACAAAACAAAACAAAAAAACACCTCACCATGAGTGTGAAGAGATACTAAGTGCCATATATAATTAGTTCTCGGAAAAGGGAGAAATGATCATAGGACTGGGAATTGTTTTGCAAATGTTCTAGGAGAAGTGAGAGAAAATACTTAACCATGTCTCAGTGGCCCAAGAAAATACTGGCCTGAAGGGATAAGAATGTGTCTCTCTATAGAGCCTCAAAGCATACAGGTCAATTAAGTAAGATCCTCGCCCTCCAGAGCCAAGTGTCCCTAGCTTTTGGCACCTGGATGCCACAGCCCTCTGTTAGGGTGATGACTCCAAAGGTGTAACTCTAGCCTCTTGCCTGAGCTTCAGGCTCATGTCCCACTGCCGACTGGACACATCCACCTGGATGTGACTCACAGGTACCTCAAACCCATCATGTGGAGTTACTCATCCTGTTCCCCCTAGAGCTGCTCTTCCTGCTGCATTCTCTCTCTCAGTTACTAGGACCACCAAGCTAGGAACCTAGGAGTCATCCTTGATACTTTCTCTTCCTCTTCAATCCTGTGTATTCAGCAAGTAACTAAAAGTTGGTGTTGGCCGGGCACGGTGGCTCACGCCTGTAATCCCAGCACTTTGGGAGGCCGAGGCGGGCGGATCACTTGAGGTCAGGAGCTCAAGACCAGCCTGGCCAACATGGCCATCTCTACTGAAAAAAAAAAAAAATACAAAAATTAGTCGCGTGTGGTGGCACATGCCTATAATCGCAGCTAATGGGGAGGCTGAGGCAGGAGAATCGCTTGAACGCAGGAGGCAGAGGTTGCAGTGAGCCAGGATTGCGCCATTGTACTCCAGCCTGGGCAAAGAAGCAAGATTCTGTCTCAAAAAAACAAACAAACAAACAAAAAGATTGGTGTTAATTATAAATATTGACGAATTCTGCTCTCTGCTCTCCATGGTTGTCAACACTGCAAAGTTGAGACCTCATATCTCACCCACACTGCTGCAACAGCTTTACTGGTCCCTTGCTCCCAGCCTTCTCCTCCTCGGTCCATCCTCCACGCAGCACTGGGGAAGGGGAGCCACTTGAAACAAAAGTCAGCAACTGGTTGTAGTTCATGAACACAGAGCTGTTTGTGTCCCCTGTATCTGGAATGCCATTATGACTCAACACGTTTTTTCTTTCCTACTCCCCTTAAAACTCAGTTCAGGTAGCAGCTGCACTAGGAAGCCTTGGCTGACCATAATCCCATTCAATTCCATTCCACCTCTTCGCAGGCAGTCTGGGGTTAGGGACCCTTCCTCTTTGCTCCCCAAAATAAACTGGTTATCTCTACTGTTGGATTTACATCATTGTATTATAATCTTCTACTTGCATGTGTGCCTTCTCTAGTAGAATGTGAGCTTTTTGAGGCCAAGGTCTGTCTGTTTGAAAAATTCATTGTTATATCCTCAAAGCTTAGCACATAGTAGGTACTGAATGAATGAATGAATGAATGAATGAATGAATGAACAAGGGGTGCCAGGAGACTGCTACTCCCAGTCCTTCCCAGGAGCTGCCTAGGGCTCTGAGTCATTTTATGAAGCTAGGTCTTATGCGTAGGCAATCTCCAGCTCACTGTGAACACTGACAGAAGACTGTTTTCATGTCTATAATCAAGAATTCCAGATATATTCCTTTTACTGGATCTTGAATTGACCCTAAGGTTGGTAGTAAAGGTATTATGTTACCTCTTAACAGCACTGCAAACTACTTTTTATCATCAGAAAAAAATTTTACCATTAGGACTCAATTTGAAGTACTAATGCTTCTCAAATTCTCCACTATGAGAGTTACCCGATATTAAACCGTTACCTGTAAGAATTAAGGGGGAAAGCAGTAAACAGAAAAGGAAAAAAAAAAAAAAAAAACAATAGCAACTCTGGTGAGCAGATTCCTTTCCTACCTTCCTTCCTTCCTTCCTTCCTTCCTTCCTTCCTTCCTTCCTTCCTTCCTTCCTTCCTTCCTTCCTCCCTCCCTCCTTCCCTCCCTCCCTCCTTCCTTTCCCTCTCCTTCCCTTCTCTCCCTTTCCCTTCCCTTCCCTTCCTTTTCTTCTTTCCTACCCTCCCCTCCCCTTCCCTCCCCTTCCCTCCCCTTCCCTCCCCTTCCCTCCCCTTCCCATCCTTCTTTCTCTTTTTTTTTTTTTACTTCATCCCCAGTGTCATAATAATATAGGCCGATTTCTAGAAGTGCAGTGTATTACTCGTGGAAAGTGAGTTGCCTTGGTTCTTACCTTCAGTTGAAAGTTCTACGGGATCTAGAAATGAAACCATACTGGCAGGAGAGTGAGAACCACAAGGAGAATGAAGAGCTACAGAAGCATTTAGGCCATTTCTATGCCAAGCTTATTCTACATGCACAAAATTATACATGTTAATATAAACAAAATTTGGAGGCTTCTTTAAACCATTTATAAAATCTGGTAACTTGTGCAGCAGCAATTAGATAACCAAAAAAAAAAAAATCTCATCATAATCTGAATATCTTGATCATTTTTATTTAAAGAAGTAGTAATTTATTATATACTTGAAAGTACATAATATTGCAAAAATGACTTTGGTATATTACAAATAAAACTACATAAGACGAAACTTGATTTGCTGTCAAGCCCCAAACAATTTTTCAACTGGGCATTGAATTTTAACTTTTCTAAGATAGCAATTTTTGAAGGCACACGAACTAAAATCTGAATTCGTTCATGAGCCTTAATGTAAATCTCTTGCTGAAATAATGTTTTTAAAAACAGAATTTAGTATCAGACTCAAAATCATTTAAAGACTAACAAAACACAATCATGGTATTCTGTGGTCAAACCAGGTACCCAAACCACCTCCCTGCCCAACACCTTTCCTGCTGTTTCCTTCCCTCTTGGGCTGGTGGTTATGCTCCTCCAGCTCTACGTTCAGCTGTAATTCCTTTTATAGAGAAACCAACATGATACACACTTTCATGATGGGAGAAAAATGTGGGAGTGAAATGATACTTAGAAAGCAGCAGTCAGGCGCGTTGGCTCATGCCTGTAATCCCAGCACTTTGGGAGGCTGGGGCAGGCAGATCACTTGAGGTCAGGAGCTCGAGACCAGTCTGGCCAACATGGTGAAACGCCATCTCTACTAAAAAAAAAAAAAATACAAAAGTTAGCCGGGCGTGGTGGCGGGCGCCTGTGATCCCAGCTACTCGGGAGGCTGAGGCAGGAGAAACCGCCTGAACCCAGAAGGTGGAGGTTGCAGTGAGCCAAGATCGCATCACTGTGCTGCACTCCAGCCTGGGTGAGAGTGAGACCCCGTCTCAAAAAAATAAATAAATAAATAAAATAAAGAGAAAAGGTAGAAGCCCTGGATTCAAACCCACTACACATTCAGTTTCCTTAGCCGTAAAATGGAGACCCCACTCCACCCCCGCTGAACGGTGATTCTGACTGTTAGAAATAGTGGTAAGAGATGCTACATTTTTGGTGCTTGCTAGGTTTAGGAAGGGTAGTTAACACTCAGGTAATAACTATTTTGAAGGCAGAATAATATACCTTCTTAAAGAGTATACCTACTCAAATGTTGGTAAATGTTGACATGACTGAATCTAAATGGCAAAAGAGTCTTTTAGAAAAACATTAAGTCCCTGCAAATAAATGAGTGTTGATTTGGATGCTTAATTTAATTACATTCAGACTTGAACTGTTGGATGTATTAGAAATGTTAAAAGCTTTTTCTCAACATTTCCAAAAGTCTTTCCAAGAAATCAGTGTTATGTTTTGTTCCAGAAGCAAATTTGCTTTTGTGATCTGTTTCTACAAATGGTATAAGTTAGCTCTGTTTAGAAAGTAAAAATATCTGATGTTAGATTGGAAGTATCTCTTCCTGGGGAATCCAGAAAGGTAAGCATATCATATTGTCTTACTGCAACAGATAAGTTGCTTATTGAGAACTCTGGTTGTTATTCTATATGGTAACAATATAGTTGATGTATATTTTATGATAGATCCTTTATATTTTCCTCATGACTTTGGAAGGGGGAAGGGGGAGAAAATTATGATGACCAGACTAGTTAAAGAGGATTGAAAGTACACAGTACTGTATCTAAAGTAGAAGTTTGGGTTTGTTATAGACTTTATATCGACTAATAAGCAGATACTGTACAGTATTGCTCACCATTTTATCATACTTTTGCATATGAACTACTCCATAGCCTTTTATAGATGTTTTATAGCTGATTTTACCAGTTTTCCTGGTAACTTTTTTTTCTTTTGAGATGGAGTCTTGCACTATCACCCAGGCTGGAGTGCAGTGCCATGATCTCAGCTCACTGCAGCCTCCGCCTCCCAGGTTCAAGCAATTCTCCTGCCTCAGTCTCCCAAGTAGCTGGGACTACAGGTGCCCACCACCACACCTGGCTAATTTTTTGTATTTTTAGTAGAGACGGGGTTTCACCGTGTTAGCGAGGATGGTCTCGATCTCCTGATCTCATGATCTGCCTGCCTCTGCCTGGGCCTCCCAAAGTGCTGGGATTACAGGCGTGAGCCCCTGTAATCTTTCTTTAATACTATAACTAAGAATTTATTAAAATGCACAAATTGTCTAAGACTGTAAAGTTTATTGGGGAGAGGCCACGACTACCTCTGAATTTAGTAAATTTAAAGTATTTCTGATTCGCAATAAAGAACTAATATTCATATAAATAATATATGCTTTTTTCCCATTATGTTACCTGAAAATAAGTACTTATACAAGTATAACAAAGTCCACTAAAAATAACTGATTACCACCAAATAAAACTTGGGAAAGACCAAATTTAATGACCTTTTATGAGGCAATAATACTGCAACAACTCTTCAAAGTCCAGATAGTTCTTCCAGAACATGTTATATATATTATATATAACACATTCCAAATTAATTTGTGTTGTGGGGCAGTGTGTTCCATGGACAAGATGATGGATGGAAAGTATGCCTTCTGGTCAGAAAAAACATTTGAAAATTCACAATTTATATTAATGTAATAAAGAACCTGAGAAATGCGGAAAAGAAATGGATTTCCCAAACATGCTAAGCTATGGGACCATTTCCTTAAATAATACAGCCTCATACCATCCCTTTGGACTAACATACCTATATTTCCAAACACATTTTGGGAAATACTGATATATAGAGAAGTCTTTTGTTCTGAATAACAAATTTTATTGATTTCCAGGTGCTTTTGAAATACGGAGAACAGCGGTAAACAAAGAATTTGCCTCCAGTAGGAACTGGAAAACTAACAAGTCCTAACCCCTGCTAATACCGATTTAGTCATAGGACAGAGGATGGGCTCAAGTTTACATCTGCTCTTTGAAACACGCTCAACAAATAATAGTTTAAATGAGACATTGCTGAGTAGGAAATAGCTAAATTACAGGTACTAATTTTTAAAAAGTGACAAATATCTCAATTTAGAAAATAAGCAGGAAATAGTTTCTCTGTTTTCAAGAGGATTCATTACATAGAAACCCCTTAAGCAGAAGTTCCCTGGTATATTTTAGCTAGACTTCAATATTTAAATTTGCAGCCTTTTTTTTTTTTTTTTTTTTTTTTTGCAATGGAGTCTCACTCTGTTGCCCAGGCTGGAGTGCAGTGGTGGGATTTCGGCTCACTGCAACCTCCGCCTCCCAGGTTCAAGTAATTCTCATGCCTCAGCCTCTCGAGCAGCTGGAATTAACAGGCACGCACCATGACTCCTGGCTAATTTTTGTATTTTTAGTAAAGACAGGGTTGCACCATGTTGCCCAGGTTGGTCTTGAACTCCTGGCCTCAAGTGATCCGCCCACCTCAGCCTCCCAAAGTGCTGGGATTACAGGTGTGAGACACCACTCCTGGCTAAGGGTTTTTTGTTTGCTGTTTGACAACTGAGAATAGAACTATTATTTCTCTCCTCTCTTGGAGTGATCTCTCAGCGCTGTTAAGAGTCTACCGAGTGTAGTGACTCACACCTGTAATCCCAGCACTTCGGGAGGCTGAGGCGAGTGGATCACCTGAGGTCAGCAGTTCGAGACCAGCCTGGCCAACATGGTAAAACCTCATCTCTACTGAAAATACAAAAATTTGCCAGGCATGGTGGCTCATGCCTGTAATCCCAGCACTTTGGGAGGTCAAGGCAGGTGGATCAGGAGGTCAGGAGTTCAAGGCTAGCATGGTGAAACACTGTCTCTACTAAAAATACAAAAAATTAGCCAGGCATGGTGGCGTGCGCCTGTAATTCCAGCTACCGGGAGGCTGAGGCAGGAGAATCATTTGGCCTTGGGAGGCAGAGTTTGCAGTAAGTGGAGATAGTGCCCCTGCACTCCAACCTGGAGTGAGAGACTGTCTCCAAAACAAACAAACAAACAAACAAACAAACAAACGGCCGGGCGCAGTGGCTTACGCCTGTAATCCCAGCACTCTGGGAGGCCAAAGTGGGTGGGTCACCTGAGGTCAGGAGTTTGAGACCAGCCTGGCCAACATGGTGAAACCCCATCTCTACTAAAAATACAAAAATTAGCCAGGTGTGGTAGTGGACCCCTGTAATCCTAGCTACTCCAGAGGCTGAGGCAGGAGAATCACTTGAACCCAGGGGGCGGAGGTTGCAATGAGCTGAGATGGCGCCACTTCACTCTAGCCTGGGCGACAGAGCGAAACTCCGTCTCAAAAAAAAAAAAAAAGAAAAAAAGTCTACCATTAGTGGACACCTTTAGTCTTCCAATGAGATGCTTCCACCTCCCACCTTGTAGTTAAAAAATGCTTAACTTGGCCGGGCGCGGTGGCTCAAGCCTGTAATCCCAGCACTTTGGGAGGCCGAGGTGGGCGGATCACAAGGTCAGGAGGTCGAGACCATCCTGGCTAACACAGTGAAACCCCGTCTCCACTTAAAAAATACAAAAAATTAGCCGGGCGAGATGGCGGGCGCCTGTAGTCCCAGCTACTTGGGAGGCTGAGGCAGGAGAATGACGTGGACCCGGGAGGCGGAGCTTGCAGTGAGCTGAGATACGGCCACTGCACTCCAGCCTGGGCGACAGAGCGAGACTCCGTCTAAAAAAAAAAAAAAAAAAATGCTTAACTTTGGGCTGGGTGCGGTGGCTCATGCCTGTAATCCCAGCACTTTGGGAGACAGAGCGATCACGAGGTCAGGAGTTCGAGACCAGCCTGCCCAATATAGTGAAACCCTGCCTCTATTAAAAACACAAAAATTAGCTAGGCGTGGTGGTGGGTGCCTGAATTTCCAGCTACTCGGGAGGCTGAGGCAGGAGAACTGCTTGAACCCAGGAGGCAGAGGTTGCAGTGAGCCGAGATTGCGCCACTAAACTCCAGCCTGGGCAACATAACGAGACTTCGTCCCAAAAAAAAAAAAAAAAAAAAAGCAAGCTTAACTTTGAAGAGATTTGGTCTTCTCATACGCCTCCTATAAAAAGAAACAAAAGAAATGTGAGAAAAGGTAGAAAAGGCCTTTGTCGTAGGGAGCAATTTTTTCTAAAAAGGTTTTTCAGCAAGACCCTCTCTCTTAACAAAAGGGTTGTTACAATTCTGACACCATATCAACTTTTAAAGACCACTGTTTTCTTAGAATGTTTCTTTTTTTCCATTTATTGCACATACAATAGTTTGAGGGGGACTTTAAAAAATCATAATCAGGCCAGGCACAGTGGCTCAATGCCTGTAATCTCAGCACTTTGGGAGGCCGAGGCGGGTGGACCACATGAAGTCAGGAGTTCAAGACCAGCCTGGCCAACATGGCGAAACCCCATCTCTACTAAAAATGACAAAATTAGCTGAAATATCACAGCTACTTGGGAGGCTAAAGCAGGAGAATCGCTTGAACCCAGGAGGTGGAGGTTGCAGTGAGCCAAGATCATGCCATTGCACTCCAGCCTGGGCAACACAGCGAGACTCCGTCTCAAAAAAATAAACAAACAAACAAAAATCACAATCAGTAAAATTAATGTTTAATGAACATAGTGTTCTTTATTTTCTATTTTTTTAGAGACAAGTCTCCCTCTGTCTCCCAAGCAGAGCGTAGTGGTGCAATCATAGCTCATTGTAACATGGGACTCCTGGGTTCAAGTGATTCTCCCACCTCAGTCTCTCAAGTAGCTAGGACTATGGGTGCATGCCACCACAATTTTTTGGATGCAGGGTGTCATTATGTTGCCCAGGCTGACCTCAAACTACTGGCTTCAAGTGACCCTCCCTCCTTGGCGTCCCAAAGTGTTGCGATTACAGGTGTGAGTCACCAAGTCTGGCCCAGGATGTTACTTTAAAATCGTCTTTTCATCTTCTAAATCAGTAAGAACTTCATAGTTGCTTTCAATGCCAATCAACATCCTTTACTACTGTATACACAATGTATTTATTTGACATTTGAAAGGAGATACAAAAAGATGTTACAACCTGCTATGGCAAGAAGATACAAAGGAACATATTGGTATGAACAGAATACCTCAGAGTGTATAAAAAAGGCTTAATTCACCAGATGCAGTGGCTCACACCTGTAATCTCAGCATTTTGGGAGGTCAAGATAGGAGGATTGCTTGAGCCCAGGAGTTCAAGACCAGCCTGGGCAACATAGCAAGACTCTGTCTCTAAAAAAAATACATATATATATGCATTAGCCAGGCATGGTGACAACAGGCCTGTGTTCACAGTTACTCAGGAGGCTGCAGTGAGTCATGTTTGTGCCACTGTACTCCGGCCTGGGTGATAGAATGAGACCCTGTCTCAGCAAAAAAAAAAAAAAAAAAAAAAACTTCAAGGTGGGAGTAGGGGTTAATTCAAGGCTACCTAAGCTGGATTTGGGGTGATTATGGTCAAGAATGGATGCAAACAGAATATTAAACTGCCATTCATTGAAAGTGCTTACTAGCTGCCAGACCCCGTACTAGGCTCTATATATTTACTGTCTCTAAGGTTACTCGGCAAGTAAATACCAGATCTGTGACTTTTAACTTCCCACTACAATAAGCTTATGAACTTCGTTGAAGCAAAAATCGTTTGAGAAGTGAAAAGCAAGCACGTTTCATAGTGTTCTAAAAGTCTAAAATAATCCAGTAGAACATCAGAGATAAAATCCAAAGAGCAAGGTTTTCCCCCAATATTTAAATCAGGAAAGCAACATGATGATATCTGTAAACTATAACTGAACCAAAAATAGGACCAAACCTAGTGAAATCCATTTAGGGAGATATTACTGTGATCTTGAAAGAAGGCCTACTTAATACAGAACAGTGGGCTGGGGAGGTGTGAACCAAAAATAGACATACGCAAAAGCTTTAAAATTCAACCCTGAGAAATAAATGAAATTCACCTAGAACATAATGGTAATGGAATACATTTAAAAGGTGAAATTTTGGGCTTGGCGTGGTGGCTCACGCCTGTAATCTCAGGACTTCTGGAAGCCAAGATGGGCAGACCACATGACCCCAGGAGTTTGAGACCAGCCTGGGCAACCTGATGAAACTGTCTCTACAAAAAATACAAAAATTAGGCCAGGTGCGGTGGCTCACGCCTGTAATCCCAGTACTTTGGGAGGCCGAGGAGGGCAGATCATGAGGTCAGGAGTTTGAGACCAGCCTGGCCAACATGCTGAAACCCCATCTCTACTAAAAATACACAAAAAAATTAGTTGGGTGTGGTGGCAGGCACCTGTAATTCCAGCTACTCAGGAGGCTGAGGCAGAATTGCTTGAACCTGGGAGGTGGAGGTTGCAATGAGCCAAGATTGCACCACTGCACTCCAGTCTGGGTGAAAGAGCAAGACTCTGTCTCAGGACAGGTGGCAGCGGGCAGGAGGGGGAGATTAGCTGGACCTGGTGTCTTGCACCTGTGGTCCCAGCTACTTGGAAGGCTGAGGTGGGAGGACTGAGCCCAGGAGGTTGAGGCTGTAGTGAGTCATGTTTGCAGCACTACATTCCAGCCTGGGTGACAGAGCAAGACCCCGTCTCAAAACAAAACAAACAAAAGGTGAAATTTTGGAATTAGGAAAGATGCTATTTTTATAAATTGGCTTTAAGCTGTTGGCTGGACATCTAAGTTGTAGCATTCTGAAGGCAGTAGAGATGTGGGACTGTAGGACTGAAACAGGTGAGAGGAAAATGCCTATCAATTTTTTAAAAGTCTTTAAAGGAGAGCTTTAAAGGAAAGCAATACGAATTGAAGTATGTTTCAGGACACTCCTCTCCTAAAGAAAATCAATTATGGTTTTTATTCAAAATGTTATTACTCTAACGTTAAATATTTGAGTACAGCGATCATTTCAAATGCATTATGAATAAGTTAACTGAACACGCCTCCCATCTGCTTGCTTTACGGTTGTTTTATGTTGCCTTTCATTAACTCATTTTATAATCTGTTACTTCTGAACACCTTCCACGTGCTGGTGCTTTCAGGTATCTATCTCAAAGTATTATTTGTAAATGTCAAAAAGTCCCTATTATATATAATTGAAAGCTGGCTACATGGTAGACAATATGATCACAAACTTTTAAACAACTTAAGCTGAAGAAATACTTTTTTCTAAGTATCAAATCAAAATGTAATTCAGCATCCAACCATAAAGTGCAACTACAAACTTTTCACAGTGCCATTCACAACTTGTGGTTACCATCATAAGCCTACAGACCTACCTACACACTGATTATCTTCAAAACCCTTATTAGGCTAGGCACGGTAGTTCACGCCTGTAATCCCAGCACTTTGGGGGGCTAAGGTGGGCCGATCACTTTAGGTCAGGAGTTCGAGACCAGCCTGGCCAACGTAGTGAAACTTCATCTCTGTTAGAAATACAAAAATTAGCGGGGTCCTGTAACCCCAGCTACTTGGGAGGCTGAAGCAGAACCACGTGAATCCAGGAGGCAGAGGTTGCAGTGAGCCAAGATTGCACCACTGTACTCCAGCCTGGGCCATAGAGCTAGACTCCGTCTCAAAAAATAAATAAAAATAAAATAAAACCCTTATTAAGGATTTAAAAAACCTTAATTACATGATGCCAAAAGCTAGTCCCCGTCTGGCTTAGGGGCCCACAAGCTCCTGCTTTAAAGTCAGTTTTGTTTTTCTGATGTACTTACATTTGTGCAACACAATCAAGAGGTTCCCAGCTTGGTGGAACTTTCAAAGATGAGACAGAAAAGTAAACAGGCAATTACAATCTGACTTTTCATGCTGACAAGTGGCACAGAGGCTAGCCCAAATTCCCCTCCCTGACCCAGCGACCTCCCTTATAGACCATTCTCGATCACTTAGACCAGGCTGCCATGAGACCTAAGTGAAGACAGGGAGAACACAGCATTTCTTACTCCTACTAACTTGTAACATCATTCTCTCAAGTTGCTCTCACTAGAGGCTCCCAATTGCTTCAAGCTGCCCAGTGATATTTGTATTTCTAAAGTGGGCAGGCATGGCCATTCCAGAAAAAGAAACATTCAGACTTGCGTCTTTTGTTACCCAAATATGAGATATTCAAACAATTTCTATTTTAACTCATTAAAAATTTAAGATCAAATAATCACATTCTTGAAACAATTCTTAATCACTTAATCATTTATTTTCAACACGTGTACTATAAAGAACCTAAGAAATTAGACAATTTTAATAACCCATAAACATGTTGATTCCATTTGCAGATTTAAATTTTGTATAAATAGCAGTCATTGCATACATATATCAAGTGTACTTTGTTTATAGTCCTTAGAAAGAAAGGTTCTACTTGGTTATAGGCTTCAGTATTATGAACTCCAAATAATGCCTTGAGGACCTCCAAAGGAAAAAACAGCTTCTACTAAGTTCTAGCTGAAGTATTACCAACTCCAAATAATGCTTTGAGGACCTCCAAAGGGGGGGGAGGGGGAGAGAGGGAGGGAGGGAGAGGGAGAGGGAGAGGAGAGGGAGAGGGAGAGGTAGAGGGAGAGGGAAGGGAAGGGGAGAGGGAGAGGGAGAGGAGAGGGAGAGGGAGAGGAGAGGAGGAGGGAGAGGGAGAGGGAGAGGGAGAGGGAGAGGGAGAGGGAGCGGGGAGGGGAGGGAGAGGGAGAGGGAGAGGGAGGGGAGAGGGAGAGGGAGAGGGAGAGGGAGAGGGAGAGGGAGAGGGAGAGGGAGAGGGAGAGGGGAGAGGGAGGGGAGAGGGAGAGGGAGGAGAGGGAGAGGGCGAGGGAGAGGGAGAGGGAGAGGGAGAGGGAGAGGGAGAGGGAGAGGGAGAGGGAGAGGGAGAGGGAGAGGGAGAGGGAGAGGGAGAGGGAGAGGAGAGGGAGAGGGAGAGGGAGAGGGAGAGGGAGAGGGAGAGGGAGAGGGAGAGGGGGGGAGGGGAGGGAGAGGGAGAGGGAGAGGGAGAGGGAGGGAGAGGGAGAGGGAGAGGAGAGGGGAGAGGAGAGGGACGAGGGAGAGGAGAGGGAGAGGGAGAGGGAGAGGGAAGAGGGGAGAGGGAAGAGGGCGAGAGGGAGAGGGGAGAGAGGGAGAGGGAGAGGGAGAGGGAGGGGAGAGGGAGAGGGAGAGGGAGAGGGAGAGGGAGAGGGAGGGGAGAGGGGAGGGACGAGGTAAGACAGAGGGAGAGGGAGAGGGAGAGGGAGAGGAGGGAGAGGGAGAGAATTTTGAAGCAACAATGTACCATTAGTAAAGCTTCTGTGCAAAATTATCCCAGTCCTATTCTAAGCTTACAATTCAATTGATTTTATTGTCCTCACCTAAGTATATACAATTCACATGACAGAAAAACACTAAATCAAGATGGTTATTTTCACTATTTTACTTAAGATTCATATTTAAATATAAATTAAGAAGCTAATCCAGTTTGAGAGGTACTTTTTACATTAGAAATGTTTTTTAAAATGTTAAACTGATACATAATTGTAAATATTTATGGCGTATGACTTTCACATACAATGTGTATCAATCAAATCAGTGCAATCAGCACACCCATCAGCTCAAACATTTATCATTTATTTGTAGCAAGAACATTCAATACATTAACTATAGTCACCCTACTGTGTCTCTTTCTCTCAATAAATGGCCAAAGGGATTAGTACTTTTACCTTTGGAGGTCCTCAAAGCTTTATTTGGAGTTGATAATACTTCAGCTGGAATGTACTCCTCCTAATTTAACTTTGTACCCATTAAAAGTGGTTTTGTGTGCAAATAACAGATTGTTCTACCCATATTATGTATTCCAAAATTATTGTGTGGCCTTTTTAAAAAAAAAAACACACACACACAACAAATTGTAAAAGGCACCGAGATAATATCTGCTTCCCGATCAGTGCTAGGCTCCAAAAATAAAGCTTGTTCTACCAGGAATCACAAGTTAGAACTGAGTATTTGCCAAAGCAGAAAGTACATAGTGTCAGTCATTTCAGGCAAATGTTATTTGGCTCTCATCCCCAGCTATCTGTCAGAACAATTAAAAGAGGTCAAAACAGTCCAGCATAACTAGGCTTCATTATATAAGGCGATTTTGTTCTAAGATGCTAATAAACCAAAATAAGAAATAAGAAGAAGATATTATTTGAGCTATTTTCATACAAACTGTTGGCTCCTTATATCCTCCCTTCTATAATAAAGGGCATATTTTACTGCAAAGAAAATTTTACTTTATATATATCACTAGCCACAAATTTTTGAATGTCATTACATAAATGTTGCCTAGTACCATTAACCAAATAGCGTTAACTATTTTATGTCCACGTTTCACTTCTGTATTTACAAACATATCTATCAGTAAAGAGTTAACAATGAGATGCAATCAAACATCCATATTATCTGACATTCTGTAGATAGCAATGTAGATGATTCTTTAATCACCTTTCATTTGAGTGACCTTATACAAAAAATAAGTCAATAATTTAGAGGTTCTAAGTCTCCAAAGGAGATTTTCAAATGTAAATATAGAAAAGGTTATAGACAATGAGATTTTTAAGAAACCTCTGCCATGTCTGCATCCTGTTGTAACTGTTGTATCATCTTTTCTTCCAACTGCTTTCCTTTGCCTGCAAGAGGGGTCAAGATGAGTTTTGTCTAATTTCTTTGATGTCCTGAACTTTCTGTAGTCCTTTATTTTTCTTCAATTTGTTCATTACACATTTAGCTTGGCATTTGATCTTTTCAACTGTCTTCATTGCATCAGGGGTTTTATTCCATAGCTCTTGCTGGTATTTCACAGGCTCGTTTCTGTATTTTTCAAATTCAAATGAAGTATCCACTGTAAGCTCATTAATAATAGTTGCTTTACAGAATGCTTGAGTCCACCTAACCTTTTGAGGATTGCACTTCTTTTAAAGTGTTTATGCCATTTGTATTTACACAATCTGAACACCTTGCAACAGCTGCAGATGAACATCATAATGTGGTCAGGGTAGATGGGCCCCAAAGAAACTAACACTTCTCAGTACACATGCTGAGCTGGGACGGGCCTCCACTGAGCAAACACAGAGCTTGAGAGGAAGTCAAGAGGTATCTTGGAATTCCACATTGTGACCATGTCATTCTTGAAGGAAAATGATGCATCACTTCTGAATAATTCAGAAAGAACTTACAATCTTTCCAGTTAGTTTTTAAATAACAATTCTGTTTATCAAATTTCTGAATTAACTTTTCTGAATTCACGGGTTTCTAAAACTGGCCTTAAGCAGAAGTCTGAAACCTAGGCTGGGAACTATGTAACCCAGGCCAAGAAGGTGCTTTACAGTGTCTTAGAGTTGTTTTTCAACTTAGGGGGAAACAACAGATTCCACTAAATCCCCAAAAGGATTTTTTTGTGTGAAAAAGGGCCTGATGTACTAAGTTAGACTCAGGATGCTTTAACAGGTTTTGTCCTATGGGTAAATGGTGGCTATTTTCACAGATAACATCATTACTCCCATCCCTTACTACGGTTTATACAAAAAGAGGCTGGAAAATAAGTACATTTTTACAGCTGGGTGTGGTGGCTCACAACTGTAATCCTACTTAGCCCTTTGGGAGGCCGACACAGGAGGATCTCTTGAGCCCAGGAGTTCGAGATCAGCCTGGGCAACATAGGGAGACCCTGTCTCTATAGTTAAATCAAGAAAACCTAAAAAACATTTTCACTTACATAGCACCAAATATAAGAGCTTTTTTTTTTTTTTTTTTTTTTTTAAAAACCTAGAAAGAGTATTTTGAAGAAACTAAGGATCAGAAGGTTTAAGAGTATCAAAAATCTGGGGCCAGGTGCAGTGCCTCACACCTGTAATCCCAGCATTTTGGGAGGCTGAAGTGGGTAGATCACTTGAGTTTAGGAGTTCAAGATCGGCCTGGCCAACATGGTGAAATCTCATCTTCACGAAAAATACAAAAAAAATCAGCTGGTATGGTGACACATGTAATCCAGTTACTTGGGAGGCTAAGGCAGAATAGCTTGAACCCAGAAGGCTGAGGTTGCAGTGAGCTGATTTCACTCCACTGCATTCTAGCATGCGTGACAGAGCAAGACTCCGTCTCAAAAAAAAAAGTGTGTCGAAAATTTAAATACTACTTCTTGGCTGGACATGGTGGCTCACATCTGTAATCCCAGAATTTTGGGAGGCCGAGGCGGGTGGATCACATGAGGTCAGGAGTTCATGACCAGCCTGGCCAACATGGCAAAACCCTGTCTCTACAAAAAATACAAAAATTAGCTGGTCGTGGTGGTGCATGCCTGTAATCCCAGCTGCTCCAGAGGCTGAGGCAGAAGAATGGCTTGAACCTGGGAAGCAGAGACTGCAAGATCATGACACTGCACTCCAGCCTGGGTAAGAGACTCATCTCAAAAAAAAAAAAAAACAAAAACAAAAAAACTAAATCTTTCACACATTTTCTCTTTACATCAAAGGTACTAAATAAGTTACATTTAGGCCGGGTGCGGTGGCTCACGCCTGTAATCACAGCACTTTGGGAGGCTGAGGCGGGCAGATCATGAGGTCAGGAGAGATTGAGACCATCCTGGCTAACACGGTGAAACCCTGTCTCTTATAATAAAAGTACAAAAAATTAGCCAGGTGTGGTGGCGGATGCCTGTAGGCCAAGCTACTCTGGAGGCTGAGGCAGGAGAATGGTGTGAACCCGGGAGGCGGAGCTTGCAGTGAGCCGAGATTGCGCCACTGCACTCCAGCCTGGGCGACAGAGCGAGAATCCATCTCAAAAAAAAAATAAGTTACATTTAAATGCCATATACATATATTTAAAACAACAACAACAACAACAACAGATACTTCTCATTTAAGACAGAATAGAAATTATTTAAAATTAGGGGTTGGGGTAAAGGATGAGCTACATATTCAATGCAAATTATGGTAAGTATTCTCTATTGCGCTACCAAAGTAGGTCAATTATACTAAAGAGAAGAATCTATGTGGATTGATGCATTTTCTCACTTTGATATATGTAAATAATTTTCATGTTGTCTAAATTCTTAGGGTTAGTTAGAAATATATAATTCTCTTACAGACAGGTCAACTAGGGGAAATAAGTTAGCACAATCATTTGAATTGGTTGTCTACACACTGGGCAGGGCTTATTCCTTTTCTTTAGCTTCTTTGCACATGTAAAGCAGGCCATAAGATGTCCTGTTTTGCCATGGACAATGCAACCATTTTTAGGTCGACCCTGACAAATCACACAAGGTTCAATGGCATTAAGGGGCAAACTAGATTCCACACTTTCTTCTTTGTCTTGGGTTTCTTCTCTTTCAAACTCTTTCACATCTTCTTGGCTGCTATAAATAATGCTACTAGAAGTTGATGGCTGAGAATAGTCCTCACTTTCTTGTGATTGTGAGGCTTGTGTGATTTTATCATCATTTTCCTCAACACACGACTCTTTGGAATCATTCACTATAGTTTTTTTACAATCAGGAACATCAAAGCCCTCTTCAGCTTGTGTTGAGTTTTCCAGTTTGGCTTTCTCAGAGATTTCCCCTTTATCTTTCCCTTTATCTTCAGGAAGCCAATTCTCACGAAGGGCCCAACATCTGTTGCAATGTGATGGAAGAGGGGGATTCATTTCATTGCATGAAGTGCATTTCCAATAGTCCTTCAATGAAATAAGACACAGAGTCAGTTTCTGTAACCCTTTAACTACTAGTCACAGGAATGCTAGCAACTTTGCTATGTCTAAGGTAAAATATATCATACAGCTCAGTATTCAGTGTTTCATGTTTTATATAAAATAGTCACCGTGAACAGCATGACGACTATAGCTAGTTATATATTGGTATACTGGAAATTTACTAAAAGAGTAGATTTTAGGTATTTTTACCACACACACAAGAAAGGTTAACTATTCAAGATAATGGATTACATTGATTTGCTTGACTGTAGTGATCATTTCACTATTTACAAGTGTGTCAAACATCATGTTATATGTCTCAATTATACACAAAACGGATTTTTAAAAGGTCAATATGTAACAGTCTCTCCTAAAGTAGAGTAAGTACACCCATTTTTTTCACTCATACCATCCTGAAAACTTCTAAACTAAAAATGTATTAACTGTGATGTGATATTAATCACGTACCTATAAAGTTCTCTGTTTCAGGACACAAATGCAGTTGCTTCCTTTAGTTGAAGCAAGTCTATGGGATCTTTTACTCTGTCGTGCAGCCTATACCCACTCCCACCCTAGACGCTATTCCAAGAGTCCATCCAACCAATCTAGATGAAACCTGCCTCCTAGAGAAAGACTTCCTAATCCACCAGTGACTGGAAGTACCTTAGAAGTGCTCTAAAACCATGGTTTACCTGAGTACTCCCTAACCCCATCCACAAGAGAAATGCTAAAACATTTTTCACAGCAAGCATTGCCGCTAAAACCTACCATCCTTGGTCAATAACCATAATATATGCCCTTTACTTGTCTATCCTTTCCTGTGTTCTCATCTCTGTGACTGCCCAATGCTTCTTCCTTTTCCCAGCGTTTCATCCTGCAAACCTTTCCACCATGCGATTTGGATAACACACTCTCCCACACCCCCAGCCTTTTTTTTTACATACCCTATCTTTTCGCCTTAGCTGAAGCATGGTTCTTGCCTGAGGACACTAACAAGTGAAAACCGGCAAGAGGCCTTTCGTAACCATTTTGAGATTGCTTCACAAATGACCATAAGACGGGGCAATAAAAACAGATTACTCATTCTTCTGTTTTCCAGTTATACAAGGGGGTTTTTCACAGATCATAAAACCAAAGAAAAAGGCCTTGCAATATGGAGTAAAAGTATATCAAAAAGTCCAATAAATTGCAAGATCAATATCTAAAATAATTTGAGTCTTAGAATAGATTTAAAAAATTAAAAGTATCTATTTTACTCAACATCAAATTATTCAACTATTTAAATTATTTTCTAATACACTAAAAACTTAGGAAAGTCTTGAATTTTCATCCTTTTTTGCATTTGAATAATTAGTAACTTTATAACTCAGAAAAAATGGAATTTATTTCCTATTTAAATATAATGAAGGCAATATTAAGAACAAAAACTAAAGCACGATAGTTTTAAAAAAACCTATAATACCTCAGGAAGTCAGTGAAGTATGCATGAGATGTAAACATTTAAGTCTTAATTTCTTTAATGGCAAATCCTACCACATTTTATAATACAAATCAATAATAAAAATGTTTACATTTGGCTGGGCGTGATGGCTCACACCTGTAATCCTGGCACTTTGGGAGACTGAGGCAGGTGGATCACTTGAGCCCAGGAGTTCGAGACCATTCTGGGCAACATGGTGACATCTCTACAAACAATACAAAAATTAGCTGGGTGTGATGGCATGCACCTGTAGTCCCAGCTACTCAGGAGGCTGAGGTGGGAGGATCACTTGAGCCTGGGAGGTGGGGGCTGCAGTGAGCCATGATCGTGTCACTGCACTCCAGCTGGGATGACAGGGCGGAACCCTATCTCAATTGAAAAAAAAAAAAAAGCTTACATTTGACAAGGTTGGCAAAATGCTGGTAATAGTTAAAGCTGGGTGATGAGTATACTGGAGATACATTGAAATTTTCCAAAATAACATCAAAAAGTACAAATTCAGCTGGGCACAGTGGCTCATGCCTGTAATCCCAGCACTTTGGGAGGCCAAGGTAGGCAGATCACTTAAGGTCAGGAGTTCATGACCAGCCTAGCCAACATGGTGAAACCCCATCTCTACTAAAAATAAAAAAATTAATGGGGTATGGTAGTGTACGCCTGTAATCCCAGCTACTCGGGAGACTGAGGCACGAGAATCGCTTGAACCTGGGAGGTGGAGGCTGCAGTGCACTGAGATTGCACCACTGCACTCCAGCCTGGGAGAAGGGTAACACCCTGTTTTAAAAAAAAAAAAAAAAAAAAAAAAAGGTTCAAATTCTAGCACCTAAAAATAAAAATTATAGCTGCATGTCTCATCACAACAAATAAAAGAAAAATGCTTTATTCAGACTTTACAAAAACATTTTAACTTTATAAAAATCAGTTCATTTCAGAAAGTAGGCTAGACATATTTTCCTAATCTTGACCTTAATGTAATTTTTTTATTTCTTAAAGAAGTAGATATATACTTACAGCTAAGGAAATTTCAGGATCTTCTTCAAATGAATCTGTATCACTCTCCCCTGCCTGATACACAGTAACTCGATATACCTAATAAAACACATTCATTAGCATCAATTCATCACCCTTTTTCCTTCAATCAGAAGGCTTCCTAGTAATAAGTCCTAAACAAGCATCATGTACTACAACATATGAGAAAGTCTTAGACAATTTCAAATAGAGTGAGTGAGTGTAAAGAGGGAAAAAAATGCAGGAGAGAGAAATCCTTACCCACAATGGTAAAAGTCAATACAAAGGATGTTTAGGATGAATAAAACAAAACATTCAGCTAAGTGGTTTTACTTTATAAATAAATAATATGGAGATATTAAATAATAGGGAAATAGCTAGAAATGTTAAAGGCAGTCACTTCTGGGAGACAGATCTCTGGGGGTACTATTTGACTTTAACTGTATGCATGTTTTACTTTTATAAAAAGTAAGTTAATATTAAAACAGTAATTGAATTATATTTTTTAAAAGTGAACAGACCATTATAATAAGCATGTTCATTGAGGTCTATTGATTTCTTGGCATTAGTAGTAATATAATAATATAAATCAGATGATTAAGAACTATGAAATCCTCAGGCCCACAAACCAATGTGTTAGTTTGAACAAATCAAGAGGTAAAGATTTCAAGTGAAATCTGAATTTATTATTATTCCAATCTCAAAGTCAATGAACATGGAAAATATTTAATAATTTTCCAATATAATTAGAGGGGAAAAAATACTACCTCATCATCTTCATCTGAGAGTTCTTGGGCTTCTTCACTAAGGCTATAATCTTCTGAGTCGAGAGATTCAACTTCAAATTCTACACTAAACTGATCTGAAACTGAATCCTGATCCAACCAATCACCTGAATGTTCACTTACACCAGCATCAAGATCCTAAAACAAGAAAAAAATATATAACTTAATAAACATCAGCTCTTGACCTCTGTAACAGTTTCCTAACTCATCCCTGTGCCTCTGCTGCTGCTAGTGGAGTGTAACACTTGGGGGATGGGCCTGCTACTCCGATCCGGGACTTCCCGAGGGAAATCGGTGGGGGGAGGACTGGGTACCCCCCAGTCATCCTGGAGCTGGTTGCCACGCACATTTCCTCCTCAGATCCATCCTGCACACTTAAACTAGATTAAGATTTCAAGGTTATTACTATGTTATTTTCCCTGTTCAAAACCCCACTGCATAAAGGAAAAATGCCAAAGTCTCTTGGCATTGAAAGTACATACAGTGTGACTGTATTAACATCTTTGTCTGTCTTCAACTAGACACCCCTTTTCCCTTACTAAATATGGACAATCCTGCCAGATCTAGATTGCTTCCTCAACTAATCTTGGCATTTCAACTTCCACACTTTCCCCCTCTAACTAGAATAATTTGTTTCAAAATCCTATTCATCCTTCTTTGACTAAGCCTTTGTCAATACCGTAACTGAAAAGGCTCTTCCACCTTTAATTATCCTTACTACTTGTATAATAATGAATTATATAGTCTCACAAATAAATTATGCAAAACACAATTTTGCAGGCATGATTCTCATCTGAATTATATACACTTTGAGCTAAGACCAGTCTTTACTCATCTTTATATGTCCAAATTGGTAGAATACAAGTAACAAGACACAACACTTATAATACTTATGGGTTTTTTTTCTTAGAAAAATGTCTCTTGAGTCATAGATACTTACGTTTTTTAATAAACTTTGAGATTCTCTTTTAAAGAGCCTTCAGAAAATTAAAAAAAAAAATCTGTAGCTGCTCACCTGATTCCTCATTTCAGGACTTCAATAAATTGTATACGAACCTAATAAGACCTTCAGGCCAATAACATTTGCTGTTAGTGGCTAAGGGTAGGAGCATATATTAAGCAGAAGGCTACAACTGGAAAAAGTCTAGTAGTCAGGATATGACTTATTCTATACTTGCCACTAAGTAGCTAATTTTATCTATTTATTTATTTATTTTGAGACGGAATCTTGCTCTGTTGCCCAGACTTGCGTGCAGTGGCCTGATCTCGGCTCACTGCAACCTCCACCTCCCAAGTTCAAGCGATTCTCCTGCCTCAGTCTACCAAGTAGCTGGGACTACAGGCATGCATCACCATGCCTGGCTAATTTTTGTATTTTTAGTAGAGGTGGGGCTTCACCATGTTGGTCAGGCTGGTCTTGAATTCCTGACCTCAAGCAATTCGACCACTTTGGCCTCCCTAAGTGTTAGGATTACAGGTGTGAGCCACTGTGCCTGGCCCTTTTTTTTGCTCTATTACCCAAGCTGAAATGCAGTGGCATGATATCGGCTCACTGCAACCTCCGCTTCCCAGGTTCAAGCTATTCTCCCGCCTCAGCCTCCCAAGTAGCTCGGATTACAGGCATCCACTACCACAACTGGCTAATTTTTATATTTTTAGTAGAGACAGGGTTTCACCATGTTGGCTGGGCTGGTCTCGAACTCCTGACCTCTAGTGATCCACAACCTCAGCTTCCCAAAGTGCTGGGATTACACCCGTGAGCCACCGCGCCCAGCCCATATCATTTAACTTCTAAAGGCTGTAGCTACTTCATCTAGAAAAGGAGCTTAGATTAAATGATATCCATATTTGCATCAGTTCTAAAAACGGAAACAAAGTGTATTATTTTTAGGCCTCTGATGTCAAAAGACTTTTTAAAAAGAGTAGTGTTAAGAAGGACAGTAAAAGCAACATTCATCAAGTTGCAGCTCTAATTCCTAACAGGGGCTCTACTACCAAATTAGAATCACAAGTCAAATTAGGATACAATTAACACTCTAACAAAGCAACCCCACAAACCAAATACTTCAACTAACTAAAGTGCACTAATTTTAGAATAAGGGGGTAAATCACAAGAAACATTAAGTCTCAGAAAACATACTCTATGGTAGGGGGTCTGCAAACTGTGGCCCATCACCCATCTACTTTTATAAATAAAGTTTTACTGAACACAGCCATGCCTATTTGTTGACTTGTTGTCTACGATTGCTCCTGCATTACAAGAGTGGAGCTGAGTAGCTGTGACAGAAACCATTGCCCTGCAGAGCCCAAATAATTAACTGTCTGGCTCTTTCTTTACAGAAAGTTTGCCAATTGCTGTCCTAGGATACTATAAAAAAATGCAATATTAGGAGTGGTTTTAAAAAGTTTTGGCTAATGTTCATAAACGAATGCCCCAGAAACTATTAAATTCTCTCTATATATATTTTAAATATTATATATAAAAATATGTTTAAAATATATTTCTATATAATTATATATTTTATATAATTATATAAAATATAAATTTATATGCAAATTTAATATATAATTTAAATATATATAATTTAAATATATATATAATTTAAATATATATATAATTTAAATATATATAATTTAAATATATATAATTTAAATATATATAATTTAAATATATATATAATTTAAATATATATAATTTAAATATATATATAATTTAAATATATATATAATTTAAATATATATAATTTAAATATATATATATAATTTAAATATATATATATATATATTTTTTGGAGACAGAGTCTCGCTCTGTCGCCCAGGCTGGAGTGCACTGGCGTGATCTCAGCTCACTACAATCTCCGCCTCCCGGGTTCACGCCATTCTCCCACCTCAGCCTCCCCACTAGCTGGGACTACAGGTGCCCGCCACCACGCTCAGCTAATTTTTTGTATTTTTAGTAGAGACAGGGTTTCACTGTGTTAAGTCAGGATGGTCTCGATCTCCTGACCTTGTGATCCGCCTGTCTCAGCCTCCCAAGGTGCTGGGATTACAGGTGTGAGCCACCACACCAGGCCTAAATACTATATATTTAAAAAGCATCAGGCTGCGGGTGGTGGCTCATGCCTGTAATACCAATACTCTGGGAGCCAAAGCAGGAGAATCACATAAGCCCAGTGGTTTGAGACCAGCCTGAGCAACAGGCCGAGACCTCATCTCTGAAAAAAAAGAGTAAAAAAAATTAGGTGTGGTGCTACACACCTGTAGTCCCAGCTAACTCTCAAGGCTGAGGAGGAAGGATCGCTTGAACCCAGGAGGTTGAGGCTGCAGTAAGCCACGATCACGCCGCTACACTCCAGCCTGGGCAATGGAGTGAGAGACTATCTCAAAAATTTTAAAAAATAATTTTTTTTAAAGCATCAGATAGGCTTGCTCTGCAAAGATTTTAGATTTTTGCAGTGAGAAATACCTAGAATTATTTGAATTCCAATTGTGACAGTTGTAGGAACCTTAAACAAGTTATTTAAAACCCCAGTCTTAGCTAAAAATGGAATCTGAGGCTGCAAAAATGACAGAAGATGATAATATAAACTGTGTGGTGTACAGTCTAGAACACAGTCTTAGTTTCCCACAATTTACTAAACTCCAAAGAAAGAAAAGATGGGAGAGGAATGCACTTTCCTTTAACTCCCTTCACAAACTGGTGAATGATGACACCCAGTGATGACTATAACATTCTCAAATGAGGGAAATTAAAATGCAGAAGAAAAAAAAACGGGCCCTACCAAAAGCTTTCACAACTAGGGACTTAACCTGAAAAACGAGATTTTGTTGTTGTTGTTGTTGAAGATGGAGTTTCGCTCTTGTTGCCCTTGCAATGGTGTGATCTCAGCTCACTGCAACCTCCACCTCCTGGGTTCAAGCGATTCTCCTGTCTCAGTCTCCTGAGTAGCTAGGATTACAGGTGCCCGCCACTACACCCAGCTAATTTTTGGTATTTTTAGTAGAGATGGGGTTTCACCATGTTGGCCAGGCTGATCTTGAACTCCTGACCTCAGGTGATCCACCCGCCTGGACCTCCCAAAGTGCTGGGATTGCAAGCATGAGCCAGCGCGCCCAGCTGAGATTTTTTAATAGATAGGGTTTTTTAAGAGAATGCAGGACGGGACTAACAAAAAGAA
The DNA here is from genome assembly GCF_007565055.1 of Rhinopithecus roxellana. NCBI lineage: Eukaryota > Metazoa > Chordata > Mammalia > Primates > Cercopithecidae > Rhinopithecus > Rhinopithecus roxellana. The sequence continues at coordinate 41,963,951 of NC_044558.1, forward strand.
ATACCCCTCTAACTCCACACTTTGATAATGAGGTGGGAGTTATTACGAAATTATTTTAGGCAAATAGAAAGGGAAAGTGGTTCTTGGAAGGTTTTTTGTAGCTCCACTCCAGAAACATTTCTTGTCTAGCATAAAACCCTGGCTCTTAAAGGCTGGCAACCTTTAAGATGCAAATACAAGAGGGTCCACCCAACACGGCGATTCCCACTGTCATCTTCTTGCCCTTGCCCCAACAGGTACCTAACAGCATGGCCGCCCCCACATAACCCCACGTGTGTAAAATGTCATGGCACCCTGCATTTGCAGTATTAAAGGACTAGAGTGGGAGGGCTAGTTTTCTCGAGGGCTAAATGACATGCCTGGTTAAACCAACCCTCTGAGCCCTATGCAAATAAGACACCGCTCCCTCCAGCCATCACATAAAACTGGCTAGTATGTGAGGTCTCCTCTTTCAGCTTTAGAGCCCCCCTCCATCTCTGTAAGGGGGAGCTTCTTCCTTCTGCCTTCTCCCTTCTTGCCTATTAAACTCTCTGCTCCTTAAAATCACTCCATGTGTGTCCATGTCATTTTACCTAATTCAACTCAAAACAAAAAACCTGGTGTTCCTCTACTCCTCAAAGCCGTATCAGTAACAAGGCAGTGTCCCAGGTACAAAGCAGAAACAAGAACTCTAAATATCATTCAGCTAGAATTCTGATATAACTTTAACAAAAACTATACATTTAATGGGGTTCCAGGTGTGGTGGCTCAACGTCTGTAATCCCAACACTTTGGGAGGCCAAGGCAGGCAGATCACTTGAGGTCAGGAGTTCAAGACCAGCCTGGCCAACATAGTGAAACCCTGTCTCTACTAAAAAATACAAAAATTAGCCAGGTGTGGTGGTGGGAGCCTGTTATCCCAGCTACTCACGAGACTGAGACATGAGAATTGCTTGAACCTGGGAGGCGGAGGTTGCAGTGAGCCAAGATTGCACCACTGCACTCCAGCCTAGGCAATAGAGAGACTCGATCTCAATAAATAAATAATTAAATAAATAAATAAATAAATAAATAAATAAGGTATGATAATTCTCTTTTTAACCAAACTTGTAGGTTGTGTACTCATCAGGTTTTAATTGGATTCAATTTTATCATACATATTTCCTCTCAAGCACCTCTGTTTTTTCACTGGATTTATTAAATTTTTTCATTTTTGTCATTAATGATCTATCTCCCCATGAAGACAAGAATCATATCTACCTTGACTACCACTTATCTGCAGTGCCATCTCAACTGTATGGAAGCTGGTATAAACTTAAATTATCTACGAATGAAGAACCTGCTCTCAGGCCGAGCAGGAGCTCTGTATGCCATCTAGTGGTCTACATGAGTAACAGCTCCGTTAAGTACAGTAATTCTAGAGGGCGGGTATGCGTTCAAACAATCACTACTTTGGAAGAGAAAAATAAAAAGATAATACAGGAATTAACAAGAATAGGTAAAAGACTAGGATTACTATCACAATTGGTTCCATCTCCTACATCTTCTAGAGAACTATACAAGGATTACAAGGATTACTAATATCCAGAATAATGACCATCAGACACTGCCATATTACCAAAAACCGTATCCAATCCTTTGGTTTCCCTGGGCCACATTGGAAGAATTGTCTTGGGCTACACGTAAAATACACTAACAACAGCTGATGAGCAGGAAAAAAATTGTAAAAAAAAAAAAAAACTCATAATATTTTAAGACAGTTTATGAATTTGTGTTAGGCCACATTCAAAGCCATCTTGGCATATGGCCCACAGGGCATGGGTTGGACAAGCTTGTTTAAAGACATACAAAACAAAATATTCCACTTGTCAAGCATTCTTGTTAACAAAAAAAGATTTTACCAAACGTCTTTCAGTGACATCTCTTAAGAAATGCTGCTTGCTAATATTTCGGAAGTCTGTATTAGTAATTAGAAAACACTGATACTCTCCCGTCATCCATGCAATAAATAAATCTGCATTTCTTTCTGTTTCTTTTTTTTTTTTTTTTTTTTTTTTGAGACTGAGTCTCTCTGTCACCCAGGCTGGAGTGCAGTGGTACGATCTCGACTCACTGCAACCTCCACCTCCTGAGTTCAAGCGATCCTCCTGCCTCAGCCTCTCGAGTAGCTGGGACTGCAAGCGTGTGCCACCACACCTGGCTAGTTTTTGTATTTTCAGTACAGACAGGGTTTCACCTTGTTGGCCAGGTTGGTCTTGAACTCCTGACCTCAGGTGATCCACCCGCCTCAGTCTTCCAAAGTACTGCGACTACAGGCGTGAGCCACCACACCCAGCCCAGTATAAACCTGTATTTTACAGCGTAAGTAAATAGAACTTACTTGATGTCTAGACCTATTTGGCAAATGTTAAGTTCAGACTATGTTGACTTTTTTGCTGATGGCTATAATAAAAGATATTTTTACTCTAAATAGTCAAATTTGCCTTAAAATTTTAAAATATTTAACTGAACCAAATTTTTGGTTTTGTTCCTTTATTTCAAAATTCTCAAACAACTCTATGCTCCAATTTATTTGAATGTACTATTGGTACAGTGGTCCACAAATATTCTCTAATACATACAGTGACACCGATAATTACTAATACTACTACTAATTTTACCAATACCAGTGTTACTCCACTATTTTCCACATTTCTCACAATACCTTGCATTGAAGGCGGAGATCAATACAGTAGTTTTATTTTAAAGTAAAATTTAGCACTGTGTTTTGCATCAATCTCGTAAGACACATGTACATTCGATCAGTATGCTTATTAGGACTGCCAGGACTAAGAGTTTAACAGTAAGAGTCTTGCCTTACTTAAAATGAGAACATTACCGGATTCGATGGCGTCCCTGTAGATTCACTGCTACTGCTTCTTTCACAACATATCTCCCTTATTACACACAGAGCCAGGCTTTCATCAAAGGAAAGGGAAATACTATCAGATTTGTGGCGTTTTCTTTGTCGTTCACCAGATAATTCATCTGAATTTTCTTCTGGATATGTAAGGGAAAAAAAAATAAATTGCTGTACTGTGATTTAGAAAATTCAGCTGTTTTGAGTACCTATTTGTACAGAAACTTAGTTTCAATAAAATTAGCTTCAAAAGTTAACACTGTTTTATTGAATCTGTCCAACTAAGAGTTACAGCAGAACACTAGCTGTATGTGTGTATTTGTTTGTTTATTTATTTATTTTCTGAGACAGGGTCTTGCTCTGTCGCCCAGGCTGGAGTACAGAGGTGCAATCTCGGCTCACTGCAACCTCTGCCTCATGGACTTAAGCGATCCTCCCACCTCAACCTCAGCCTCCCAAGTAGCTGGTACCATAGGAACGCACCACCACAGCTCACTAATTTTTCTATATTTTGTATAGACAGGGTTTCACCATGTTGCCTAGGCTGAGAATACGATTTTTTAAAAGATTTCTATTCTTCTTTCAGAACTCTATCTCCATACATCACAATTTAATCCATCTAATAAAGTTTTTATTAACCAAACAATCCAGGAATTTTTTTTCTGCCAAAACCAAACTTTAAAATATAAGAGCTCTTTTTTTTTTTTCTGAAAAGAGCCAAAGTGGTTAATTTACTTATAAGGTATTCTTAGCGTTTCAATTTCTTCAGTACCCTACATTTTTTCTTTTGAGACAGAGTCACACTCGACCATCCAGGCTGGAGCGCAGTGGTACATTCTCGGCTCACTGCAGCCTCTGCCTCCCAGGTTCAAGTGATTCTTATGACTTCAGCCTCCAAGTAGCTGGAATTACAGGCGCGCACCACCATGCCTGGATAATTTTTGTGCTTTTGGTAGAGATCGTTTCACCATTTTGGCCACACTGGTCTCAAACTCCTGGACTCAAGTGATCCCAGTGCCTCAGCCTCCCAAAGTGCTGGGATTACAGGCCTAAGCCACTAAACCCGGCTCTTCAGTATCCTATATTTTAAACAGAAATCAAAACCAGTAAAAATTTTCCATTTTATTTTAAATAATAAATTATCTCTGAATGGGTCAGAATGTTAGACAAATCTGTTAGACATGAGAATCCTACCTTACACTAGACATAAAAATGAATTCCTGGTGGATTAAAGATCTAAATATAAAGAACAAAACCATGCAAGTACCTATAACAAAATATACTTATAATGCTGGCGTGGAGAAGTATTTCATAATACTGCAAAGCCCTCAAGAAAAAGACTATCAAGGTTAGACCATGTCAAGGTTTACATGGCAAAATAACATACCAAACAAAAGTTAAAAGGCCAAGGTCAAATTCGAAGATAATATCTGCAACATATATAATAAAAAATACCCATATCATACATATTATACAAAGTCCTACCAAATCAAGATAGACTGGATTTTTTTTGAAGGAAACAGGAAAAAGCAAGTCACAGAAGAAATACAAATGACTAATAAACATATGAAAAATCTTGAGTCATGTACTTGAGTAATGGAAAAAAAAAATCTCCTACCTCCTATCAAAGAAATGCAAAGGGAAATGATCTCATTTTTCACTCATCAGAATGACAAAAATTAAAATGAGACAATATCAAAGATTTGAGAAAGGACTTTATTTATTTATTTATTTGAGACAAAGTCTCACTCTTGTCCCCCAGGCTGGAGTATAATGGCGCAATCTTGGCTCACTGCAACCTCCACCTCCCAGGTTCAAGAGATTCTCCTGCCTCAGCCACCCAAGTAGCTGGGATTACAGGCGCTTGCCACCACGCCTGGCTCATCTTTGTATTTTTAGTAGAGATAGGGTTTCACCATGTTGGCCAGGCTGGTCTCGAACTCCTGACCTCAGGTAATCCGCCTGCCTCAGCCTCCCAAAGTGCAGGGATTACAGGTGCAAGCCACCGCGCCCAGCCAAGAAAGGACATTTTTATACAGTTAGTAAGAATATTAAATCGTCCAACATTTTGCAGGCAATTTCTCTATCCTAGAGAAATATCTCCATAATAATTTAAGGATGTATGTGCAAAGGTGTTCATTGCAGCCTTATATGTATTTAATAGGGTTATGGTATTAAGTGAAATAAAATCCACATCCCTGAAACAGGTACGACTCTCATACCTTTGCTCATTTCATTTCCCTCTCTTGGCCTATCTAATCAAAAGTCATCTCCTCTTCCTCTCAATTCCCAAAATACTCTTACATCCCATTAAGAATTTTTATGTTTTATCTCCACAACTAGATCACAAGTTCTTCACATGAGTTCTTAATCCTGTTTGTATTCCCTATCTTAAAAAAGGTGATCTTGGCCGGGCTGCAATTATAAATAATGCTGTAATTAATATCTCTACATATAAATCTTTGAATGTTTAATTACATCCTGAGGATAGATTCCTAGAAACGGAGTTACTAGGATAATGTTAAGAACTCTAAGACTTTTTTTTTTTTTTTTTTTTTTCGAGATGGAGTCTCATTCTGTAACCTAGGCTGGAGTGCAATGGCACGATTTGGTTCACTGCAACCTCCACCCCCTAGGTTCAAGTGATTCTCCTGCCTCACCCTCCCGAGTAGCTGGGATTACAGGCGCCTGCCACCACACCCGGCTAATTTTTGTATTTTTAATAGAGACCGAGCTTCACCATGCTTGCCAGGTTGGTCTCGAACTCCTAAACTCAAGAGATCCACCCACCTCAGCCTTCCAAAGTGCTGGGATTACAGGTGTGAGCCACTGCAGCACCAGGCCATCTAAGCTTTTTTATAATCTGAAAAATTTAATCAATTTTTACCAACTTATACCAATTTGTAGACCAACAGTTTATCAGTGCTAATACACAAGTTGTAAGGATGAGTAAAAAATTTATTTTTGCTAATTTGATAGACCAAAAGGACACCCTTTTGGCATTTTTTTACTATCTGTAAAGCTAAAATCACCAAAATTCACCCTCTCCCCATATTTATTAGTCATTTGTATTTACTGTGGGAAATTTCTGTGAACTGTCTGCCCTTTTTGCTATTTGAAGTTTGAATGTTTTCCTTATTGATTTGGGGAGACTTTTTATGTAATACAGATACTAACAGTCAAATTTAAAGTGACTATCTTTCAAATATGTTGCATTCTATTTTTCATTTATCTTTTAAACTCATTTGAAATTCATTTTGGCATAAGGTACAGATGTTAACTTCACCTTTTTCCCAAGTAACTACCATTTGTTCTAGTTCCACCTCTGCCCTAGACACCTCTGCCCTTCCTGTCTTCTGCCCGCATGTATAAGATTCTGGTCTGGGTTCATTTACTCTGTTTCACTGATCTGACATTCTCTTTCATCTGAATCATACGGTCTTAGTTACTGTGACTTCCTCAGGCTACAGTCTTCTCCTCTACTAATTGTTCTCAATTATTTTCTCTTTTTTTTTTTTCTTGAGACAGAGTCTCGCTCTGTCGCCCAGGCTGGAGTGCAGTAGTGTGATCTCGGCTCACTGCAAGCTCTGCCTCCCCAGTTCATGCCATTCTCCTGCCTCAGCCTCCCGAGTAGCTGGGACTACAGGCACCCAACACCATGCCTGGCTAATTTTTTGTATTTTTAGTAGACACGGGGTTTCACCGTGTTAGCCAGGATGGTCTCAATCTCCTGACCTTGTGATCTGCCCATCTCGGCCTCCCAAAGTACTGGGATTACAGGTGTGAGCCACCGCACCTGGCCCTTATCTCTTCATTTCTAAAATGTTATTTACTTTGTTTTAAAACTCATAGGTATGTACTATCATTTATTAAAAACAACAATTTAAAATTTTAACTGTTAAGGTGACTAAGAATAAAGGTGAAAATACAGTTTATATGCCTGCCTCCTATTATCTTTTTTTTTTAGACAAAGTCTTGCTCAGTTACCCAGGCTGGAGTGGCGCAATTTTGGTTCACTGAAACTTCCACCTCCCGGGTTGAAGCGATTCTCCTTCTTCAACCTCCTGAGTAGTGTGCGACCAGGCCCAGCTACTTTTTTTTTTTTTTAGTAGAGACGGGGTTTCACCATGTTGGCCAGGCTGGTCTTGAACTCCTGACCTCGTGATCCGCCGCCTCCCAAAGTGCTGGGATTACAGGCGTGAGCCATCACACCCAGCCACCTCCTATTATCTTAACAGAGAGTTGGCTAACTATAAACTCCAGTGGGGCACAGTAAACTGTGCCTGCTGTAGTCAGCCAGAAAAATATTGCTAAATAAGCAATTTGTAAATCTAATAAAATCAAGAATGAAAAAACTCAGAGGTTAATTCATCTCAACCAAAAAAAGGGAACAATTTAATTAAGTCTAAAAGCACTAATTTCATTAAAGAAAGAACATCAAAAAGCTGTGTGAATGTGTCAAATATCCATATATACCTGTCTCACTAATCGCTCTCCTTCTAGATGAGGTAGATGGTCTAGAAACCAAATGTGAAGATGAAGGTTTCTCTTCCTGAAGCTCTTGCACAAGGTCCTAAGTATTCAGGAAAAAAATAAAATACAACAAACTTAACATAACCAGTAAGCTAATTTGTTGTAAATAACCTTTCCAATTGGCAAATAATATTACATTAGAATGAGAAATTTACTTAAAGATTACCTTTTGATCACTCCCACCTTCAAGGTGACACCTGTTCTCACTCACAGATGTACCTGAGTCTGATGATTCTGAGAGAAAAGAAAAAGAATCAGAAACTTGGTGGGTGGGGGGAGGGCCACTATTCAGTAGATATGCGATCAGTCTAACACAAACCCTTATGCAATTTAACCTTTCAATAAACATTAAACATGTATTTTCCAGGTGGCACCCTCATACTAAATGTTGCAGATGTAAATAAAATAATTCAACTTTAAGGTAGAAGAGCAAAGTATAATCAAGACATTAAGGCTGGGTGCGGTGGCTCAAGCCTGTAATCCCAGCACTTTGGGAGGCCGAGATGGGCGAATCACGAGGTCAGGAGATTGAGACCATCCTGGCTAACACGTTGAAACCCCGTCTCTACTAAAAAAAAATACAAAAAACTAGCCGGGCGACGTGGCGGGCGCCTGTAGTCCCAGCCACTCGGGAGGCTGAGGCAGGAGAATGGTGTAAGCCCGGGAGGCAGAGCTTGCAGTGAGCTGAGATCCAGCCACTGCACTCCAGCCTGGGCAACAGAGCCAGACTCCGTCTCAAAAAAAAAAAAGACATTAAAAGATTGTAAGATAAATTAGCAGAGAGACAGGACAGTCATTATTTGGTAGGGACAGGGAGTGTCTGAGGAGCAAAAAATCAGGAAATATTTTGTAGGACAATGTGAAAATAGGGCTAGGAAAGGCCATTCCAGACCAAGAAAACGCCATGTGAAAAAGTATTCAAAAGCAAACTAACAGTTCCTGTTGCAGGACACCACAAGCAGTTCATTATTACTGGAATGTAGGCAGGTTCAGATTGTAAAGGATCCTGTGTGTCTAGCCAGAGCAGGACTCAGGCTGTCATTCCCTTATCACTGCATTCTTCCCCCCAGCAGATACTTCAGAATCTTCCCTAATGCGATGTTGCAGCCACTCACCATTAAAAAGCATTTTAGTCCAAGAAATAAAACTGATTTCTAGCTCACAGAAAATATTACATCCAGAGAGCAATAATGAACTCCTAAATGGTAATTTTAAGCAGAAGAGTGACAAATCACTCTGGCAAAATATAAGAAAAAGAGGGCAGAGGCAGGAAAACCAGTATTAGACAATTGCAATACAAACTAAAAATGATTAAAGCCTAAACTAAGGCATGGAAGACAAATTCCAGAGAAATTAAATAGGTAAAAACCAACAAGACCTGGTATTTGATAATAGAAGGCAAAGAAGAAAGGAGTTAAGATGATTCCAAGATTCTGCCTTGGGTGAATAAATGAGTGGCACTATTCACGAAAAGAGAAACTTTAGAAAGATAAACAGATTGGATGGGAAGATAACAAACTGAGTTATTCAGACACATAGGTTTCATTTGTAGTTGGATATAAAGACTTGGAGCTCAAAAGTCAACGTTTCAGATTTGGGATATACAGATAATCATCATCAAATACCCTTTACTACCCCCTTGGAAACATTTTCATCTTAACAGTAAACTTATACCTGGACATTAACATTTTGAAATTATGCATTATCATATGTTAATTTTCTCTTTATACTACGGGTAAGGTATTACACTAATTTTCTTAAGTTGTACATAGTAGGTTACACTGTCCAGGAATTTTGGATTAGTATAAACAGCTGCTACAAAAAAGATGTAATAAAAAGGAAGCCCCAGGCCAGGCACAGCGGCTCACGCCTGTAATCCCAGCACTTTGGGAGGCCAACGTGGGAGGATCACCTGAGGTCAGGAGTTTGAGACCAGCCTGGTCAACATGGTGAAACCCTTTCTCTACTAAAAATACAAAAATTAACCAGGCGTGGTGGTAGGCACCTGTAACCCCACCTACTCAGGAGGCTAAGGAAGAAGAATTGCTTAAACCTGGGAAGCAGAGATTGCAGTGATTCAAGATCACGCCACTGCACTCTAGTTTGAGTAACAGAGGAGACTCCATCTCAAAAAAAAAAAAAAAAAAAAAAAGTGACAAAGTTGAGAACATGGAATAGGAGTTCTGAAGTTAATTCTACTGATACCTAAATCAAACTCAGACTGCAAATAATCTGTAAGTTTCCATTTCAGTAATACAATTTTTCTAGTAATGTGCCAAAGTTTATTTAAACAAATGAAGGAATGAATACATCAGGGATACATACTTCAGAAAACTCAAAATACTACTACAAATACTATAATTGTATATTTAGCTATCATACAATTTCTTAAAGAGCTTTAAAACAATAAAATGCCAAATCATCAGCCTAATAACTACTTTTATTCTGGGATAAAATGGAGGTACTTTTCTGGGCTTTAAATCCTAACTTTGGAAGAATAAGTATTCAACACATTTATTAAATACCACATTAATAAAACACTATACTGTGTGATGCAGAATGCAAACCTGAATAGCACATAGGTAACAAAAATATAAACAAGTATAACAGCCAGGTGTGGTGGCTCACGCCTATAATCCCTATACTTTGGGAGGCCAAGGTGAGAGTATCTCTTGAGCTCAGATTGAGACTAGCCTGGGCAACATAGCAAAACACCATTTCTACCAAACATGCAGAAAAATTAGCCAGGCACGGTGGAGTGCATCTGTAGTCCCAGCAACTTGGGAGGCTGAGGGGGAGGATCATTTGAGCCCTGGAGGTGGAGGATGCAGTGAGCCAAGACCACACCACTGCACTTCAAGCAGGGTGACAGAGTGAGAGTCCATCTCAAAAACAAACAAACAACCCACACGTATAACAAAGCAATTTTACAATAAAATCTGAATATGGAATAGAGGAAGTACAAGGGAGTGGTCATTTCATTCTAGGAACTAAATAAGCTCCTGAGAGGTGTTTTTTTGTTTTTGTCTTTTTTAAGAAATGAGGTCTTGCTCGTCACCCGGACTGGAATGGCATGATCACCGTTCACTGCAGTCCTGACCTCCCGGGCTCAAACAATCCTCCTGCCTCAGACTCCTGAGTAGCTAGGACTACAGGCATGCACCACTATACCCAGCTGATTTTTGTAGTTTTTGCAGAGGCAGGATTTTGCCATGCTGCCTAGGCTGGTCTTGAACCCCTAGGCTCAAGTGATCCTCCTGCCTTAGCCTCCTAAAGCGCTGGAATTATAGGCATGAACCATCACACCTGGCCTAACAGCATTTCTTAACTGTAGTTCGAGGATGGGCTTTAGGAAGGGTGTAGTGTACTAGAGACAGCTCTAACCAGCACTCAAAAGCAAACTGTGGGGCTGGGTGCAGTGGCTCACACCTGTAATCCCAGCACCTTGGAAGCCCGAGGCAGGCAGATTGCAAGGTCAGGAGTTCGAGACCACCCTGGCCAATAAGCTGAAACCCTGACTCTACTAAAAATACAAAAATTAGCCGGGCATGGTGGCATAAGCCTTCAGTCCCAGCTACTCGGGAGGCTGAGACAGAAGAATTACTTGAACCTGGGAGGCAGAGGTTGCAGTGAACCGAGATCGTGCCACTGCACTCCAGCCTGGGTGATAGAGCAAGACTCCTTCTCAAAAAAAAAAAAACCAAACTGTGTACATCTCTTCCCAACTCCATGTTTTTAGTTCAAATGAGAGTATCGTACTACGGAAGTCAGCAAGCAAATAAATCTGGGCTTTTCTCATGGAAAGAAGGTTGTAAAACACTTATTGACTTATCCATGTATATGTACCCATGTGCATCTTTCTGGAACAAGAACCCAATGCTTTTATCAGCTTATTTAAGAGATGTGACCCAATCTCTTAAATAAGAGATAACCAATCTCTAATCTGGTTAATAACCAGTTAAGAACCAGAAGTAGAAACATAAAATTCCACTTCCACAAATTGGTAAACAAAATTTTGTCTATAATCAAAGAAAAAGACCCATCCTTCATCCTTACACAAGGTCCTACCTAGGTAACTGTATTATTTCCCAAAGCCTTTCAATACATTTTCAAGGTAGATCACTCCTAAATAGGAGCTTTTGAAATTATAGACCTTTCAAAACAAATCCTAACTCTGATATCCCAAGTCTTAAATTAATGTAACAAGGTATTTAACCTTACATTAGAACCTCAGTATAATGTGAGGGGGAGGATCATTTGAGCCCTGGAGGTGGAGGATGCAGTGAGCCAAGACCACACCACTGCACTTCAAGCAGGGTGACAGAGTGAGAGCCCATCTCAAAAACAAACAAACAACCCACACGTATAACAAAGCAATTTAGTTTAGTTTCATATGTACTTCTAATAAATTTTAGTTTTAGTTCATATGTACTTCTAATAAATTTATCATATTTTTATTACAATATTAAAGCAACTTTCAAAGAGAATCAATTACAAAACATACGCACATGAACAAAAATGTCTTTAAAATGTTTTTATGGTATTTATTCATGATGCTCAAAATTAACTTACCCTGCTGATTGACTACTACCAAGTTTCTGTAGATCATGGTATATATTTTCCTTGTAGACAGAAAAAAAAAATAACAAGAGATGTACATTTTAAAATAATTTGTATTAAGCTAGATTTAACCAGACTTTTACATACATACTTAGTATGAACTACTGCACACATTCAAAACCAAATTTATCATTGGCAAGCTTGTAGGCACATAAAAGCACAATAATTAGTAGCACAATGATTACGTACAGCTACTTGTAATAATTGTTAAAGTCTCTCTAGTTGAAAGATTTCACACTGCCAATTCCTGAAATGTGCTTTGTTTGGACTTTACCAAACCTCAAAAAATGGGTGTGCAAGCAGGAAGCAGTTTAACATACTTATTTTCAAACAGAAATGTTTTCAGCTCTGTGCTTAGTAGCAAACTGCCAAAAAAAAGTATTGAGTTATGCAAAATCCATTAAACACAAACTGCCAAAAAAAGTATCGAGTTATGCAAAATCCATTAAACACAAACTGCCAAAAAAAGTATCGAGTTATGCAAAATCCATTAAATAGGAATTATAATCTTGACTTTCATCAAGCTTCAACTTCCTTTCTTGATCTTAAAACTTATTAACAGAGGCTGGGCGTGGTGGCTCACACCTGTAATCCCAGCACTTCGGAAGGCCAAGTAGGGCGGATCACCTGAGGCCTGGAGTTCAAGACCAGTCTGACTAACATGGAGAAACCCTATCTCTACTAAAAATACAAAATTAGCTGGCCGTGGTGGCGCATGCCTGTAATCCCAGCTACTCGGGAGGCTGAGGCAGGAGAATCACTTAAACCTGGGAGGCGGAGGTTGTGGTGAGCCAAGATCATGCCATTGCACTCCAGCCTGGGCAACAAGGCAAAACTCTGACTCAGAAAAAAAAAACAAAAAAACTTATTAACAGATAAAGCAGCACTCATTCATTCAATAAATACAGACTGAAAACCAACCATGTACCACCAGACACTGGGGAAAACGAAGAATCAAACAGAAATGTATATGCCCTGATTAAGTTTATATCCTAACATGAGGATAATTCATTTACCCCAGTATTCGCTGATATCACAATGGATTTTTCCCTTTTCTTTTTAAACTAAGGATTTGAGAGAGTGTTAGTCACAAAATACTGCTCCTCACTCAATATTAAGAGGAAATATGAATCCCAACTATCTTTTTTCACCCTTGGGAATAAGGATACGGCAACCTAAACCCATAACATTTTTAATTCATATCCTTTTCAAGTCAATAATTTCTCCTATTTCTTATCTCTCAACATTTAGAATTCAAATCCAAGGAAATCATACTTCCAAACATTATCTGAAGATTCAATATTCAGACCAGGCACAGTGGCTCACGTCTGTAATCCCAGCACTTTGGGAGGCCGAGGCAGGCAGATCACGTGAGGTCAGGAGTTCGAAATCAGCCTGGCCAACATGGCAAAACCTCATCTCTACTAAAAATACAAAAAATTAGCTGGACATAGTATCATGCACCTGTAATCCCAGCTACTCAGGAGGCTGAGGCAAGAGAATCACTTGAACCTGGGAGGCAGAGGTTGCAGCCTGGGTAACAGAGCAAGACATCATCTCAAAAAAAAAAAAAAAAAAAAAAAAAAAAAAAAAAAAAAAAAAAACTAGAAGATTCAATAGGTAAAAAATTCACCAATATACCCATATATTTTTTAAATTTATAAAATTAAATCATATATCCCAAGGCCAAGTATAAAATGACAACATATATGGATATTAAACAGAAGTGATTCATCAATGAAAAATTATATATTTATAATATATATTAATTATATAAAAATTATAATATTTAAAAGCTAGATGAAATTAAATACAGTACTATATTTAAAACTAGGTTAAAACACAGTTGCACATAATATACAAATGACTGGTAAAAATAACTTTTGGTAACAAACGGTAGTCCTTTTATTCTCTACTTTTCTTAGTTTTCTGTCATTTCCTAATGTTCAATAATATAATATATACTACGTTTACAATAATGAGGTTGTTTTAAAATTATAAAATCCCTTGCTCAGCTAAGGAAGTTATCTTTTTTAATAAAATAAAATCCCATTTAATTATCATCTTTTCAGCTATACTATTGAGCATTAAATACTAGCAGAAGCTAGTTAACTGTTTCAGGTGAAAGCATTCATTCTATTTATTAACAGAATGAATGCTAAGGCTCAACACCGATTGCCTGTGCTAAATCAAATGTGACAAAGAATTCCAAATGTAGGCCGGGTGTGGTGGCTCACACCTGTAATCCCAGCACTTTGGGAGGCCAAGGGGGGTGGATCACCTGAGGGTAGGAGCTCAGGACCAGCCTGCTCAACATCGCCAAACCCTGTCTCTACTAAAAATACAAAAATTAGCCAGGTGTGGCGGTGGGCACCTGTAATCCCAGCTACTTGGGAAGCCGAGGCAGGAGAATCTTGAACCCAGGAGGCAGAGGTTGCAGTGAGCTGAGATTGTGCCACTGCACTCCAGCCTAGGCCACAGAGCAAGACAACCTCTCAAAAACAAAACAAAAAAAGAATAATTCTAGAAAAAAAAAAAAAATATATATATATATGTGTATATACATATATATATATATATATTTTTTTTTTTTTTCGAGATGGAGTGTTACTCTTGTTGCCCAGGTTGGAGTGCAATGGCGCGATCTCAGCTCACCGCAACCTCCACCTCCTGGGTTCAAGCAATTCTCCTGCCTCAGCCTCCCGAGTAGCTGGGATTACAGGTATGCACCACCATGCCCGGCTAATTTTTTATTTTTAGTAGCGATGGGGTTTCTCCATGTTGGTCAGGCTGGTCTCGAACTCCTGACCTCAGATCATCCACCCGCCTCGGCCTCCGAAAGTGCTGGGATTACAGGTGTAAGCCACTGCGCCAGGTCTAATTCTAGAATACCTGGGTTAAATTCTGCTGGTTAAGTGCCATAATGATAAGTGACCATGAAAATGATCTCCAAAACAGCTAAGGCTCAAATTTAAGCCTTTACTACTTGGTGGTATACTGTTTCTGGGAGTGACTGGAATAAAAATTTATAATAGCTACGACTAATACTTGAATGCTCGGTATGTGCCAAAAACTATGCTTTTTTTATACAACGTCTCTCTTCAAGAGCTTTAACCTCCACCTGAAGTATTTAATTATCCCCATTTTATAAATGGGGAAACAGGTTTAAAGAGGTTAATCTACCTAGTCACAAAACTAGTAAATGATGACTGGGCTAGGTTTCAAACACTGGTTTATAAGATGCCAGAGCTCAGGTTTTCAAATAATATGCCACAGAGCTAAAAAATTAAATTTCAGCATGTCTTTTATATGTTTTACCAGTTTTTCTCTGACAAAAGTGAATGAGGGTAGAGGTGAACTGAAATGTTAGCCCAACGGGCTTTTTACAATGGACTAAACTGAAGAATTACCTGTGCTCTTTCACAGAGAAGCTTGGCACGCCAAACAAATCTCCTAGAAGATCATTTGAACAATATACAATATGTTGTTGCTTCTCATCATATAATCGTTTAGTCATAATATACTGGCCAAGATAAAAAAGAACCTGAAATAGAAATATGATTTCTGAGCATTAAAGAAAACTAAATATTAGTTTTAAATACATTTAATAATATACTATTTATCTGAGTGAGGTAAACAACCAGCAACCATATCCACAACTATGTAGAACAACCACCATTTTGTACTTAGAAGCTACTTTTGGCTGGGCACAGTGGCTCACACGTGTAATCCCAGCACTTTGGGAGGCCGAAGCAGACGGATCACGAGGTCAGGCAACAAAGACTATCCTGGTCCCATCTCTATTAAAAATACAAAAATTAGCCAGGCATGGTGGCGGACACCTGTAATCCCAGCTATTCTGGAGGCTGAGGCAGGAGAATGCTTGAACTTAGGAGGTGGTGGAGGCTGCAGCGAGCTGAGATTGCGCCACTGCACTCCAGCCTGAGCGACAGAGCTAGACTTATCTCAAAAAAAAAAAAAAAAAAAAAAGCTACTTTTAGGGCTTTTCCATTTAATTCGACAGAAGCAAAAATAACTGCTTCTCTATTTACTTAAGTAAACCTTAAAATGTGAGGTTTTTTTCTTTTTATAGACTTTAACTCTGCCCAGATACCTAGATACTAACATATTAGGAAGGGAAAAGGCAGCAAAACAAAAACTGATAGCCATAAAAAGCTGCAGAAACAAAACTCGACTAAAATATGGCAGTGGCCTGGAGTCACTTAGTAAACAGTCATAAACACTATAAACCTCAATAGCCTCTGAGGTCACCAGAGGAGGAGGACAGAAAAACAATCAATCAATGACAGCTACAAAACTGAGAGAATTCTGAGAATGAAATAAACCCTCTAAGGTATCAATTTACTCCATATTATGATAAATAATAAAAATAATGACTTTGAACCATTAATAAAAGTTAAATTACATTCCCTGTGCTGCATTAAGACAAGAAGTTGGCAATACATTTTTAAGATATCCAGATATAAACCCATTAACAACTACCTAAATACGTATGGCATTTTCCAGTTTACAATGTACTTTTTCAAGTATTATCTCACTCTGATATTTCATAGGATTATTGCTGTATTAGAAATGAAGAAACTGGGTTGGGCACAGTGGCTCACACCTGGAAATCTAGCACTTTAGGAGACCGAGGTAAGCAGATCCCTTGAGCCCAGGAGTTCGAGACCAGCCTGGGCAACATAGTGAAACTCCATCTCTACAAAAAAATACAAAAATCAGCCAGGCATGGGGGTAAAAGCCTGTAGTCCTAGCTACTGCAGACACTGAGGTGGGAGGATCACCCGAGCCCACGAGGTCCAGGCTGCACTGAGCAGTGATCATGTCACTGCACTCCAGCCTGGGCAAGAGTGAGACGCTGTCACCAAAAAAAAAAAAAAAAAAAAAGAAGAAGAAACTGGCCCCAGCTCTTCTGACTCAATCCAATGCTCTTTTTACTACTCATACTAGCTTTTACTACCTTCCTGTGTGCCCCAGAACAAAGATCCTATAACTGAGAACTACATCAGACAATACATACACTACTGTTACATAGTTTAGCATAAGCATTCTAAGTCTTTATGATGGCCTTGGCCAATTTTCTCATTTCTATCTACTGATAAATCCATACTGTTTTGTTTCCTTAACTGACTATACAATGATAGTAAGGTCAATCTCAAATTAGCCCTAAAAATACCATTTAACCTGGCACTTCCCTACAAGCACTGTCTTTGGATTTAACTGGCTAAGCAGGCAACAGCCTTAAAGGAATATTCTTATGTGACTGTGGATTGGACAGATTGTTGTCCAGCAGTGGGAAAGGAAAAAGGAAGAGAACTTAGATTTATTCCACCAAATATCCCTTAAGGAAGTTTCTAAAAGTATAGCTGGAGAGGAAAAGGATACGGAAGCTCTTCCTGCCCCACTATACTGTTGTAGGAAAAAAACTTTAATGTTTTAAGTAATCTGAGTCCCACAAACTAAGTGGGAGAGAGAGAGAGAACAGGCATATTTCAATCACACTGAAATTTTGCCTAAGGTGGCTCAATCTCTCACTGAAAAGCATGAAAATCATGCTTCTGTGCACAAATTTAAAGCTGGGGAATGCATTAAAATGCTGGATCCATTAAATAGAATATATGGTCATGAATCAGCTCACCTCTATCCTAGAAAGATCAGTATACTGTACTCATGTATCTCTAGTGCAGAAGTTCTTAACCTGGGATCCAGGGATACCCAGGAAGTCCTTGGATAGAATTCAGGGGGTCCATTAATTCGGATGGGAAAAAAATTCTATCTTTATTTTCACAAACTTCTAACTAGAATTTAGCTTTTCTTTCGATTATAAATGTAGGCAACAAATCACAACAGCACAACAGTATTAATACCTGTGATTTCATCACCAACAAAAATCATAGGTGTTTTCATATCATACTGTGCTTATGGCAAACATTTCAAAATATGACTTATATTCCTCACTAAATCAAAATCATATTTATTGGCCATGCATGGTGGCTCATGCCTATAATCCCAGCATTTTGGGAGGCCAAGGCAGGTGGATCACCTGAGGCTAGGAGTTCAAGACCAGCCTGGCCAACATGGCAAAACCCTGTCTCTACTAAAAATACAAAGAATTAGCCAGGCATGGTGGCAGGTGCCTGTAATCCCGGCTTCGTGGGAGGGTGAGGCAGAAGAGTGGCTTAAATCTAGAGGTGGACGTTGCAGTGAGCCAAGATCATGCCACTGCACTCCAGCTTGGGTGACAGAGCGAGACTCCATCTCAAAAAAAAAAACCAAAAAAACACTATATTTATTATAACTGCTTCTAAATCTTAGTACTTATTGTGTTAATAAAAAAAAGCACATATATCACAAACTAGTTTACTATTTTGGTAACCGTATTTTAGTATGTTTCCTTTGTAATTCTATACATTTTATTTCATATATTTAAAAACATGATTCTTAGAAGGAGTTACCAGTCTAAGAAGGCTTTTACCAGCCTACCAAAGGGTTCACAGCATAAAATGGTCAAGCACCCCTACAGGGCTTCTGCTTATCTGAGTTCCTAGCTGAGAAATGAAACTCGAGTATAATTAGAATTTTCAGCTTTAAAATATAGTCCAAATGACCACAAAATTAAATGTTGCTGCTTAATGAAAAATCCTTCTATATGGCCAATTTCTCCCCACAGTCTTGAAAACTTTAAGTATGGCTACATGTAACTAGTAAGATACTAGTTATCGCTTGATTCAGCTTACCTCTTTCATAGTATAAGTGTCTTTTTGTGCACCAACAGACTTTAATAACTTCAAAAGCAATGGCTTTGGTCTAACCTATAAAGAGAAAAGAGCTGTTATTATACTTCCAAAATTATCCCAGAACTATAGGCCCTGCAGCAAATATATCCATCAATTTCAATAAAGGGGATTTGGAAAAAATGCTGGGGAGGATCTAATTATTATGCAAGTATCATGGACTCATCAAGTATCATTAGTTGTGATCAAAGATAGCATCCAATCCAAGACAGAAAAAATTACTTTTTCCTTCAGCTATTTATATTACCTGCTTACTGCCTTACAAACAACCATAAATTCTTAAGATCCAATGAGCTTACTGTACTGATCCAATGAGCTTACTGCAAGCTAACTTAGAGAATCAAAGAGAAATGAATAAATCTTTAGAGTGGATCCTATTATCAATTTTCTCTAAAGATTAGGTTCCTGAAAGCTAGAGAACTTAACTAACCTAAGCTGACAAGAGTAATTAAGAACAGATCAGACACAGCAACCCAGGTCCCTCAACTACAACTCACCATTTTCTTCCTACTGTATCATGCTGCCTCTTAGTTGGTCTACATTTCAAATATTTACTTGACAAACATTTACTGAGCTAATACTATGCACTGGACAGTGGTAGGTACTGCAAAAAAAATTACAAATAAGACATATGACCTGTATTCAAGGAGCCTGCCAACTAGATTAGGGGTCAATTTTTTTCTGTAAAGAGCCAGACTGTTAAGTATCTTAAGCTTTTCATACAAATGGTTCTATCCAGGTAAAAAGTATACTTATTATGTAAACCAACGGGCAAGGTTGCATTCCAGTAAAATTTTCTTTACAGAAAGAAAGGAAGCTGGCTGGGCGAGGTGGCTCATGCCTATAACCCCAGCACTTTGGGAGACTGAGTGCCAGAGGTTCGCTTGAGGCTAGGTGTTCAAGACCAGCCTGGGCCATACTGAGAGACTCCACCTTTACAAAAACATTTAAAAACTAAAAAACAGGCAACAGGACAAAGCTGGCCAACAGGCTAAAGTTTGCCTGCCACTTATCTAGAAGTTTTACAAATGGTATTGAGAAAATAATCGCCATGGGGGAGGGGAATGTAATGTACTTATATGCACTTTCTCCCTTCCTTTTACCAAAACCTGCAAAACTCAAGTATCTTTACAGCTTGCCACCACCACACAAACTGGTACCTCTGCACCTCTCTTTGATATGCCCCAGTCCTGTGTCTAAATCTGACAGCTGTTTAAAATCTGACAGCACCCCCACTGGGACTGTCTTAAAAACAGATTTTTAAAAATTGCCTATTTCCAGCTAATCAATAAAACAAATATTAAACAACTGAAAAATTTAAAATACATATTGAATTATTAATTTTTCTGATTGCACTTTTTTTAACTGTGCTTACATATGCAACTTTACTTTCAGGCAAAAGAATGAATTCTCTCAAAAAAGATTTAAAAATTATCTTTTTTCTTCTGAATTTTTAATATATGCTATATTAGCTTCAAACTAGATAAAATAACTCTAAGTAAAAATCTGTAATGGAAGATGGGTGTGGTGGCTCAGGCCTGTAATCCCAGCACTTTGGGAGGCTGAGGCAGGCACATCACCTGAGGTCAGAAGTTCAAGACCAGCCTGGCCAACACAGCAAAACTCCGTCTCTATTAAATACACAAAAATTACCTAGGTGTAGGCCAGGCACAGTGGCTCACACCTATAATCTCAGCGCTTTGGGAGGCCAAGACAGTTGGATCATGAGGTCAGAAGTTCAAGACCAGCCTGGACAACATGGTGAAATCCTATCTCTACAAAAAATACAAAAATTAGCCGGGTGTGGTGGTGGGTGCCTGTAATCCCAGCTACTCGGGAGGCTGCAGCAGAACTGCTTGAACCCAGGAGGCGGATGTTGCAGTGAGCTGAGATCATGCCACTGCACTCCAGTTTGGGCAACACATCAAGACTCAGTCTCAAAAAAAAAAAAAAAAAAAAATTCTGTAATGGAAAGCCATCAGTATATTAGTGACTTAAAAGACATGTATTAATGAGAAATGGCTATAAAAGATAATAGCATTCGTAATCTTACATTGAAGAACAGGAAGATAAATTACAGGTAAAGATCTAAATATCTAAAAAATTTAAATCTAGAAGAAAATATAGGAATATATTTGCAAGATAGGAGACTTCTTCCAAAGCATGGTAAGAAATTCAAAAGCCAACAAATTTTACTTCATAGAATTGTTCTCAATGGGGAAAAGAAAACATAAAAGCAAATGCTACATTAGTAAGCAACAAAAGTTAAACATACTTGAAACACATAGAGCTATTCCAACTACTAAGAAAAATTTTAAAGAACCAAAAGGAAAATGGCCAGAGAAGACGAGGCAAATCCCAGAAAAAACAAATGACTTAACAAAATGGAGGCCTGGTGCAGTGACTCATGTCTGTAATCCCAGCACTTTGGGAGGCCGAGGCAGGCAGATCACATGAAGTTGGGAGTTCGAGACCAGCATGACCAACATGGAAAAACCCCATCTCTACTAAAAATACAAAATTAGCTGAGCATGATTGGGCGTGCCTGTAATCCCAGCTACTTGGGAGGCTAAGGCAGGAGAATCGCTTGAACCTGGGAGGCAGAGGTTGCAGTGAGCCAAGATCTCACCATTGCACTCCAGCCTGGGCAACAAGAGTGAAACTGTCTCAAAAAAAAAGGAAAGGTGCCCAGCCTCACCAAGAAACTAGGGAAAAATGAATTTAAACAATGGCACAGTACCTTTTATCAAAAAAAAAAGTAATAATAATTAAAGATTGGTAATATTCAGTGTTGGCAGGAGTGAAACTGTTAGAGCCTTTTGGTGAGCAAGTTACCAGCAGCAATCAAATATGAGCAAAATTTAGGACTCAGGAGTTCTAATTCTATAAAATATTTTTCTTTTTTCTTTTTTTAAGACGGAGTTTCACTCTTATCGCCCAGGTTGGAGTAAAATGGCGCAATCTTGGCTCACCGCAACCTCTGCCTCCCAGGTTCAAGTGATTCTCCTGCCTCAGCTTCCTCAGCAGCTGGGATTATAGGCACGCGCCACCATGCCCGAGTAATTTTTGGATTTTTAGTAGGGACAGGGTTTCACCATGTTGGCCAGGCTAGTCTTGAACTCCTCATCTCAGGTGATCGGCCCGCCTTGGCCTTCCAAAGTGCTGGGATTACAGGGGTGAGCCACCGCACCCAGCCTATAATTCCATAAAATCTTTCTTACTGAAATAGTCACACAGGATGGATGTACAAAGCAGCACTATCTGTAATACTCAAAAACAGGAGGCAATTTTTAAAAAGCTGTCAGTAAAGGCATAATTTTTTAAATGGCATACTCATGCTGTGAAATACTATGCAGCCATTAAAAAGAATTCTGTAGACTTTATTGACAAGGATGCAAGTCACAGAACAATGTACTAACAGTTTCGTCTTGTTAGTACAACAAACAGGACAATAACAGATTTAAATTCAAATGTAAATACATGTGGGTATGCACACAGAAAAAATCTAAAAGGGAACATGGAGCAAAAAGACGAATTTTCACGTTTTACTTTAAAATTTCTCTAATGACAAAAATCTTTAAAACAAGCGTGAATAATTTTTGTGACTTTTAGAAATCATTTTTAAAAATTAAATACTGGGAGGTCAAAAAGGAAAAAAAAAATCAGTCACATAACAAACATAACTTCAACCACGCTTAACAATATAATGGAACTAATTTTTAAAGCCTATGTGGCAAAGGGCTAAGAAAATACTGACCAGTTCTTAACAGTTATTAACTCCACGCAGATATGCCCGAGGTAGCACACTTTAAGTTATGCACATACAATGTCATTTACAGAGCCATGCTACAATTGAGGTATATGAAATTTAGTTTATCACTTCATAAAATAAATTCTTAAAAGTTACACGAGACAAAAATACTAACCAGGGTCTCTTGTTCAGAAGCTGGAATCTGTGAGGTGGTTACAGCACCATCAGTAGGTACAGACATGTTGGTATTGCACATCTGCCTACAAGAAGGAAAAAAAAGACACGATGAAAACTGGAAATCATGAAACATCTGTGAAAAATACATCATATATAAAGGACATAAACAACGCCTTTGTTAAAACTAAAGCTACAAGCAAGTCGGTGCTTACCTGAATCAGTAGAGAAAAAGTGGTGTGCGTCCGTGCCCACAGGTCTACCCTCCAATCGCCACTGAACACAGCTGGGAAAATGCATGGTTTAAATAGCCCCAGCTGGAGACAAGTCAGGACTTAACTCCTTTTACTGAAGTTTCGGAACGTGTCTGAACTTGACCAGCTCAAGAGGAAAAGCTGAGTCAACCTGCCCATGGAAGCGGCCCAATCCCGCCCAGACTAAGCGCAGTATTCGCAAGAGCGACCCGACAGGCCCCTGCGATAACCCGGACCCCCCAGCCGAGGCGACCCCGCAGCCCCCAGGCCACGTGACCTTTACCCTGGACTCCCGCGGAGACCTCCGAACCACTCCCGCCCCCCACCGCCGGGAGAGCCGTCCGAAACCCCGCCCTCCTCCCTGGCGGCGACTGCCTAGCCCCAGTCCAACAAAACCTCCGCAAAGCCACGTGCCCCGCGCCCCCAGCCACTAAACGCACAAAGGCTGCGAGCGGGCAGAGGCTGGGAACCAGCAATGGAGGGGACACCGTCACAGCCCAGAACCAGAAGTGACCGCTCACTGCCGGGCCGGTACCTGCTCCTCACCATCCGGGGTTTTCGCGCTTGGAGTCGGGGGTCCCTCGAGACTCCCCAGTTTCCTTCACGGGGCCCGCGGAAGCACGACGCCCTGGGCCTCGGGGACCATTCCACTCTCGGGGCCAGGGCACTGGGCGCTCGAATGCACTAATCCGGGGAGGGACGGGGCTGCTGACTGCGAAAGCAGCAGGATCTCGTTCAGAGGGGTCGGGGCCGCCCCTCGGGCTCGGCTTCTTGCTCCATTTTCCCGACACACAGGGCCGGACACGGCCCACAAGCAGCCAACCTAGCCGCGGTGCCGCGCTGCGCGCCCCCTACCGCCGAAGAGGAGCGCGCGGGGTGTCGCGGCGCATCCGGGCATTTGTGCGCGCGCACATACCCGGCCCAGCTTCCGCCAATTGGGTGCGGGGCTCGGCCGCACCGCCTCTGGGAAGATGGAGTTGGGAGTGTCGCCCCGCGGGCGCGGCGGACTCTGAGGCGGGGTGGGTGTTTTGGCCGCGAACTGGGCGGGTGGGGCTCGGCCCGGGGCGCGGCGCCTGCCTGGCTTGGCACTGGGACACTCCTTTAGCCGTTGCGCTATTTTTGTATTTCTTGTGTTTACACTTCCCGCCCGCGGTGGAAACTGCGACAAATGCGGATCTCCGTGTCGCTGTTACCAAAAAGAAACCAAAATTAACAGCTGTTTAATACGTTAAGCCCACTGCACTAGCCGCTGGAGTTGTACACAAATGAGTTAAGGCCTGTTTTTAAAAAAGATTAAAAATAGCACTTAAGGCAGGCTTATGCACCGGTGCATACAGCTGTTCTGGTTGGAGAACAAAGACGCTGGCTAGCGTTGGTGGGGAGGGGAGCGGTTACTCCGCGCTTTTAGAATGTTTGGGTTTGGCCTGGCGCGGTGGCTCACGCTTGTAATCCCATCACTTTAGGTAGGCCGAGGCCGGTGGATCACTTGAGGTCAGGAGTTCAAGACCAGCCATGGCCAACGTGGGAAACGCCGTCTCTACTAAAAACTACAAAAATTAGCTGGGCATGGTGGCGGGCACCTATAATCCCCTACTCGGGAGGCTGAGGCAGGAGAATCCCGTGAACCCGGGAGGCGGAGGCTGCAGTGAGCCAAGATCATATCGCTGCACTCCAGCCTGGGCGACAGGGCGAGACTCTTTCTCAAAAAAAAAAAAAAAAAAAGTTTGGGTTTGTTAATCTACATATTCATTATCATTAAAATATATATTTATATGTTACGCACTCATTCTGACTCACCTACTTGCCCACAGAGGTGTGGCAAAAACGTTTTTGATGGGGTCTCATAAGTTGAGGACATAAAGAATTGAGTTAGCTAAATCCAAAAACACAGCCGTTGCAAAGAAGGAACACCTTTCTTTGGCCAGTAAGTGATTAGCTCCTTGTGAACAAGGGCCTTTTTAAATAAAGTTATATCCTTCCCTTCTGCAGCTTTTTTTATAAAGTTATATCCTTCCCTTCTCTTGCTTCCCAGCCTACCAGAAAGGAACCTTCCTTAAACATAGTGGTCACTCAGTTGATTGAAGTTGATTGCCAATATTATTAACTTAAGAGATTTAATATGTGGCTTTTAAAAAGATAATATCATCTTCATCAGATCAAATACAGTGGGGTTTCTAATTGTTAGACTCAGTGCTTGACATTGAATGAAAGAAAATCTCAAGCAGTGAGAAAATGTAAGCATGAAAAGAAAAATAAGTGATAACTCTGGGCACGGTGGCTCACGCCTGTAATCCCAGTACTTTGGGAGGCTGAGGTGAGCGGATCACGAGGTTAGTAATTCAAGACCAGCCTGGCCAACATGGTGAAACCCTGTCTCTACTAAAAACACAAAAATTAGCCGGGCCCAGTGGCGGGCGCCTGTAATCCTA